>NC_073744.1:44215152-44815152 GCF_029784135.1 Toxorhynchites rutilus septentrionalis
GAGGAATAAAAACATAATGATGAGAAATTACGTATGTATTTCACGTACGTAAATGTTCGCAGCAGTATGGATTAAGATGGACTGGAAGCGGTTGTAATGAGCTTACCTTCGAACTGTGCGGCCAAGGCCGCATGTTAGTTAGGATTGCAATTTAATTTGCAATCTTCTGCCGCTTGTGCATGTCATTGGGAAGTCTGAATATATGCTTGTTTAAACTCCATCAGTCAATACTAGATCGTTATCCATCTTTGCTGTCGTACAACATTGATTATCTCAAGGACCAACCCTTTCATTCATCAGTATAACCATCGGTAGCAACACTAATGAAGCATTTATCGTTCATGTCGTCAAATGATCGATCGTGGGAAGCTTGTTTACAAATAATTCCCGTTTCAATCTAATTGCTAATAAGCGTGTAATGTTCAACTAATATGGATTATTTCCCTCTCGATTTGGATATACATATGTTTTTACCAAAATCATCTGTTATGAAGTATCCGGGGGGAAAGATGCATTTTTTCATTCAATTTATGCACACTTCCAATGGTCAGTTGCGTGTAGGTCAGAGAAAATCAACGATGCAACGAACAACCACTTGCATAACCCACTCCCATACATTGGGGTGTCTGTTGGGGTCATTTGAACAACAACGGCGGGTTACAAAGGTTGATTCGAGTGTGAGGTTTTGAATAACAAAGCGGAAAAGGTGGCATTAATTGCCATGATTGAATCATTAACGAGCTGCAACGAAAAGAGTAAGCAGGAAAGACTTGATATAAAAATCTGGAATACTTTCAGCATGCAGCCGACGTTACGACGCAGGCCGAAAATGGACAATTGACCACCATTATGAAAATGCTCTTTTCTGAAAAAAAAACATATGGTGACCAGAAGGCTGAATGTTGATTGGGATCTTTGTAGAGTATTTATGTAGATTGATTAACCATTGTATAATTTGTTTCGGGTGCCCATTCACAAAATTGGTTATGGTAAGCGATTACAATTGTCTGTTTGTTACAATTTATTGAACGCGGAGGCGGCACTTTTCACATTGGACATTTCTTGTTCAGTTTTGTTGTGGGAGAGAGAAAAGCTTCAACAATGATAAACGTCAAACTTTACAAATTGATTTTATTCGTTATAATTATCTAATTGATCCCGTCTGTTTGTCTAATCATTTTTCAGAAGTGGAGTTACTATCTGCCAAAAGCATACCGTTTTTTCACAAGCTGTAAATTGAACATACTGAAATTAGGTCCACTACTTCACATCGGTTCGTCGAGATCGGTTGTTATTTAATTGACTTAACAGTGAATCTCCATGAATTTCCCCATAATTTAGCATGAAGATTACACAAGCAATACCTCATGAGTTCCAATACATGCATCGCTATCGAACCTAACTTATTCATTCAATTTTGAGTTAAGCAACTGTCTGGAACGTTTGCATATGTTCTGCTTTATCATGATAAGCGATGAAGCGTTGCATCCAAAACTAGTGCCTCGTTAGTTATTACTTTCATTTTCTAAACGGAATGTCGATATTTTTTTGGATGCACAAATTATCGCTTTCGATCTACAGAGCATCTATAGGTGCTAGTTGCCATTACTGCTATGTGTTTAATTGTGCACCAGATGATCATTTAATTTGCAACGGGATGACCACGTGCGGTGGCATCATTGCATTACTCCCTTCTAAACTAGGAAACCTGTCTTCGTCTTCGCGCTGCTTCTTCACGCTTGGCTGCCGATTCGCACGAGTCTCATTCCGCTAATAAGCGACAAACCTTCACTTCACTTACGAATCTGCGATGTGATCATGTCTCGCCGGAATTTAATGGACGAGTGTGGATGCTATTCAGAGCCAATTTGTGGTATATCATGGGTTTATGGTATGATTGTTCCGAAGCGCCGTCGAGTCACGGACGGCTGTACCATTTGTTGAAGCTTTTCCGCTTTCTGTGGGATTTGGTCAGAAACAGATGGTTCAATTATGGTTGCGCCAACGTTCCTTCTGAATGATAACGTCATTATCATCCATTCGAATTCTATAATTGCAATGCTAATGCTAAGCAAACAAATTTCCTGATCGGAGTTGAATTTACCACGTAATTTTAATATTTCGAGTGTTAATTTCAACATATTTATACTTTGTAATGATGCAATTTGACGGAAAATTTATAGGAACCATTAAGAATGATATAACCTTCACACAAATTCACAGTTGCTAGCGTAGAGATAAGGGAATGGAAGGAATGAAAGTTAGTATCAATAGAATAATAATTGCGTCGACCTGTTTTCGTGTTGATCACTGGAATGTTGCGTACCCCAAGGGAGTAACATAGGGCCGTTTTTTTTTTCTTTGGTACGTTAACGACTTATAAACGATTCAGTTGAAGGGAAGACCGAGTCTACTTGCATATGATACCGCTCTTTTCTCTCCCCAAACTAATGTTGAGCAAATCGTCTGCAACTTGAAGCATGATTTGAAGATTCTTTCAGAATACTTCGTAGCCAACCTGTAATTTTGAATTTACATTATGAACAACTAGCTCTTTTTTAGGGTCGTTACCCTAAAGCTCACCGTCAACTATTAGGCGTCAGTTGGAAGCTGAGGGGAATTCTGTTAGAGATTATACACACTCCCCAATGTGTAGAGCCCTCAACCACCTCTCAACCTGTTCTCACAGGCTACGATGGTCCCTCTTTCTACTAAGCTATATGGGACGAGGCTTGGTAACTCCGTTTGAGTTCGGTTACGGTTTTACAAAAAATGATTAAACACAAACTATATAGAAAAAGACCCATTCGCAGGAATATATTAGGCTGTCAAAAAAGTCCTGCGGTATTTCCGCAAGGTGTCGTTGTAAGCGCGTAGTTCTAGTTGTATTCGTTGTATCGAGTCATACTATAGCTTGTTGGAATAGTATTTTTGCGCGCTATAATATAGTCCTTGACAGTGTTTTGTTTGGTTAAGTCGTTCGTGAGTTATAGTGTCGCAAATATGGAGCAAAATAAAGAGAAAATCCGACATATTTTACAGTACTACTATGACAAAGGTAAAAATGCATCTCAAGCTGCCAATAAAATTTGTGCAGTTTATGGACCCGATACAGTTTCCATTTCCACCGCACAACGATGGTTTCAACGTTTTCGTTCTGGTGTAGAGGTCGTCGAAGATGCGCCACGCTCCGGAAGGCCTGTCGTCGAAAATTGCGACAAAATCGCTGAATTAGCCGAGAAAGACCGGCATAGTAGCAGCCGTAGCATCGGCCAAGAGCTGGGGATAAGTCATCAAACCGTTATTAACCATTTGAAGAAGCTTGGATTCACAAAGAAGCTCGATGTATGGGTGCCACACACGTTGACGCAAAAAACATCTTTGACCGTATCGACACGCATGTGAATCGCTGCTGAATCGCAACAAAATCGACCCGTTTCTGAAGCGGATGGTGACTGGCGATGAAAAGTGGGTCACTTACGACAACGTGAAGCGCAAACGGTCGTGGTCGAAGCCCGCTGAAGCGGCTCAAACGGTGGCCAAGCCCTCATTAACGGCCAGGAAGGTTCTTCTGTGTGTTTGGTGGGATTGTCAAGGAATAATCTATTATGAGCTGCTTCCCTATGGCCAAACGCTCAATTCGGACCTGTACTGCTAACAACTGGACCGCTTGAAGGTAGCACTCATGAAGAAGAGGCCATCTTTGATAAACAGAGGCCGCATTGGCTTCCATCAGGACAACGCCAGGCCACACACTTCTTTGGTGACGCGCCAGAAGCTCCGGGAGCTCGGATGGGAGGTTCTTTTGCATCCGCCGTATAGTCCGGTTCCTACCGACATGTGTTCCCTAACAGAAACATCAAAATCAAGCTGCTAGGCGGAACTTTTGTTCCTACCGAGATGTGTTCCCTAACAGAGCCATCTAAACCAAGCTGCCTGGGTGAAATCGACATTGCAAATACGTGAAAGTAGGGGGAGCTTTTGTTCCTACCGAGATGTGTTCCCTAACATAGACATCAAAATCAAGCTGCCTGGGGAAAATCGGCTTTGCAAATATATGCAAGTTGGGGGCATTTTTATATTGCAAGTAAGGTGAGTGATACGATTAATTCTAGTAAATAAAATTTAAATTTGGAACTTTAATGTTGGTTGCTTCGTAAAATTTCATATCAATGGCCGATCGTGTATTGTGCAAAATTTAGCACAAGTGTAAGTGTAAAACTGTATATGGTAGCAGTTATGTTAAAAATGACTTGATATATGGAATGATTTATTTCATATTTCATAAATAAAAACCAAGGTGTGTCCTCGCTTGAGCACGGGTCGTTTGGTTTAAGCTGTCTGTTTTGTTGTGTTTATTTTCACCCAAGGAAAGTTTGTACGGCGAGAAAAATTTGAAAAGTGAAAAAATATTAGAAAAATTTATTTCCCATATGCTCTACATATAGTATTAGGTGCTGATAGTCCAATTAAAATTCGCATTGGGTTGAATAAACACTCAGGAAGTGAAAGTTATAAAAGAGAATTACCTTTCCCATTTCAAATATGATTTCTCTATATTGAAGTAACATGTTTTTACTGATGAGAAAAATTGATAATTGTGTTCGGTATTGGTAACTATTTTATATTCCATTAGTGAGTTTTTTTCTTTATTTCATCCATACATAACATAGGAGGCATCTCGTCTAGGATCACAGAGGACGGTTTTCATCATATCTCGTTCCACTTCGGTATCTTTTATCTGATACGCACCATCCAACGACTGTTTACCATCTTTCTGTCATCACTACTCGGTAAACACTGGTTGAGTGAACAAACAATATCCAACAATCAAACAAAATTGCCCTTTTCAGGGCCACCAAATCATTATCAAAGAGTTTAACGATGTAATTCTTCAAACGTATCCAAAATCAACAGATAGTCTAACGGAATCCTACGTCAACTATGCGGTCGTGTCTCGGACACAACCCTCATGTGACTTTTTTTTCTAGTAATGAAAATTGTACTATTTTCAACTTTTATAATATAAACCGCCTGCTATCTTGAACAACAATAAGTTGAACTACAATATTATTCGAAATACGGGAATTGTAGTGGTATGTGGGCACAGGAAATGGGTAGGTTAACACGTGAGGCCTCGATTTTTTCTTGCTCCGCTTTCCGTTCAGCGCGCATCAAGAGCGTTTGCACAATATTAGTGTCGGTCCCAGCTCCCAAAGATACTTATTGTATAAATAGAAAAACTAGAAAGTAGTTACATTTTGTAAAACATCTGAAAACAAACCGTATATATTTTTATTTTCTTAATTTGTAACTGTCAGTCCCAGTCAGTCAGCGTTTTCCTACCAAAAAGCTCAACGTCGGCCCCTAGGGACCGACGCTGGGCTTAACGTGTTAATATATTAAAAAAATATTAAAATTTTGTTTGCTTACCAAATTGTAACTATATATTACCTTCGAAACATAGTACAAGCATTTCTCGAGTTGTGTTTGTAATTGGACAAATACCTATTTTAATACAAAAAGACAAATGCGCACCTTTGCCACATAGTGGGGGCAAAGGTGCGCACTTATTGATTTGAACTTCTGAGATAACTTATACCAAAAATAAATGCTTTATCATCAGAATTATTTTTAAGCAATTGTTTATTTTTATTCCTTATCTTGGATTTCGGTTCTGAGGATTCCGACGCTTTGCCTTGGAGCGCTGTTGCTTCGTTGCGCTGTTGTGGGGTTCGAAGAAACAGACGGGGGTTCCACATGAAGCTAGAAGCCCAATCTCTTCCTGCTAGTTTTTCAACTTTGTTGAATTCGTGCTGGAGGTTGTTGGCTTCCGAAAATTCAAACGCCAGACGCCGTAAATCTTTGAGAGAAAGCATAGAAAGTTTTGTCCAGTGGCCTGCAGATGATCAGACTGCTCACCCGTAAATACCTATCTGAACCGCACTAGGTCCTCGCTCACACATTCCAGCAGAAGTAGAAATGTCAATAAAAGAAGATTCAAATCATAAATCACTTTCTGATATGAGCCTCTTCCTCAGAGCTGATTCAGAAATACCGAGGTCTGCCGCAATCCGACACTTCGAGACTCCTTCCCGAAGCCTCTGTCGGGCCATTTGAGCATTTCTGGAGTGCATTTCTTCAAATCAGTTTTCTTTTTGTGGATCCCGTTAAAAATTTTGTTGAAAACATTTTATAATTTTTTTCAGAGCAAAACGCTAGTGCGAGCTTTTACCCCACAGCCTCTGTGCACTTTTGCCCCACGCCACTGCGCACCTTTGTCCACAAGCATTTTTTGAACTAATCGAATCTAAAAAAAAGCTCTTGAACTCTTTCACAAAAACGAATACGCACTATCATCTACTATAGAATGAACGTTTCCTTGACAGTGTAGTTCCGAACTTTCCAGTTATTTTAGGTAAGTAAATCGTCATCTCCAACACTGAAAAAATTAGATAAAAACATCGCAAAACTCTTTTTACCTCATAACTTTTTGCCACTTTCATGAAATGTATCTTGTTTTATATGTGTTAGCTGCTGGTGTAATAATGTATCAAACGACTACACTGTTGTCAAAGCTTTATGCCACGTGCGCAACTTTGCCCCGCACTACTCTATGGGGTATCAAATAAGAAATTTTCGACTATTTTGTTGAACCCCTATGAGGGTCACCATAGAATCTATGGTACAAAACGTTCTTTTCAATTTTTTGTACGCCATTCTCGATAGCTTCAGGATATGAATTTGAAAAAAATACCGAAAGTGCATCTTACTGTATCGAGAAATATTATCAAAAACAAATTTATAGAAAATTTAAGCATTAAAAAAAACTTGAAATATAGTTTTTTTTGGGGATTTTGAGATTCAGTTCTACTCAAATTCGTATTTAAATGTGTTTCTACGTCTTTTCTGGATATGTGTGATTTTTTTCAAATTTTTAACAGTGTTGTACTAAATTAGATATTTTTTCTGAATCCCTATATGGTTCACTATACCATATATTCTGCTTTGAAATGTGTTCGTACGTGTTTTTTTTTATATTTAAGTTCTTTGTATAAAGTATCGAGGATTGAACGTACTATTTTGAGGTAATTCCTGAATTCAGCTATAAAAGATGTTTCGATGACTAAATTTGTCGATGGAAAAAGCATATCGGCTCAGAAATGGAATATTTTGAAGGCGATAATAGAAATTTAGATGATAAACAAAGCATTTTCTTTAAAAAACACAAATTCCCGGTATAAATTCGACACATTATATTGAATATTTACTAAAAAAAAATCAAAATTTAGAAATATATTTTTTTTACCGCGCAACACTGTTAAAATTCTGAAAAAATCACACATATCTAAAGAAGGTGTAAAAACACATTTAAACACGATTTAGAATAATACTTAATCTCTAAATCTCAAAAAAAAAATCAATATTTCAGATTTTTTTAGTACTTGAACACGCACACGTACACGTACAACAAAATTGTTGGAGTAGATCTTACGCTTCAGGTTTGCCCAGAAATTCTCGATGGGACGCATTTGGCGACGTTAGGCGGGTTCGCCTATTTGGGTAGGGTTAACATCTGTCCCGATTTAGCAGGACATGTCCTGATTTTGAGATCTATTTAGGGCGTCCTGATTTATTTTTCACAATCTAGCCGTTCTCCTATTTTCATTTAGAGGTTTTATGTCTCGATATTCCAAGTTTTTTTTTGAAATGTCTAAACAAAAATGTCATTATGAGGCCAACGCTGCATATGTGACTCATAAGTGCCGGTGGCTCATAGCGGTATTTATATTTAGCGATTCTGCTGAAACAGTAGTTTGAAATCAAAAATTAAACATTACGGGTAGATCTGATTACGAAAAGCATATTCAAACACCGAAACATTGCCAGAATAATCGATTGGAATCCACTTCCAAATCCATGCTGAACTATGTGGTGCGGAAATCCAACCACTCAGAAAATTTGGGTTGCAGAAGGACTTCTTGGGTTTCATACCCGTGGCTTGCACTTTGGTACTATTGCACTTGATGATTGATACTGAAACCGCCAAAAAATCTCCTGTGCTCGTAAAAAGACAGAACCTCCGGAGTATTTTCATTGCATGGATCGCCCAAAAAATATGTTAAATAAAAAAATTTGACGTTTTTTTATTTATTTATATCTCAAAGAATCACATTGGTTTGGACATAATCGTAACTGTGACAGGTGTCCTGACTTTCAACTCCGACCAGATGGTATCCCTAGACTTGGGTACTACGATATTCAGCCGATCCACCTCCTCTAACGATCGCTTCGAGTAGTGGGCCGACGCCAGATCCGGCCAGAACACCGCGTCTTCGCCCGTATGAACGACGCAACTTCCAGAAGGCACTTCGTACAATAAATTTCCCCGTTCACGGCCAGTCTGGAGCTAAAGAAGAGCGGCTTTGACATCCGTTTCTCGCTGATTGTCAGCCACAGCAGCACCTTCTTGGGGAACTTGGTGTGTGAAAAAAACTTCACCTCGGAGCTCACTTCTTTCGTGGGGGAAGTAAAGTACGAAGAGCCCTGCCAGTCGTTGGCCTCCAGGGTGAGATAGGTCTCGTCGTCCATCATCACCGCCACATCGCGATTCGCCGGAAAAATCGACTTGACCATCTCATTCAGCCGCTGCCGCTGCGTCATTGCCTGCAGTTCCGAGACCAGTGGACGGGACTTCCGCTTCCTGACATGAATGTCCATGTTCGCCAGGTACTTTTTCACTGTTTGGCCGGCTGCACCGACCTCCCGGCCAAGGACACGCAGCGATGAAGCCACTTTTCCCTCGATCTTCCTCTTCAGCATCCTTTGGAGCTTCTCGTCTCGCCAGGGTTGGCGGCCGTCCGAAACCGGGCTTTCTTTCGATGCTCTGATTTTTGTTCAATAGTGCCAATAGATGCTGTAGGTGCCGGAACGGGCGTATCCGGCGTCCACAAAGTGCCGTACGATGTCCGTTTTCGACGCGGCGGGGTTACTGTTCTTTGAACGCGCACACTTCTGAACGGGGTAGCTTCACTGTTTTCGCCATCACGGTTAGAGTTCGACTGATAGAGTTATCAATTTCCGCTGACTCATAGGTTACTATGATTGATGCTGCATGGGTAGTTTCAACAGAGCGTGTGAAGGTAATCCCAGGCAAAATCGGCATTTTCATAATGTTTAAACACAACGATATGCGTATTGCTCAAGGGTGGCCGAATGAATTTCCAACCTGAAAAATTCTTTAGACAGTGGCGGGACTCTAACCTCCCTACCTTCGGCTCGGAAAACCGACGCGCATACTATCTGCCCTATTGTCAGATTGAACAGTCAAGCAATACTTAAAATTGTTTTTTTGAAGCTGCTAAAAAGGGTTATGAGGTATGTTAATATTGTATATTCATTAAATGAAATAAATGTTATTATGTTTATATTGGACAATTCATGTCATTAACCTTGTTAATTGAAATGGATTATTGGCCATGTTCATCCCGGGTTTCTGTGTTTTATAATCTACATCCGGAATATAGGCTTCCTGGTGTCCTCGATTTTGTTTATGTTGATCTAAACTTTCCGGCAACTGGTTTCCTACGAAAAAGTTGTTTTCTCTCGTAGTCCTTCGTAGTTTTCCAGATGGTAGTGTAGTAGGAAACTTTTACGAGAAACGATGAAATGTGTTTTCTAACAAGGTCAATTACAATTCTCACCTTAGGGTTTCCAGGAGATGATTTTTCTCTCAAACCGTTAAAGTAATGTCTGAAAATTTTACCCATAGGTATTTCCTCTGAATGGTTTACCCAATCCATCCGAGATATTTCTCTTCCGATGACGTTAGATATCGATCAAGTTATACAAGTGTCAATCCTGTTCGCTTGTATTCTCAACCAAGCAAATCTATCTGCAGGTGCAATCCGCTTCTACTTTCACAGCTGGAACATTTCTTGCGTTCCTCGTTCCATTGACTTTTGCCCTTGTTATGACTTCCGCTTTGTATTTTGCTGTCCGCCAACACCACGCCTACATTTCGTGGTCATGTCCGGGTCTCAATCCGAATTAGAACACATTCCGATTATGTTGAGTTTTGCATGCTTCTACGACATCGGATGTAAAGAATGAATGAAATCATATATCTATCGTAGTGTGCCCGCGGTGATAAATAGAAACATGGACTTATGAGGTTTCTCAAACAAACGAATATTTCAACTCCGATTTGAGGGGGTTTGGTGAACTAACTCTTTCTGAAATTTTGATAGTCGATGTAGGTACCCTCAAGGACTCAAAAACTACCAAAAGTCAATTTTGATAAAAATGGCGTATATGAGGTTTCTCAAACAAACGATTCAATCATATAATCGATTTTCTTCTCGAAACGGAAATATGATCATGCAAATATTGAATAATTGAGTAAAAATCATCTCCGAAACAAGGAACCGTTTAAGACTCATGCGCTTGAGTGCTCTTTTCGCCCATTTGAGCCCCACAAAGTAACAGAATTTATTACCATTTTATGGTTACTAGCAAAACAAAGCTGTTACACGGCGCGAGCCGTTGCCATAGCTAATCTCCAGCTGAGAAACATGGGAATAGCACAAATTCCATAGAGTGACTCGTTTTGTTTTCCGTAAGTAGGCGAAACGCTGCTAAGTCGTGGTGCGTTTGCTGATTGTATTACAACTGCAATGTTTTCTGAATAATGATGGAATGATGAAAGCTTAGGCCATTTTGAACAATCAACTTTGTTGAGATAAACAATACAACTAAATAATTTAAACTATTTGCAGAGGATGTGTTCCACGATTGAAACTATGAAATGCAATTGTAGGAAGCTTCTATTTATAGTGAATCAATGATTACTGTTTGACCTATTGATAAGTTTTTGGAGAATTTCATGGCAATGTTATTTGTATGTACACTTGTAGTTTTTATTTTTAGATTTTTATTCACTTCATGCGTGATGTAAGCATGAAGTAGACGTTATTTTCGAGTGTTGCGTAAATGTTTCTCCGTATTTGATACGCGAGTTTGTCAGAAAAATTTATTAAATAATCAAATCGTGATGAGTTTTAATTTTATAGCCATTCAGTACACCCTCAAAAAAATTTAGTGCACTGCAGTGACCCTCGTGCGTGATAAAATCACTTTTTGCCATTAGCCACAAAACGTGATTTGCCGAAAAACAGACGTAAATTTAAACAACGAGTTAATCTACTCGATATGCATCTCTCGACAAATGAATGTGTCTCTCCATTGGGTCAATGTGACAGCCTGTTTGCCCTACTCGTTGCCAGCGCTGTCCATTACGGAGCCCGTCGTAAAACCGTTGTTTACTCCTGTGCAGTTCAAAACAATTTTACAGTGTGAAAACTCTATTTGCCACCGGCTATATGCGGTTGTGCTCAAGAATGAATTAGTGTGACAATTATTTCCCTGAATGTTGATTGTAATCGGTGTTTTATAATTTGTCTAGAAACATAAATTAATGAATGTATAATTAAATTTGCTTTCAAGTCATTTTTCATACTTGTGTTATTTGACTAACAAACATCACGCAAACGTCTGTGAGAAGCATTTTGGAACGTCTAGTTACGTGAATGCTACTGCGAATGAGATGAAAGTCAAATTTATTCGCTAATTAATATTGGCATATAGTTTCAACTGTTACTGGATAATACTAAAGGTGCCGGTCGGCAAAAGCAAAACTTGTTAGTAGTTTTTTTTCCTTTCATTCTTCAAAATTGTATTCGACCGAGAAGACCATTCTCCCCAGCTTCAAGACAAAATTCAAATGTATTCAGGTGGAAATCGAGGTTTTCAAACATTTTTTGGATGTTAAATGTCTTAAAATTGCATGTCACATCGAGATTTACAGTTACCTCAAAACATTTTTTTTGTCAAAAATCGTCTTTTCAGATGAAAAACGATCGAATGCCAAAAAAATGCTTTTCACTAAAATTTTTCTTGAGATGATAAAAAATATCGACGTTCCGTGCAATTATAAGACATTTGGCATCAACATTTTTTTTTGAAAACCGTGATTTTGAAACCCGGGTGGTTTTTCGGTTTTCAAAAAATTCAAATTTCAACGTCTGCGACACCAGTTAATGAAGTCCGAATAAGGTAATATTTTGCATTGGGTATATTATCGTACCAATCAATATTTTATTGAAGTTCTGAATAAAAAATCCAGATAACTATTTTTATTGGCACCCAAAACCATACTTTTCGTTTCGTACTCCGAAAAAAACTAAGTCCCAGAGTGTCGATTTTTGACAAATTTTTTTTTCTCGAGATGACACTAGATCTCGACGTTTCATGCAATTTCAAGACATGTGGCATCAAATTTTTTTTTCGAAAACTCCGATTTCCTTTACTCCCCCCTTGGGTGGTTTTTTGATTTTTGATTTTTTTACCGATTGAGCTGAAACTCGGCATAGGTTTTTTCGAGGTGGTGAATTTTTTGTATAGGTTATCTTTTTGAAATTTTAGGATCGATTTTTTCCCATACATTCATTGGCACCCTAATGGACACATATGAGTCACGAACGTTCCACATTTGTTTATTAACTGACAATACACACTGCACAATGGTCCATGAGATGCATTTAAGTGGAAATTAGCATTCAGAGCTTGACAGTTATTCTCTAGACAAAAACTGTCTTAGACAAAGTTGTTACTCATGATATAGCTCTCGTTTTTATGTTGTCAAAAATAGGGTGACCAAAACTGTCGATGATATTTCTAAATTTTTTATCTTTATAGATAGAGGTAAACATAGTTCGACAATGTTTTTTTTTTTTTTTTTTTTTTTCTGTATTATAGTGACTTTCTACGCTTCTGGCTGGTTCGTCACTTTTCCTTCCATTTTGGAAGAATGTCGGGAGTGAGAATTGAACTCGTGATCTTGAGCGTGAGAAGTATGGATGTTACCTCCACGCCAGATCGGCTCCAGTTCGACAATGTTGTAGCTCCAATTATTTAAGACATCTTACCGATATATATATATTGAAATAACCGATATAGCGCCTTTTTTCTAAGTTACGTTAGGATCACCATGAACAAAACTGGTTTTTGCTCTAACTTTTATATTTCAAATTTTACATGCAAACTGTCTTCGAAAGACTTCTAGAGCTTACTAATACAAACATTTTTCGATGCAGAACATGTCAATATCTCAACTTTAAGTTAAAAGTTATTGATATTTCTTCCCAAAAACACGCTCTTTTCCTTTGTTTGTCATTCTTTCTGGGGCAAACATAAAAAATGTTTGTTGATGGAACTTGAAAGGACAGATTTCACTCTATATAATATGTTATTTTTTGTGTTTGAGTGAATTAAAATTGAAATCATGAGTTTTTTGATGAAAACCCATCAATAACTTTGAGCAGGATTAAGATATTGACATGTTCTGAATCGCAAAATGTTGGTATTGATAAGCTCTCAAAGTCGTACCAAGACCATTTTGATGTAGAATTTTGAATATAAAAGTTAGAGTAAAAAAACCCGTTTTTTCATAGTTACCCTAATGCAACTTAGATAGAAGGCACTAAAAACAACTTTGTGGGGTATATTTATCGTTTAGACAAAAACTGTCTTAGACAAACTTGTTACATATAATAGAGCGCTCATTTTGATGTTATCAAAAATAGGGTGACCAAAATTGTCGATGAAATGAAAAATCTAACTTTCTTACCTTTATAGATAGAGTAAACATAGTTCAAAAATGTTGTAGCCCCAGTTATTTTAAACAACTTTTTAGAACAAAGCTTTTTTTCTATCTTTTAAAATAATCGATTTAACGCTTTTTTCTAAGTTGCATGAAAAAACGTGTTTTTTCTGCTTTAACTTTTATATTTCAAATTCTACATCAAAACTGTCTTCGTACAACTTATCGATACCAACATTTTGCGATGCCGAACTTGTCTATATCTTAATCCTACTCAAAGTTATTGATGGTTCTCTACCCAAAAACTCATTATTTCAATTTTAATTGACTCAAACACAAAAAATAACATATTTTTTAAGATCACACATCATGTACAGTGAAATATGCTCTTTCAAATGTCGCCAATAAACTTTGTTTACGTTTGCCGCAGAAAGAATGACAAACAAATGAAAACAGCATGCTTTTTGGGAAGAAATATCAATAACTTTGAGTAAAGTTGAGATATTGACAAGTTCTGCATCGAAAAATGTTTGTATTAGTAAGCTCTAAAAGTCTTTCGGAAACAGTTTGCATGTAAAATTTGAAATATAAAGGTCAGCTAGTAACACGACAAAATGCATAACTTGTTATAAGATCCATGTATTATCATGGACGTTCAAGTAGGATCAACATGAGTTCTATTTACACTTGGGATAGATCATACCAAGTTACTTTTTAGTATTTTTGGCGATCTGTTCCCTTCCTGAACTGGATGTCGTTTAGGTCATATGTGTTTCAGAACAAATAATCATCTAAATTGAATATTGTGTTATATCTCACTTTTCTGAATGCTTTCAAATATCAATGAAAAATAATTCTTGTGTCCCGTCTTATCTTATTGTCTTGGGCTGCCTCGTGTCGTTTCGAGTGACATGAATAAACAACTATATAACAGCGCAAGAGACATGCTTACTGGCTGCGACACGAGAGGGCGAATGAGGTCAACTTTGTGATTCCCATACTTTCAAATTGGTTCGTGTGCTCATCGTTTAGTATAGAGAAGCACAATATTGTCAATGAAATTATGATTTATGGCGCCGCAGGATGACATTGAGTTAGCTTCACCGTTCACCGGAATAGAAAACGACACCTGCGCGATTCTTGATAACATAAAAAAACGAGGCTTGTAAGGGTGCATAGTCTTACTCCGATTCATCATCGATGATTGGTGAGGTCCAGGTGGAATCACTTCTCTGGTTTCCAACGGAAGGAAACCGAGGGAAAACAAGAATGAATAAATTCAGGTTCGTACACTTGACTTCAATCAGAATTTTGATTATGAGCCCAGTTCCATTTTATTTCGTTTTGGGTAGAAAACACATTAATGTAACTGCAGCCCCTAACGTGCAATTTACAATTTCAAATTACAGACGGTTAAGTGCTCGGCGTGAAATCGTTTACAACGATGGCTCAACCTTCAACCGTTTCCAAATAGTTACGCTAGTATAAAACCCTTTAACTAACATCTTCCTCTCTCAAGAGGGATCAGTGATGAATCCTCTCACAGGTAAGCGTGCGGTGGACCACCAAGAATAAGTGATTAATTGCAGCGCCAAGCGAAATTATTGCCAAAGCGCAAAAAAAAACAGCGAAGGTTCGCGCAAGAGGAAGCTATTTATGACTATGTAAGTTGATAATGATTGTTGTGGGATGCGGCGGTTGCTGCCAAAAGCGAATGCCTTATGTTATGTTTCGTACTAGAGATTTGTTGAGATGAGTTACTTGTAGGTTGAAATCAGCGAGCAGTACGCTAACGATACTTGAAACCACCCCCCTCCCTTTAGGAACAATGCACGGGTTTTCAGAATACGGACCTTCCGAGACTCAGCTAATTAAAACTCGTTTGTATTCCGATTGGTGGCTGTTCTATTTTCGTTTCCATCCAAATTATGGCAAATTATGCCAGTGATAGATGTTTATTCCTTGCCTTGATTCCATTACTCCCATCATCGAGCATGAGATTTAGAATTCAAATGTGGAAATAAATTGTTCGCATGGGCCTAGATTATAGAATCTATAATTGCAAAGAAGAACAATTGAAAATCGCACCAATCTTCATCCCGAATGATGGTCTGTTAGACTAATCAGTTGCGTATTATGTTATAAGCCAAAATTGCATTTGGCGGAAATACATCCATTCATTGCCATTGCAATCCCGCTTGTGTTAATTATCGCAAGTACACTTGGTGGTTGGCTAGAACTTTCAAAAACTCAGCATTAAAAATTGTGTATGATGTAAGCATATTGCTATACAGGCACTGATCTCAGCAGCAGAGAAACTGTCTCACTTATGTTGCGTATAAACATTAGAATCACATTCAGCACATATTTATATATTCACTAGCTGACCCGGCAAACGTTGTTCTGCCTAATAAATTATTTCTAGTGAAGATTTTGGTTGATGAGTCACAAATTATGAAAATGTTTGAGGAAAGCTTGAATGTTTTTTTATATCCCATTTATTTATTTATTAGGCTTATTAGCATTTTAGCTGTAACATAGCCGGGTTTTAATCGTGTACATGTATATATGTTTATGTTTCTATAAAGTGTAAATTACACAGTAGCCATTTAGACGTAAGGTTTTTCTGTTCCAGTACATTATGGTAAATTACACAGTAGTAGCCATTTAGGCGTAAGGGTATTCTTTCTGTTCTTCCATTGTTCAGCAGACCGGACAGCGGAGACAGTTGATATTGATCATTGTTGGGTTATTTATAGAACAGCAGTCCGGTGTTTCTTGCAGAGCAGAGCAGTTGTATGGATGAATCGATCTTATTTCGACCGTGGATCGATCTCCATCGCTGATGATGGTTGCGTGGACGTAATTATTCTATAACAACACAAAGATGGTCAATTGAGGGTCCTGAGTTTGAACTCACAATCGATCGCTTAGTAAGCGAACGCGTAACCAAGTGGCTACGAAGACCCCCCGAAAAAGCTTGAATGTTATCGTTAAGAATTATAAAATTGATCTGATTGATGATTTTCACTGCAGAACATATACATAGTCGAATTTTTCTATTTATCTTTATTATTCTCCAAAGTATTCTATCATTCTAATTTGGGTGAAGGTGATCTCAGCGATATATAGACGACCCAAATCTGATCAGCCGTACTCCTATGATGATGAGTTATACGTACGAGGGAAAAATCTTGTTCTTTATATACCAGGGGTGGCCAAACTTTTGGTCATCGCGGGCGACTAATTGTTCAAATGTTAGGCTGCGGTCTACCAACATTGACTGTATTACCAAATTATAAAAAAAATTAATATCGTACTAAAAGATAAAACAAAATTTAATTAATGGGGAAATAGATATTACTAATAAATATTCAATGTTATATCATTCTATAAAAGAAAATAGAGTTCATAGTTTTTCATAGTGCCATATAAATTAAACACAAATTTCTACATTACTCGGGAATTAATTAAGAAAATGAAACGAAATTTGGCATATGGAGGTTCTAGGGTGCAATAAATGTTTCTATGGTGGTTAGACACTCCAACCCCCTCTTTAAGGGGGGCTGCCATACAAATGAAACACAAATTTCTGCATTATTCGAGAATTATTCAAGCAAATGAAACCAAATTAGTCATATTGAGGATTTAGGGTGCAATAAATGTTTCTATGGTTAGATACTTCACCCCCCCCTCTCTAAGAAGGGCTGCCATACAACTGAAACACAAATTTCTGCATTACTCGAGAATTATTCAAGCAAATGAAACCAAATTAGGCATATTGAGGATTTAGGGTGCAATAAATGTTTCTATGGTTAGATACTTCACCCCCCCCTCTCTAAGAAGGGCTGCCATACAACTGAAACACAAATTTCTGCATTACTCGAGAATTAATCAAGAAAATGAAACCAAATTTGGCATGTGGAGGTTTTAGGGTGCAATAAATGTTTTTACGGTGGTTAGATACTCCTCCCCCCTCTCTTAGGGGAGGCTGCCATACAAATGAAACACAAATTTCTGCATTACTCGAGCTAGCGAAATTGATCTTTGTTCGAAACTGGAAATGGATTTTAATGTGATGAAACGCACTCCTATATCTTTTCGTCTATCTATACAAAAAAGGGATCGCCGGATGTGTTGATAAGAGCACAACTCGAAGAAGAAATTTAACTATTTAGGGCTGTCTTTATTCTATCATATTTTCTGTATAAAACATTTGTTCCATGTAACGGAGAAACATGTTATTTGCAAGTGGTTGAAAAATCTTGAACGAGAATTGTGTCTCGAAATAATCTGATATTATAATGATGAGTTTTGTTAGAAATACTAGAAATTTTACAGTAAAAGTTACATTCAACGGGGTCGATTAGGAGATCAATCAATGAACAGTTCTGCGTTTGGACCCATGAATTTGCTCATAGTAAAAAAACGTGGATGTTTGAAGGTATTGATAACAAAACACAAATTTTGGGCTGTACGAAGTTTGCCGGGTCAGCTAGTATGAAATAAAACTGCAGTGGTCATAGGTTTTTTTCTGTGGGTTTGGATTGATTCATCGACGTAAATTATTCGTTTCTCTTCGATAATCGATTTCTGTAAGAAGTATTCGATTAATAAAGGGTGTGTCACATCAAATTGCATCACGGAAAAAAACGCTGTAGAAATTTAATTTTTAGGGATTATATCTTCAGCTTTCGCTTATAATCAGATAAGAGTGTATAGATCACGTTGGCCATGCTTCACTGTCAATTTTTCGTAAATTTGGAAAAATGTCGTCGAACGAAAAAGATCGTCGTGAATTAATCCTGTGCACTCATTTCGAGAATCCGGAGTTGTCACATCGGGACATCGGTAAGATGCTGGGAATCGTCCAATCCACGGTCAGCAGAGTACTAAAACGATACTTCGAGAACCTAACCATCGACCGGAAGGTGAAGAACGGCAAAAATGGATGCTCCGTCAGTGAAAAAGATCACAAGCGCGTAGTTAAGCAGTTTAGACGTGATCCGAGAAGTTCGGTCCGGGATGTCGCTAATAAGCTGAATTTGTCAAGTTCATTCGTCCAGCGGACCAAGCAGCGGGAGGGGCTGCGTACATACAAGGTTCAGAAGGCTCCTAACCGCGACGAAAGGCAAAACATGGTGGGGAAGACGCGAGCCCGGAAGCTGTACACCGAAATGCTGACGAAGCCGCATTGCCTGGTAATGGACGACGAAACCTACGTCAAAGCCAACTTTCGTCAGCTGCCGGGCCTGTTGTTCTTCTCCGCAGAGGACAAATTCAGCGTTCCGGAGGAGATTCGCAAGCAGGAACCATCCAAGTTTGCCAAAAAGTACATGGTGTGGCAAGCGATCTGCTCTTGCGGAAAGCGGAGCGCCTCTTCGTGATGACCGGCACGGTAAACGGGCAGGTTTACCTTAAGGAGTGCCTATAGAAGCGCTTACTACCACTATTGAAGCAGCACGAGGGCCCGACCATCTTCTGGCCGGATCTCGCTTCGTGCCACTATTCAAAGGACGTGTTGGAGTGGTACGAAGCCAACGGGGTCACCTTCGTGCCAAAGGAAATGAACCCGCCCAACGCGCCGGAGCTTCGCCCAATAGAGAAATATTGGGCGATTATGGAGCAGGCCCTCCGGAAGAACCCAAAAGTTGTCAAATCGGGGGCGGACTTCAAGAGAAAATGGATTTCTGTTCAAAAAAAAAATAAAACCTGACGTTGTACAGAACCTTATGGACGGGGTAAAGAGGAAGGTGCGAGCATACGGGCGTGGGCTCGAAGTATGAATAAAAAGAAAATGCCAAAAGTTGTTTAATTGTTTTTATTTTACTGTCTAAAATTTTCAAAAGGATCGGTCTACTGGGCGAATTTCTACAGCGTTTTTTCCGTGATGCAATTTGATGTGACACACCCTTTAGATTAATAGAATCGAATTCGTGACCTTTAGCGTGAGAGGTCTAGATGTTACCACTACGCCAGATCGCCTCTGCCTTTAGATGACATAAGATACTTATGCAAACAATTATTCTGCTCTTTGAGAAAATACTTCAACATAATTGAGGCCAGTAGTTACTCAAATAATGATTTCTATGTATCCGAAATGATCAGAACTTTTCATTTTTGATGAATAAAAATTTTGCTACTTGAGACACTTATGCGATTATTCAAATCAAATGAGGCATTTTGGCAAACAGTAGTTATGATACTTCTGTACATTTTTTCCATCACACCAAAGTGTTACAATTGCTAAATTCTGCTGTCATGATTTTTGTCCAACATTCCTAAACTGCGTTTCACAACTATAGAACCACTATTTTTTCTGAATTTCCAGAGATATGTAAGAAGTCGGTTGAATTGAAGTATATAGTGTAGGATACAACAACTATCTTCATTTAAAAGACTGGCCATTTGAACTTTGTTGTTGTGTTCAGGCACGAAACATTCAAAAACCAGGAATTCCAGTGTTTCATAACTATAGAATCAGATGGAAAAACTCTCACTCCTTTACCAAATCAACGTCAATTTCACATGAATTACAATAAGTTTCTAATTCATAGGTCATCCTTAGTTCTCGAAGTTCAGTGCAAAGAAGTACTTCAGAACCATTTACTGCTATTTTTGCATAAACAACAATTAGATAATTGGGTAATGGCATCAATTCATAAAATCCGGAAAGTCATGCCATGGTTTAATGAATAGGGGCTTCATATTCTGGACTGGTCAGCTTGTTTTCCAGATCAAAACCTTATCAAGAACTTATGAGGAGTGATCGCACGAATAGTAGATGCAGCTTACTAGCAGTATGAGTGATTTAAAGAGCTAAAACGAGCAGTATCATCTGCGTAGAACCACACCCAAACTACACCCATACTAGCGTTGGCAGAAAACATGCGATCTTTGGCAGAAAAGATGCCATTTCCTGGTCATGAGAGTCAAATGCGCAAATAATGAGCTATTTTGAAGCTTAAAAATGGTTTGTATGTATGCGAGCAGACATCTCTTTTTGTTTTCTTTTCTCTTTTCATTTGGGATTGTGCAAAAAAAAGTCCATACGACGTCAATGGAGTTCAAACCAAGGCCAGCTGGAATGCGAAGTTACTTTACACGACCACGCTATCCATATAGCTGCCAGCACTATTATAAAGGAGCGTGATAATACTACACCTCATCATAAAATGAAGTTAGAAGGTGTTTTCTAAGCCGATAAAGAAGAACATGAACGATAATATATCTTTCTCTGTCTGGGCCGTGTATTTGGCAAACTATACGAAAAGCTTTCATTTAAATGTGTCTCCTGTTTCGCTCCCTCATATTGGCTCTAACATATATATTATACAAATGATATACATGTATTGGGGAGTAGAACATTTTATGTTATATTTCAGCTCATTTAATGTAATAAATCGGGATGCCAGAAAATGTGCTAAAAATTAACTTTGGGTGCAGAACATGACGCAGCTTGGTCAAAACCACCCCAAACGGGTGTTTTTTAACTGATTGATAACTAAGGATGACCTATAAATTAGAAACTCACTGTAATTCATGTGAAATTGATGTTAATTTTGTAAAGGTGTGAGAGTTTTTCCATCTGGTTCTATAGTTATGAAACACTGGAATTTCTGTTTTTTTTTTAATGTTTCGCGCCCGAACACAACAATAAATTTCAAATGGCCAGTCTTTTAAATGAAGATAGTTGTTATTTCCTACGATATATACTTCAATTTAACCGACTTCTTACATATCTCTGGACACTCAGAAAAAATGAATGGTTCTATAGTTGTTTTTATAGTATAGTTCCCTGCTGTGGTGACTGAGAGCAGACATAAAATCACAGAAATTTAAATTTCCTATGTTATTTCTCGTAACATTTGTAAATTCAAGTTTACTTAGTCCGTAAAGAACTGCGTGCACACATTGTCAATCCATATGAATAAGGTAGAGCAAGTAGCGGGTCTATTTGCTCATCGAGCTATTAAATTTAGTCAAGTGTGAAAAACCAGTCAAGTTTTCACGCATTCCAAGAGATTATCATGGTCTATTCAAGCATCAGTGCCTAACACTTGGGCTCTTCTGGCGTTGCAAGTTTCGTCTCTGTTGCCATCTCTTCCCAAGTATGATACACTCTACGCAAATTTCATCAATTGTATCTGCCCCTCTGGTAGTGTGGTAGGGATTCAAATATTTTATTCATTTGTTTGTTTACATCTGTCGTGATGCTGCGTTACAGCACGTGTTTCGTATGTCGTATCCATGCAGTTGTGCCATTCTATACATTTTGCTAAATCTTTTCTCATGCCTATTCAAATACGATGGGATAGTGGGAGACGCGTTGATATGTGCAAGAATTATCTTAGAAAATCTAACGTCTACAAAAGTTGGCGATACGATCGAGAGCAGAGCATAAAGGAATAAAACAGACAAAACAAAAAGAACACATAAATACGGTCACAAAATCGTGATAAGCGTTCGAAGTCAATGGCTGTTTAAACAGAATATACGTAATAATAATTTCTATGCAAATGAAGCGCATGATCTTTGTTTGTCCTGTTGAGTCCTCCGTTTTGGAACCATTAATGCTCATGCTTACAATTCTCGATTACGACAGTGACTTCTGTCATATTGCAATTTTATTGAACCATTTTCGGAATACGATTTCAACCCGCATGAGATACTCAGGAAGTCTTTTCAATTGTTTTACCACACTCAACTAAATTATTACAGACTCTTTTTTTAACGCACCCTTCAAACGCGACTTAAGCTGCAAAAGTGAAGGTTACGAACGCATACCATAGTTGGAAGATGGTTATAATGAACCCAGGCAACTTTGCAATTATCACCTGGAAACATTAGCGCACATGGGAACCGAAAGTGATAGACCAGACCGTGAATAGGCAGACGCTTCTGACGGCATTTCAATAAAGCGAGACAACAAAAAAACGAACATGCAACTTGAAAGCGCTACAAATTAGCTTAGAGTCCCACCAAGAAGCCATCAGTCGCGCGGCGGCACGTTAGAGTTTTTGGGCTGATCAGAATAATAATTAAATCGACAATAGTTCGCTGTTGTGGGAGATAGTAAGCGAGAGCATGACGACTGATGGCGGCTGACACTAAAGTTGAGACATGGCTCCTATTTAGAGCTCTCGAAAGATGACACCATAAAACTGCGCTCATCTTTGTTACGAGTTTTGTTCAAGGTGGCAAAATGAACGGATTCACGCTCACTTTGCAACAAATGCAACAACGGCACACGTTCATTTGAGGCCATCACTAACCCTCCGACATGTCATGCATTTTAACCTCGTTTCTTCACCTGAGATTGTGTTCCGTTTGTCAGCTCTCGTGGAGGCACCAAAGTTCGCGGACCATGTGAAATAGATTAATTCTAGTCAGTGATGATGCACTCGAGGCATCGATTCGTTGCATCTGCCCGAGCGCATCTGTTTATACCGAATCATACGCCTGTTTTGATATGGCTGCTGGGAATCGCTTGGTGAGAGGAAACGACTCATGAACTGTGCGAGCCTTGATGCACTTTCAATTGCAAAACTATGAATACAGAATTTATTATTATTATTATGCTGGCGATGTCGCAAAACAAAATCACGACGGTTGAAGCATAAGCAGCGCCAGCGCTCTGATGTGTATGTAAATTAGAATGTACACTGATTTGTTCATTAGTCACCGAAAACAAGCAAAGTAACGAGTATCGGACCCAATGATCTATTTGTGACTGATTGCGACACGTCTCATCGGCTTATAATTGACTAATTGGAACTAGGAAGTAGAAATTTTTTTGACATAGGACTATGTCTTTGATTTCTATAAAGGGGGGTCACTCTACGAAAAATGTAACGATTCATGAAGAGTTTTCAAATGCATGTTACTCAAAATCGTTATTGCGACATATGTTGTGTTACATACCAATAAACAGGAAATTTATCCAACATTTTTTTTTGCTTAAAACATGAGCAGTGAATAAGTAAAAATAGTTAACAATTTGACGATTGAAATGGGTATGTTTTTTCGACTGCGCTAACCACCAGGGTTGCCATAATTAAATCTGTGTTTTTGGTCTCAAGAAATCTTTTTATCTGAGTTTTTCTTAGAGAATCTGTATCGAAATCTGTATTAACCCTTTACGGTCGTTTTTCTGCTATCAGACACCACAGTAAAAGTATATTAATATTATAATTTATGCAACAATATATCAGTTCACACTTTTTTTAAACGAATGTTAATGTCTTGTGAACTTATTCACGAACTAAAACGGTGCTACTATGAACAATAAAAAACGGTTCTCAATGTAAACAAAAGTTTTCATTCATACTTTAGGAAAGGATTAATGGTAAATTCCATGTATTGGGGCACTGTGTAGATGTAAAGAGCATTGTTCTGTATGTTAAAACAGGAAGATAAAAGGCGAAAGACGCCAAACTAATTATTTTTGAGATACATGAGAAAGATATCACACGAAGAAGAATTATTACAAAAGATTTTAAACATAAACATGAAAACATTGTTTAGTAAATACTCATCAGAGGTTTACAAAAAATAAAGGAATCTTGTTCATCCTTCATAATCTCACAAGGTTATACATCATTGCTTTTTCAAGGAAAAATTATTGCGACCAGTACGACACACATGTCGAAATTTGATACGACCGCAAAGGGTTAAATTTATAAGTTCAATTTTGAAGCATAATCTTAACTTTAGTATCATTGATTGGCATAGTTATAATGAATTTGACGATGTTGATGGTAACCACGTAAAAATTCGCACTCACTGTGTTTTAGTAGGAATAGGAGAAACAGTGTAATTTATTTATTGTAAAGCTAGCCGACGACGCAGACTTTTGCATCTTTATGTCTTAGATTAATTATGAGAAAGTAGTACCCAGTGACCCTTAGACTGATTCGAATGCTATATGAATAAAATTGGTGGGTTGGGAAAAATTTTATTGAGATCAAGCCATAACTAATTTTGGATTGTCATTTCGAAAAATCTGTGAATCTGTATGAAAACCAAAAAAATCTGGAATCTGTATCTACAGATTCTTGGTTTCAAAAAGTCTGAAAATTCTGTATAAGTACAGATTATTCTGTAGTTATGGTAACCCTGCTAATCACTCGCTTTCCTCCCCGACGTAACGAGCAATCTTTTGCCTTTTGCCTTAGTCAATAAAACAAATATTATTTGCGTTGTTATTACCCAAATGGGAACAACTCTATTTCGGTTGCGCGTCCCAGTTACCCTACATTTGAGCCGGAGTAAACAAGATAAATCTCTATATGCCCAGTGAAATGAAATTAAAGAATGTTTTTCTCGAGGTCGGTTTTCAAGTGGGTGCATTTGATATAAATTCACGGAGCACAAATTTCCCGTGGAGCATCATTTGAAAACCCCTGAGTTAGTGTATTGTATGTTTCCCAATAAATCCGTGCTCAATTTACGTTTTTATCGCGTAGGTCTTGCTACTAACAATTTATGTAATTGTGGTCCAGGATGTCATAATATCGAGCATGTTGTTTGGTTATGTAAAGAATGCAATTTATTATTGTAATTGGCTGTTGATTTAGAAGATCGAAAGGGTATGCTCACTAGGGTGCCAATGAAAATGGTCGTAACGAATTTCAAAAAGTTACCCCATAAAAAATGTTCTTGTTATAAAATGTTGATTTTCACGATAACATACCCTATGCAAAATATTAGCTCACTTGGACTTCATTTACTGGTGTCACAAACGTTAAAATTTGAGTTTTTTTTCAAAAACGAAAAATCTCCAAAAATCGAGGTTTTCAAAAAAAATGTTGATGCCAAATGTACTAAAGTTGCATTACTCGTCGAGATTTACAGTTATCTCGAATTTTTTTTTTGTCAAGAACTATGTATTTTGGCTCTTGGTCGTTTTCCGCCAGAAAAATCGATTTTTGACAAGAATTTTTTTTGTGCAAAAACATTTTTAAGTGAAAACTTATCTGAAGTTTACAATGATAAATAATCTCATAAGTTATACATAATCGCTTTTTCTAGTATAAATAATACTAATCATATCAATATCTGATCTATTTATAGAATTCTACAATTTCGTATAACAAAAATCGATGTCGATCGAATGCTAAAAAAAAGGAATTTTCGATGGTAATTTTACTATAGTAAGATGCACTATGAGTATTTTTTTCCATATTTTTTTCCAAGCTATTGAGAATGTCGTAAAAAAAGAAAAAAAAACAATTCGTTTATAGCCATAGTTCTTAAAGTAAACCATATAGGGATTCAGAAAAATTATATAATTTTCTAATTTGCAACAATACTTTCTATAGCACTGGTGATAAGGTTTGGGGCTCTTCTAACGAATACACGAATACAATACAATAATAAATTTTAGGAAAACTTCAAACAAATATTAGAAAATCACAAAAAAGAGATTAAAAAAAAATTAAAATTTATTAGATTCTGTCGTATCGCGCAGTTCTCGAAATATTCTGAAAAAAGGGGAGCACCCATATAAAAAAACACATACTGAAACTAATAAGCATACCTAATTAAAAATAAATTTAACCAGTAAAGGGTCTCGAAATTTTTAAAAAATCAAAATTTAGATTTTTTTTGTGTACCGCGCAACACTGTTAAAATTCTGAAAAACATCGCACATATCTAGAAAAGACGTAGAAACACATTTAAAAACGAATTATAGTAGTACTGAATCTCTAAAGCCCCAAAACAAATTTTTCAATATTTCAAAATTTTTTATACAGGCACTTTTTTTTTCTTGCGGGGAATAGCAACCGGCCAAAAAAATCGCATCAAATATAATAGTGTTATGTGTAGTTATAATAGTGTTCGCCACACAATTTGAGAAAACCTTTTTTTATACGGCGGATAGGGACCACAAAAAAAAAGATTCCTCAAGGAAATAACCCAAATCTTAATGGTTCCATTCGTGTACCAATTTTCTTTTTTTCATTTTGATAAGTGACCTACTCACATGCGCAGATCATAAAATCAACTCTTTGCTCCTTTCAATAAGTTCCTACTTACACTTTAAAACAAACAAAACAAAACATGAGAATGGAAATTAGCTGACACAGTCCCTATTTAGAGCGATGAAATACATATCGAGGATAGAAAAAAAATATGACCGATGACTTTATTTTCTTCAAAAACTGCACAAAAAAATCGCACGAGATTTTTGATGCATTTTTTTGTGATCGCACAAAAAAATCGCATGAAAAAAACGCATAAAAACAGGTTTCACTGTGCTTCAATTTTTGCTGAAAATTCTTTTTGGTAATATCTCGATACATAATGGTAAAATGCACTGTCTGTATTTTTTTTATTTTTATCTCGAAGCTATCGAGAATAGCGTGCAAAAAAATTAAAAGTACATTTTTTACCATAGATTCTATGGTGAACCTCATAGGGATAGTCAAAATTTCTTATTTGGTACCCTATACAATATTGTCCATAGAGCAGGTGACTGGTTTTTGGGCACTTTTTCTTTCCTTACCCGGCCAGGCCCGTTATACATCATTGTTTTTTCAAGTAGAATATCTTTTTCAACTCCAAATTCAATGAGGCCGCAAAAGGTTAAACTATATTTTTTAAATGTGCATTTTCACTACCAGACCCGAAACTTAATTCGCACTGTGTATATCAAATCATTCCGAAAGCTCAATATTCTGGGAAAGTTACTTCAGTGTCAGTTGCTGTTGACATATGCCACAGCAAAATTATTGCCCAAAGTCCATTGCCACGAAGAGTAAACGACCGATTGATGTACATATTTTATGTGATTGCCGTTGCATTCAAATATCAATTATTGTTTAAATTTGTAAGTATGATTTTATTCAGATTTGCCAACATTTCTACACATTGATCGATTACAACCCCATATTTCCTATTTCATGACTTCAATTCGGCACTGCTTGAAGTTATGTTTGTTTGTGGAAGATTGTTTTACCTACGTATATGTCTACAAGTGATACAAGTTGCTGGCTGACATGCTAAATTTTTCACCAGTCATCAACACTCAACAACTCGAGCTCTGCAGTGGGAAACGATGGAGCATAAAACTAGTGGTAAAACAAACGCGATCGCTTATCTGCTGCGATGTAATTATTGTAATTATGAATGAGCCATTCACCTGCGAACAAGAAGCTTAATGTTGTTGTCGGCTTTTCAGAAGCAGCTCCTGTAATCAGTAGGTTTCTTGCCTAACAGATCTTTTCAGCATTTTCAACATTCAACACGATGCATTGGTAAGAATGACATTCTACTAAATCATTTTTATGCATACTATCTGGCTGGCGTACATTGATGATGTTCTTGGGTGCAATATTAATTTAGTCATTAAACCATTTTGAATTTTTTTATACCACTTAGCTGTTGGTTTCATATCGACATTTACTATTGAACATTAATAAAAAGAATTTTGAAGCAAACTTTAGACCTCTATAAACGTAGATCGATACTTAATCATTTGTATAATGAAGGAATTCTCTTCAATAATTCCCGAAATTTCATTCAAACTTTCATTCATCTTAAAAGCATTTTTTTCATATTATTTTTTTTTCCTGAATTAGTCTACGTTATTTTCTGAAAGAGTATAATTTTTTTGCACGTTTTTTGGACAAATCGATTCAACTCAAAACTGGTAACTTCTGCAAAATAGGTCCTATGAGTGACTTTTACGAAAATTCTATTCTATGTGGAGTACCCTTCAACATTGAAGTTTTATCAAAAGTGGAAAACGGGAGCAAAATCATGAGTGATTCTGCATGCCGATGTAATTCTTGCGATTCCTGTACTGAGTATTTTTAGTAGTTTAAAAATTTTATTCTCTGCTGCAAGAACGGCAAATGGCGCTTCTCGAAAGGCCATTTCGAGAAGCGCCATTGTCACGAAAGGCTCACTCCTCAGTCCGCAAGAACAGATGGCCTGCTAAACGAGATATTTGGAGGCCAACTTCGACATTTTCTTCTTCCTTAATTTGTCGTCCACATCAAACTTGCTCTTGCCGGTCAAAAACTCCAACCCCGGAATTTGCTTAAAATAGGCTTTTATATACGTTTCGTCGTCCATCACACAGCAGCCATATTTTGTCAGCATCTTCTCGTAGAGCCTCCGTGCCCGTGTTTTAGCCGTCGATTGTTGCCGCTCATCGCGGTTTGGGAAGTTCTGTACCTTGTATGTATGTAGTCCAGCTCTCTTCTTTGCATTCTGGACGTAGCTCTGCGGCATGCCGATCTTTTTAGCCAAATCACGGCTTGAGACGTTGGGATTTGCTTTAATAATCCGCTTCACCTTTCTCTCCGTCTTTTTGTTTTCCGGTCCCGGTTTTCTTCCAGCTCCTTTGCCGTGGTCCAACGTCAACCGCTCCTGGAACCGCTTCAACACTCTGGAGATGGTTGAATGGTGAATGTTCAACATTTTTCCCAACTGCCGGTGCGACAGGTCAGGAAATTCCAGGTTTTTGAAAGAATTTGTTCTCTCGACTCGCGTTGGTTCAACTCCATTTTCGTTGAATCGAAAATCATGACTTCGAGTTTGACAGCATGTAGACAATACACATCAATGAGAAAGTGTGCAAAATTTGGTGGATTTTTACCCAATGGTAAAAACGTTATGCCCTGTTGAATGTGTCGCAATAATTTCTTGTTCACCCTTTACACGGTCCAGACAGAGAAAGATATATTCTCGTTTATGTTCTTCTTTATCCTCTTAGAAAACACTTTCATTTTATGATGAAGTGCATTTATATAGCAGCGCTGGCAGCAATATGGATAACGTGGTTGTGTGATATATTTTTGCATTCCAGTCGGCTTTGGTTCGATCCCCGTTGACGTCGTATGGGCTTTTTTTTTGGCACAATCCCAAATGAAATGAAAAAGGAAAAAAGAAAGAGATGTCTGCTCGCATACATACAAACCTTTTTTAAGCTTTTAAAACAGCTCATTATTTGCGCATTTGACCCTCCAGCCCACGAAATGGCATTACTTCTGCCAAAGATGAAATGTTTTCAGCCAACGCTAGCGAGGAGAAACCCATTCCTTCTTGAGCGTTAGTAATCCTGCTCTGGATCAACGATGGTTCCAATTTGTCGGGGCTTGGAGAGAAAGTACTATTTGTGCTGGGTAGGATTAGATTCCCTCTTTGAGCATGCATAATTATTTTCCGACTGAATGAATTGATATGATAATTACTTTATTCGAAAGGTGAAATGTCGAAGATTTATATGCTGGACACTTATTGATTGCTAAGCCAACGTTAGTCCTACGTCCACCTTGCGGTTATATCAAATATACAACCCACTTCTAGTTTTTGTTTTTATTTTCAACATTTGACCGATTCATACATAATTCATATGTTCTAAAAATAGCGTAGTCAATAAGTTTCGATTGGTTTTTAGTTAAATTATTGAAATTTAAGCATTGGTTCATTTTACCTACCCCTGTCCATTATACCTGCATTTCACCTAAAAACTCAGCGTCTCTAAATTTTACTGGCTCCCGTTCGCAGTCGGTTTTCCTCTGTGTAATCTAATCTCACGTGTTTTATTGATGAATATATAGGGAGTCTTCGTAACCTAATTGGTTGCGTGTACGCTACTAAGCGAACAACCATGAGCTTTTAACACAGGGCCCTCAATTGAACATCTTTGTGTTTTATTCTAGTTACTACGTCCACGCAACCATCATCATGTGATGGTGATCGCAGCCTCTCACTCCACATACGATCGATGTGCTGCATCGGTAATTGGTACTATTTATAAACATAACAATGAAAACCTCATATCAACAGTCCCGCTGTGTCCAACTGTGAACATTCGAGCAATAGGAATATTCTTACATCGAAAAATGCGACATGTGTTGTGTATCGATAGAATAGGAATAAATACTCTTGCGCCTAAATGGCTAATGTGTAATAGAGGAAATGAGGTTAAAATGAACAGGGTTGGTAAAATGAACCAGTGCTCAAACTTCGTTAATTTAACGATAAAAACAAATTGATACTTCTTCATTATCCTGTTCTTAGAACATTGAAGCTGATGAGAAGACACCCTGTTATGCATGAAACTGTCAAATGTAAAAAATAATAAATAAAACAGAAATTTCTATCACGGTAGCCATTTTGATGCAATTTTGTGCGCATCGTATATAAGGAATTTTCCGTGAAATTTAATTTATTCGGCCTGATATTTTCGACAAATCATCAGTTTGGCCAACTGTTCACATATTCAATAAGAAGTAAACAGATATTTTGTTTGGTTTCAGTGATTAATTCGCATTCGAAATTACTTTGTTGTTTGGGGCAAAATGAGCCACCACTGGATAACGACTAACAATGTCATGTTTTCCAAAGCTGATTTACCTCGTCAAATGTTGCTTTTCAAGGGGTTCCTTTAGTGGGTATGACCCTGAAAAAATATGAGACCAAACCTCAATATGTGAAGCGTTATGTGTTTCTTACTACTTTTTCGCACGTATGAGTAAATTTTAATTACTACTCTAGGTGAATAAGCTCAGCTTGATTCATACATGTACCTACTATTTCAATAATGATTTAAACAAATTTAGATGAGGAACAACGCATAAATCTATCCCATTTAGCATGATATGTGTATTTGTTCATTTTACCACCACCATGTGATCATTTTAACTGCACGATAAAAAAAAGCTCGATTTTAAATTTTATTTTCTGTTAATAAAAAATGTACTATTTTTATTTTTTATTATAAAACCGTTTGATATCTTGAACAACAGTTAGTTAAGCTATAATATTCTTCGAAGAACGGAGATTGTAGCAGTATGTGGACGCAGTAAATGGGTATATTCCTTAGAGTGTTCATTTTAACCGCTTTTCCCCTGCATAAAAATGTGTATCGATGAGATAGGAATACTTTTACGCCTATATGGGGCTACTTTGTAATATACATGAGAAAAAAATGTACACGATAAATTCGGCTCTGTTACAGCTGAATTGCTAGATGAGCCTAATAATAAAAATAAACAGATGGAATAAAAAAATTGATGAATATATATGCTTCACACAGTACTATTTCACATATGCCAGCTTCATTTTAATTCGAAATAAAATGAAAAACAAACTGCGTATCCCGCAAATTGTATTTTGTTGACACGAAAGCTTACATGGTAAAAGCACAAAGGAAAACATGTTGTTTGCATTTCAACGAAATGACATACAGTGATTTCGTACATCCAAACGAGATTCAAATTATGTTGAATAAGTTTAACGGTAAGCACAAAGATGGCGTTATTGTCATATTAAAATGATAGTAATACGGTTGATCATACAGTCAACGACAAAGTCTAGAGGTGAATATCGAATATGCAGACTTTATAATAAATACAAAGAACCATGACTGTATGGAACAAAAGCGTTCAACGGCAAGGCAAAACGTCGTATCGTCTTTTTTTATTTAGAACAGGGTCAATTATTCACACAAAACCTATTTGAACTAAAATGATACAGTTATGGAATGGCACTCATCTTGAACAATGAAATGTAAAACAGAAACAAAACCCACAACTTATCTTAGACTAGAGACTGATATCGTAAGAGACAGTAACCAACGAAACGTTCTAATCTTGCATCATCCGACAGACATCCGGGAGACAGGATAAGAATGACCTTCCTGTCGAACGCAATTCCATTCCGGGATGCTTCACACTTAAAGTTGATGGTTATTGGAGCCACGCTCAGATGTGGCGAACTGCAAATCATCAGAAACATATCTATCCGGAGTAGTTGACAGGGAATTCCCAATTCGATTGGTATAAACGAGACATGGCAAATTTCTGCACATACTGCGAACAGAATATAAATAACGACGCGACATCATCGATTTATTCTGGTGGCTCAAGTTGGGACGCATCGAAAAAAAAAAAAAGATTAGAGCGGTTTATACGGTAAGCGGCAAGTTTAAACGCGCTGAGGAGCATTATGGGTTTGGTTCTACTGCCAGAATTATTATCCTCTTCCGATGTACAACGACTGAGGTACATGTGATGGCTCAACAAATTTTGCAAATATCAATCGGACAGATGTGCGATAGAAGACAAAGGTAATAAGGTGTGGTAAAAAAATCAATTTCTCTGAAGATCTACAAGATTTAAATTAAAGATACTTCGTACATTGTTGAAAAAAATAGTTAACAATTAAAAACTGTGTGTAATCGGCTGTTTGGCGAAGCTTCCGTTTAATGTCGGAACAGGAGCGTTGTACGGCATTCAAGTCATTTATGTGAATGCATCTCTTGATTCTACCAATCATCTGTATGCAATTCGTGACTCTCCAGTTATTTTTGTACACCAAGGAGCTCAAAATCCAGAAGAAATCTTCATTTGGTGGGAAAGCAGACTTGTCGGGTTGAGATTTCTAGGTACAAATGGGATCGAATGGGTATTTGGGAACGATTGTGTTTTTTTTGGCGTAATACGATGACGCTTTATTCGGCCATAACACGTATTGTCCATCTTTGTGAAGTTTTTGTCGAAACGGGATCAGATTTTTTTTTTCAAACATTCGTTCTGGATTGAAAGCCAACCCAGAGGGCTTGAACCATGGCTTAAAAATATCGCTCTCGTAAATGGCAATGTACAGCAACACTTTCTGTTCGAACTATGTTTAACCATATATTTTATATTCGGAGATGCGATAGAACCATGGAATCGGTATCAATCATTTTTGGGAATGTGCGTCTTCGTAAGAGGGAAGTATCGTTCGTCGTCCAAAACAAAACATTTTCCGGAACAATTTTTTATCAACCAGCGGCATTGAAATTTCAGCGTCTAAATCTGTTTCTCAGTGCATTCCAGGGCTTTTGTCTTCATTCGGCACTTTATTTTGACCTTTTTCAATGTTTTGCAGATGTACTGGCATGAAAAGTTGAACTTTTTTGCGGTATCCAGTTGGCTCAGTTAACCCTTTCACACCCAACGGAAATATTTGTCCCTTCTACAAAATTCGCTTCTAAAATTTTGTACCTTTTTTTTTCTCCGAGATTTCGGTGCAGTTCGCAGAACTGTACCTACGCACTTACGAAATGCTTCCTGTTTCGACCGAATTTTATGCAAAATAGAGCAAGCATAAGCAAAACACAAAATACTAGCAGAAAGAGGAGAGAGCGAGAGAGAGAGAGAGAGAGAGAGAGAGAGAGATAACACATACACACTCTCAGTGTACGGGTCTCAAAAAAAAATCCAAAATTGCCTGCTGTTTGGTGGCCATCATAATCATAATAAATGAAACAATGGTACCGTAAACCGGGGGCAAATTGATCGCTAATTTAAGAAAAATGTGAATATTCCCGATTTTTTTTTTGTTGGATTGATACACAATCATTTTTAAAATCAGTACTGGCGCTAAGGCCACAAAACGTTATGGGAAGTTTTGGTCAAAAAAATCCTTAAGCGTTAACTTGGAAAATTTTTAGCGGAAAATTTCTAAATACAGCTTCAGGGTGAAATTGATCAATCTTCATTTCACATGTTTTTCATGTATCATATGCACAAAAATGTATAGAAAATCAATTATTTCCTCATCTACGATCATTTCAATGATAATTCAAGGGTTTGAGGATACAAAAACCTGATCTAATCCACCTAAAGGTGTGGTTATGCCTTTCCATAACTCGATTTAAACACTGATCTGCAGGTCATCCGGAGACCATTTGGGTTATCCTAATATGGCTAAATACCTTTGAAATAGTTTTTTCTCACTTGTTTGGATAGTAATTGCAAGTATTTTATTTCTTATTTAACTCGTCAAGTATCGGCTAGAAGTGAATTAAAATGTTTACCGTCTATAAATATTGCTTTGATGCGTTGAAAATATGCTTCTTTACCATAGTTAAAAATGGAAACGAAAGTGCAATTTAACAAAAATGTTAATTTTCATGCAATTTAATAAGTGATTCGTTGAGGGCCAGTGACAAAAAGAACCATCAGATAATTATTGAGCATTTCAGATTAAAAAAGTTTAAAATTGAATTGCATAATACCTCTGAAAATTTATGTTTGTTCCAGTGATACGTTTGATCAATTTGCCCCCAGATGACGGTACCTATAAACTATATTTGATGATTTACTGCTCATTAATTGGAAAGCATACAAATTATAGAATATTCACCTAAACACTCTGTTAAGAAACATACAGTCTATCGCAAAATTGAGTGTACAAATGCTACTTGACGATACTTTCCATTTATTTGGTATGAAATATTTTGAATACATTGATTCTTTTCATGCATATTTATTACCCACACATTTAACTAGCTGTACGTGCAATAAAATTCCGAGAAAAGGAAAGTTTTCTCCTGATTGTTTATTCCTAAAAATTTAAAACAATCTCTATTTTGGGCATCGCAAAATTGAGTGTACACCTTAAATTTCTCCGAACAAATTAGTCTTGTAAGTAAGTTTCTTTGCGAATTAGCGTTCTTTTTTCATCAGTGATTGATGTCAACACTTAACCATTGCTTGGGCAGTGTTGATTTTTGTTTTTTATTGATGTTTGCATTTTTTTTATCAAAGGAATGAAATAGATATTGTTACACGTACAATGATAATAAACATGAATTGTTGTGGAAATACATTGCAGGAAATAGCAGATATAGTCGGAAGAACTTACTTCACAGCAAATAAAATCATACACAAGTGGAAATACGAAGGAACCATGGAAAATCTCCCGAGTAGAAGACACAAACGTATCCTGTTTTCTGATGATGAACGAGTAGTTATGCGAACATTGCAAAAGAACCCTATAACAAACATTCCTAAATTGACTACCAAGGTGGCCGGCATCATTGGAAGACCTGTCAGCGCAGATACTGTCCGGAGAGTAGCATACAGGAACAATCTGAGAGGTCGTATTGGCCGTGAACATTATTTCATGGTGAATATGAAAAAAACGACTATAGTTTGATAATGCATGTGTAAACAAACCTAAGGAGTTCTGGAACAAGGTCCTTTATACGGATGAACCGTAAACCAATCTCTTTGAATCCAGGCTCCAGGTTCAGCATTTGGTTCCCACAGTAAAACACGGCTGCGATAGTCAGATGATGTATAGTACATTGGCAGCTTCTGGATCTGGAACCATGGAGTTTATCGATTCGACGATGGACAAAATGGCTTAATTGATTTTCCTGAAACGTAACCTGCAGTGTCCCGTTCTGAAATCGGGTCTCCCTTGTGATTGCTACTTTCAACAGAATAGTGACCCGAAGCAAACTGACCTCATCATGCGGGAATACCGGGAATACGGATATCTGGGAGGCACTTCTGTCTACAGTGTTCAGAAATCTCGACACAGCGCTTGCAGAAAGTGCTGGACGCCAAAGGGGGACCATACCAGATACTAGGGGATTGATTTTTGTTATCTGTTAACATTTCTGAACTGATTTTAATTTTATTTTTAAGAAAAACTTAAACTGTACACTCAATTTTGCCACGTCTCAATTAGAGATTTTTTGTTTGTATATGAAATATGAAGTAGAAATATGACAATTTTATTTTTTTTTCTTATCACTGCATGAGAGTAAAATGGATCAATGTTACGATGAATATGACTCGCATTTAATGGTTCACTTTTTAACCCCGAAAAACTCAAAAATAACAAAGCTGCATGAGGTGTATACTTAATTTTGCGATACACTGTAAATAAATAAATAATTAATGTTTCAGATATCACACAAATTGCTCAATTTTTCAAATGTGTTATCTGAAATGTATCTGAAACTCTATTTACTTTTGCTCATTGATTCCTAAGTAAAGAAAAACAAATCATTCCGAGAAATATAAGATATTACCGTCAGTTCATCCAACTCAACTGTTCTCGTCGGATTTCGATGGAACTTAAAAAAATGGAATAACATTCAACTTGGAGCGTGGGAAAAATTCATGCCCTAAACTTCTCAAACTTGTGAAAGTAAACTGGAAACTAATTCCAAACAAATATTTATTCACCGCAAAAAGCCTCGATAGATTCCAAAGAGAGGAGCAGCAACGCCTAACAAGTCCTAGAAAAATCGATTCCAATCCGGATGCAACAACTCTTCTTCTTTTAGGCTGAAATGAAAAGGAAACATTCTCAATGTACTGTAGCCAAGCTGTGATGAGATGATTGTAGGGCATGTTTATGAATATTTAATTATCACCGGGTTTCGTTCTTTTGAAAGGCTAAGAGCGCCGGGACGCAGTAACTTGTTCATAGCATGCATGCGTATGACAAGTGTTACTTGGAAGTGTATGTAAAATGAAGTCTAATAGTTGTAGCCATAGCTAACAAGAATCGAGAATATTTTTTGGAACACTTAACCCTATCATCCGAGAAAGACTAAAAATCATATATGTAAAGATTTATTCATTTATTAAAACAGTATACATGCCATGAACCATTTGTTTTCAGTGTCTTTAACACAGCAAATCTGTTAACACAATGACTAGCAACATATGATTTACTGCCGTTCTCCGCATAGTTGTCCCATGTTCCATAATCAGCAACTGAGAAAAACGCAATCAAAGTTTTCTAGCATATTTGTCTACCAGATGCTTTGAGCATTTCAATTTAGCAATACACCGGTTTTTTTATAAGCTGTAAACCATTGTTTGATGGAATATGAAAAGTTCCCCTCACAGAATCAATCTAGCTTGATTACGGGTTTTAAAAATCATGATGGGACAGTTATGCTTAGAATATCAACATGGGACAATTGAGCTTGATGTTGTTTTTTAAACGGTTTTATTAAGCTTGCCCTGTAATCTGTATGTTTGTATGTTTGACTCACATTAATAGAAATTTGACCCCCTTCCTGTTGACCGATTGATCTCAAATTTGGAAAACACATTTATCTCTGTAATTATTATAAAACTGCGTATTTCATGATCCTGAAAATCCAAGATGGCGGCCGCTACAAAATGGCGGATCACATATTATCTCAAAACCTCATCAATGTGGGTTTTCCAAAACCCCATCAATATGGGTATCAAATGAATACGGTTATTTAAGAAAAATGCAATTCCAAGATGGCTGCTACTACAAAATGGCGGACTACATATTTTCTCAAAACTTCGTTAATATGGGTATCAAATGAAAGGGCTTGACTAGTAGAATAAGGTTATTTATGATAAATGTAAATCCAAGATGGCTGCCACTACAAAATGGCGGACTACATATTTTCCCAAAACCCTATTATTATGGGTATCAAATGAAAGGGCTTGACTAGTAGAACACGGTTATTCATGAAAAATGCAAAATCATCAAAATCCTACCAAATGGAGCAAACGCTACAAAATGGCGGATCACATATTTTCTCAAAACCTCATCAATATGGGTTTTCCAAAACCCCATCAATATGGGTATCAAATGAAAGGGCTTGACTAGTACAATATGGTTATTTGAGAAAAATTCAAATCCAAGATGGCTGCTACTACAAAATGGCGGACTACATATTTTCTCAAAATTTCGTTAATATGGGTTTCAAATGAAAGGGCTTGAGTAGTAGAACACGGTTATTTATGAAAAATGCAAAATCATCAAAATCCTACCAAATGGAGGACTACATATTATGTCAAAACCCCATTAATATGGGTATCAAATGAAGGGGCTTGACTAGTAGAACACAGTTATTTATGAAAAATGCAAATCTATCATGGATGCCACTATCAAATGGCGGGCTGCATATTTTCTCAAAACCCGATTAATATGGGTATCAAATGAGAGGGCTTGAATAGTAGATCACAGTAGATCATGAAAAATCCAAATCCAAGATGGCCGCAATCACAGAATATCAAATTACTTTATTAAACGGTTTTATTTAGCTTGAACTGTTCGTATGTATGTTTATATGCCTGTAGGGTTGTCCCACATTAATGATTCCATATCATCTAAAAAAAAAGGTTGATTGAGAAATGTGTATCAAACGAACGAACTTGACTTGGAGAACACACTATGTATTTTCTGCAATCCACTCAATATAGGTATCAAATGAATTTTTTTAACTGATAGAATACAGTAGAATGGCTTTATTGTAGAGAAAGATTCTAATGAAACAGATAACGTACTAAAAACTAAAAAATAAAATAAGTAAAAAAAAGTCACAGGAGGGTTGTGTCCGAGACACGACCGCATAGTTCACGTAGGATTCCGTTAGACTATCTGTTGATTTTGGATACGTTTGAAGAATTACATCGTTAAACTCTTTGATAATGATTTGGTGGCCCTGAAAAGGGCAATTTTGTTTGATTGTTGGATATTGTTTGTTCACTCCACCAGTGTTTACCGAGTAGTGATGACAGAAAGATGGTAAACAGTCGTTGGATGGTGCGTATCAGATAAAAGATACCGAAGTGGAACGAGATATGATGAAAACCGTCCTCTGTGATCCTAGACGAGATGCCTCCTATGTTATGTATGGATGAAATAAAGAAAAAAAACTCACTTATGGAATATAAAATAGTTACCAATACCGAACACAATTATCAATTTTTCTCATCAGTAAAAACATGTTACTTCAATATAGAGGATTCATATTTGAAATGGGAAAGGTAATTCTCTTTTATAACTTTCGCTTTCTGAGTGTTTATTCAACCCAATGCGAATTTTAATTGGACTAACAGCACTATATGTAGAACATATGGGAAATACATTTTTCTAATATTTTTTCACTTTTCAAATTTTTTACGCGTATAAACTTTCCTTGGGTGAAAATAAACACTACAAAACAGACAGCCTAAACCAAACGACCCGTTCTCGAGCGAGAACACACCTTGGTTTTTATTTATGAAATATGAAATAAATCGTTCCATATATCAAGTCATTTTTAACACAACTGCTACCATATACAATTTTACACTTACACTTGTGCTAAATTTTTCACAATACACGATCGGTCATTGATATGAAATTTTACGAAGCAACCAACATTAAAGTTCCAAATTTAAATTTTATTTGCTAGAATTAATCGTATCACTCACCTTACTTGCAATATAAAAATGCCCCCAACTTGCATATATTTGCAAAGCCGATTTTCTCCAGGCAGCTTGATTTTGATGTCTCTGTTAGGGAACACATTTCGGTAGGAACAAAAGCTCCCCCTACTTTCATGTATTTGCAATGTCAATTTCACCCAGGCAGCTTGGTTTTGATGTCTCTGTTAGGGAACACATTTCGGTAGGAACAAAAGCTCCCCCTACTTTCATGTATTTGCAATGTCGATTTCACCCAGGCAGCTTGGTTTAGATGGCTCTGTTAGGGAACACATCTCGGTAGGAACAAAAGTTCCGCCTAGCAGCTTGATTTTGATGTTTCTGTTAGGGAACACATGTCGGTAGGAACAAAAGCCCCCCCCCCCTCCTACTTTCATGTATTTGCAATGCCGATTTCCCCCAGGCAGCTTGGTTTTGATGTCTCTGTTAGGGACCCGCCGCATGTGTAGTCAATTTCGACCAATCAGAAGTGGGTATTTCCGTTAGGATAGGGGTTGAGATTTTTCAATTTCGATAGTTAGTTTCATGACATATACTATTTTCTTCAATATAAAAAATTGTTATGGAGTACCGAAATCGATTGACGCAAAAATTTCATCAATCCATCATTAAATGACTGAGCAATAAGCGTTTGAAATTGAACAATTTTCACGATGTGCTCGATTTTTGATTTTCAATTTGTACCCCAATATGTTCCCGAAAGACCTAATCCTACGTCAAAAAAACTTTTTAAGTTAAACAATTTAATTGTGATTAAACATTATAATGTACTAAAAAAAAAATAATTAGACAAGTAGCAGTTAGCAGTTATCACACCTCTCCTTCATTAGTTATTTCCATTATCCACAATTAGCGACTACATCATATGTTCCACGATTTTATTTTAGTCTTATCAATGCCCTAGACTAATGATGGAGAGGTGTGATAACTGCTAACTGCTACTTGTCTAATTATTTTCTAGCTTATAGTACACTCTAATGTTTAATCACAAGTAAACCGTTTAACTTTTTAGAAACAAATTTTATTTTAAACAAGCAATAAGTTTTTTTTGTGTTTTTCCGGAAGATCATGCACAAATACATCGTTTTATGAAGAAAAGTAAAAATTGTCAAAAAGTAACATGTCCCATGCGCCGAACGGCAGTTTATCTGAAATCTAATCTATTAGTTAAAAAATAATAATCAGCCTGTTTTGAACATTTTGAACATACGTCCCAAATTAGAAGGTAAACTGTTCCAATTCACACTCCTCACTATAAACGAATACCGTACATAACTGTACTGGATGGGTACCACTAGGTAACACGTTCGCTGACTTCGAGATAGATGTTGTTTGGAGAACATTTATGTAGGTCTCTGGCGATTCAAAATTCAGAATAGAAACAAACAAGCACGAATGCTGTGAAAGCCTAGGAAAGGGCAACCAATTAGATCTTTTTTAAAATGGCACACTGAAGACATACGATGTAATCTGAACACGTATCTCACACAGCTTTCATCTCATCGCAGAACTCAAGTTATAGCGAATTACATTCCTATATATAAAATAAGGTGGTATTAATGTTTTGAACAGCTTCATTTTGATGTTTTGCGGGAAATCAGTAATCGATGTTCTGAAATTACGAAGGCAAGAATAAATTTCGGCTCACTGCAACATATTAGTTTTGCGCCATCCATGATTGCTTTGGAAGATGACGCCAAGATTAATTGCATGATCACTGAAGGCCAAATCAGTTTCCTCGATATTCACTCTTGGCAATCCATCGAGGAAACGAATATTGCCGAACATCAAGACTTTCGTTTTCGTAGCATTTACTTGAAGTGTGTTCTTTCTTGCCCCCCAACGAATTGCTTGTTATAGATCACAGAGTATTGATTGCTCAGCTGACATACTAGGTCAGCGGTGACCAGGTATAGACATGGTGCGGGCCGCATTAGAATTTTCATGAAAGCCGCGGGCTGTAATTATTTTTTTTCTAACTACTTTTCATAATGAAATGTAAAATATACGTATTTAACTGGTACTTCCTTTGACTCCCTTTTTATTTTAAATTAGAAAGCATTCAGTTCTATTCAAATATATATATATTCTAAACTCGAGAACAAAATGAGAGAAAAATCCAAAATTTTTATAGGAGTCCAGAATTTTATATTTTTCCTTTTTTTTACCCTCCACTCACATCCATCTCGAAGATACTCTTATTTGAGGAATCAACATTTTTAGAAAAATTATTTGACCATCTTCATGCAGAGTCGAAAAAGCTAAGGCCAATCACCAATCACTGCATCTTCTCGATAGAATCCTGTAACGATTGGTAAGTTCAATGAGAACATCCACAGACACGCTCCTCCAGCTTGACCCAAAGTGAATAATCTGATGGATTGGCAAATGGCCAATCATTTGCGGAGATGGAGTCTGGTAGGTTTGTTGCTAGTCTCGTTTTTTAACCGTTCTAGGAGTGACAATTGTCACACGCTTCTCGTACAGACCGAACTTTATCGTTGCTAGGAAACCGAACAAGTACTGATGGGGTGAAACTTGGAGAGAGTGAAGGGGAACATCTAACTACACGACTGCAGTGTTACCCTTTTTCTTCGCTCTCTGCTGAGAGCAGTCGCGATTTCACTGACAGAATCATGGCTACACTGGAGGAAAACATTAGTAAATGCAGCTACCAAATCTTTAGTAGTTGAAACATTGGTAAAATGTACGCATTTTTTGTACATATTACCAAAGCTTTGTAAAACGGATGTCATATGCAATATACATCCCTACTAAAGATTTGTACATTTTACTTCATAGCATGTGTAACTTTGATTGTTTTCATTTCTAGGAACTGCAATGTGCGTACTTCGCAGTCGTCATTCTTCCTGAGAAAACAAAGCCATTCGGAGGTAAGGTTTTTTGGTTTCTATTAGATTAAAATATATGTAGCTTTTGTTTCTCTTCGTCGAAAACAAATTCTCGACCACAAAGATATCGAGAACTTGTTTTCGCTGCGGGAAAACAAAAGTTTAATTCGTTGTAGTGAAATCTTAATACACCGAATCTTATAAAAATAAACTTCAACACAGTCCTTTCCCTTTTAATTTGCAGTTTCTAACCTTGGATTAAAATTGCACATTTCACTGGTGGAATATTCAATGGATACTAGACTAAGCATTTGCAACACAAATAAATGTCAGGTAATCACATATATTTCATCACAAACCCATATTTATAACTAACCATAATCATACATCAGGAAACGGGAGAGCAAATAATGCGGATGAAATGTACTGCGATCTGGTCCCATCAACTGCCAACTAATCAGTTGTTCCTGTCCTAAAGGATGAAAATGTGCAACAGGAAAAGGAGCAAAACCTTGTTGAGCGAGGATTTGAAAAAACATATGAGACTGATTCGGTCGAGGCTGCGATTAAATCTGTCTATTTGCACGAGCAATGTTTAGATATAGAATGTAGGATGTAGGAAATTACTGTGTAAAAGATAATGTATGATTGAAGACAGCTTTATAAATAAGAATTAATTATCAACAACATAATGTCATTATCCCTTATCATTATCTCTTACAAATATAAATCAACGTCTTCACTGATGTTGCTCCAATGGTGGGCCAACATGCCCACCCTCCTACAAAAATAATGCCTACCAATTTTCTTTTGTAAGATGTACCAATGATTAGTAGGGTAGAAAATGACTAGCGAAAATAACATTTACGAAAAAATTCGTCATATATACTAAATTTTCCTCTCAGTGTATATTTGATAGTATGAATACGGTATCATGATTAAATTAGACGTTCTTTCATTCATCAGAAAGTTTCTACAATATGTTTTGTTTGTTTCAATGCAGATATTCTTAAATACAAACATACTCCAACACCGTTTCGATTCAACTGGAACTACTTTTCTTGAGCCATTCTATCTAAATCAACTTGAATGTGAGAGATAACGATGCCAAGCGTGTTTTCCAAATAACTGTCAGTGATTTTGTTCCTTGAACTGAAACAATTGCTCACAAATAGTTGTGGATTCGAACAAAGAAGTAATAAAATGAGCACCTCTAAATCACACTGCGTTTCAATGGGTTCTATCTGCATGTTTTTAGCGACATGTAGGGGAAATCAGGGTAAAACCGACACCCTGAGGATTTCCACATATTTCCAAGATCTACCATGTGTCTTCGACTTCAAATCGTTACAGAGCCTCTCTTCAACTGTTCATAAACCATTCTACAGTATCTGTTGATCAGTTTTTGATTAGTACTCGAATTTTGATAGAATAAAAAAATGGATGTTTTCAGGTGAAATAAATGGGAGTGCGGGTGGGATTGACACCCTGTCGATCTTGACTTTTGAAGAAACGAATGAAAACTTGTTACAGTAATTTCAAAGTATTAAGAGGTTATCTATATACTTTGTGGACACTTTCAGATCCCAGTTTAGGTGAGCATCCACGTGAAATGTGCCAATGGACGTTGAGTGAAAGGATACCATGAACTCTGCCAGGCTTTGTTGTTGACATGCTCGATTCAGCGTTGGTTTTGACTATTTTATTAGTTCAACTCTGCCGTTTTGTCTTTCGAGTATAAACACGAGGCATCTACAAAAAGTAAGAACGCATTTTCCTGTCTGTGAAACACAAACCAGGTGTCGGTTTTATCCTGACTGAAGCTGTAGGTGTTACCCCGAATGAACTCCAAATTTCAAATCATAAAACTATCGAATTTTCCACAATTTTCCGACTTAAACACTTAAATTCTACGAGTGAAATTTTACATGAACTGTCTCATGTTTGCTGGCCGGTTCAGTTTTGTTGTTTGTTTTGACAGCATGGCGATTTGAGATACCTCCTAACGTAAGAAATGACAAGTGTGTACAGGGTACATCGGAAAATCTTCAAAAAAATTGCTTCTAACTGAAAAATCAGGGGATGTCGATTTTACCCTGATTTAATTTGCAATATCTCCTTTCTTGACAGTGTCCCTATGAACGAACGCTGCATTTGCAGTTCGAGCGAGCGCTTTGTCGCACGCCTCAATCGCAGTGGTATATTCAAATTACCATTTATGATTTGACGAATTTCACGCCATTTCGCCTTAGGAGTTGGCAGTACTATTTGAGGGGCTCAGAATGCAAGGGGTGTAAGTGACTTGATCGTTTTCTCTTCATCAACTTTTTATTTAGTTAATAACTCAACTGCAAAAACGTTCCAATTTAAGTTTGCTATAGAATCCGATAGATGAGGTTCTGACCTATCTTCCACATTGTCAAATACAGCTGGGAATGTATTTGCAGCTAAGTTATGACCAAAAGAGAGAGTCGATGTAGAGAAATCGATCAAATCACTTACACCCCTTTCATTCTAAGCCCCTCATTTCAGATTGTAGTCAAACGTTTTGGGTGTGAAGATATTGATCATTTAAGCAACTTTGCATACTTGAAATATTCCAAAAACAATTAGGCTATTTTTTAAAAAGGACCCAGAAAAATCCATCTCAAAAAATATAAGGCAGCCAAAATTTTAATCAAAGAAAGAAATGTAGGAAATCGTTTAGATTTTCCTAAAAACATACTTAAAGAATTATTTTTTTAATTTACACAACATTTTTTTTCAAAAATTCAAATTCAATTTTCTCAAAAAAGTATTTTTTTCAAATTCTCTAAAAATATGTGTGAATAGCCCATCGGAAGATGAGCACTTTTACAGGAAACAAGTTTTTCTAACGACAACTTTTTCATTTTTTTTTCGAAAAAAATACAACTAATCCTAACTTTGTTAAAAGTCTAGATAGCATTCGACAAAGTTTTAGATCTCATTAAAATATGAACTGGAATTTCTGGAATTTAAGGCATTTTTTGCATGAAGACTCCTGAAAACAATATGTTTTACTCGTTACATTTTTGTATGTATATTCTCGCTTCTGACATGTTTTTGATATGTTTCTAAATAGAAAAAAGTTTGCAGAACATATCAATCGCGATAATAAATAATGTAACGAGTATAACATTAATAGTAATTTTTTAGAGAAAACATGAAAAAAGTTGTTGTCAGAAAAACTTTTTTCCTGTAAAAGAGCCCATCTTCCGATGTATGGGTGACTTGTTGGTGTTCTGATTGCCGTGAAGTCTAAACTGAATTGTAAAGCCATACACCTCGAAGACAGCGGTAATCTCGAGCAAGTTACTGTGCAAGTCATTCTTCCACATGAATCGCTTTTCTTGTGTTGCATATACATCCGTCCTTGCAGTCATCTCGACATCTATACAAAACATGTCGACACCGTCCCTTAGCTACTCGAAATGGCCAGCCCGCGTGACACGACTATCGTCTTGGGTGATTAGAACCTACCCAATTTGGTATGGAATTTTGATGAAGATGTGCAAGGATTTTTGCCGCTCAATGCCTCATCTAAACAGGAGGTTGCTCTGGTTGAGTCTTTACTGTCTACAGGACTCAGACAAATCAACGATCTTGCCAACGTGAATGGCAAGCTTCTCGACCTGGTACTCGTCAGTGATCCGCACTCCATTCAGCTCTTCGGGCCGCCTTTCGTCATACTAAATGTTGACCGTCACCATAAACCGCTCGTAATGAAAGTGGACATCAGTATTGAAGATAATCAGTCGTCCGATTCCGGAGCATACCGTGAGTATAACTTTGCACGGTGCGATTTTGATGCGATTAACTCGAGAACGAGAATTGCGGCATTGGATTGGGAACGGTTACTAAACCTTCCTTCAGTGGACGATGCCTTATCCGTGTTCTATGAAAACATTTACAAAATAATCCATGATTTGGTTCCGGTAAAGACCCGAAAGTATTCGATGAACTTCCAACAACCATGGTGGAATCCGCAATTGAGTAACCTGCGAAACCATCTGCGTAAGGCCCGCAAACGTTACTTTCGCTCTAGGACTGCAGAAAAGAAATTTGATGTACAACTCGCTGAAGCTGAGTACTGCAGTTTGCATGAATTCTGCTTTAAGGAGTACATTGATCGGATTCAGACTGGCCTTAGAGAAAATCCATCATCTTTTTGGTCGTTTGTGAACTTGCGCAAAAAATCACCTGGTATTCCGCTTGACGTAACATATGGCAGCCAAAACTCCATCACCAGTGACAATTCTGCGAATCTTTTTGCTGAATTCTTCCGCAGCGTTTTCGAGCATTCTGAGATTCCTCCGTCGCAGATGTATGTTGGTCAATTACCAAGCTATAATATTCGCATGCAGCAGCCTCTATTCAGTCGCGCCAATATTTTTGAAGTTCTTCGTTCGGTTGATACATCGAAAGGTCCAGGTCCGGACTATATTCCACCATCCTTCGTCAAGAACTGTGCAGCATCGTTAGCCACTCCCGTCATGCTTATTTTTAACCACTCCGTTATAGGTGGCATTTCCCGGATGTTTGGAAACTCGCATCAACCACACCGATCTTTAAGGCTGGTAATATGCACAATGTGGAAAATTATCGGCCAATTTCGATCCTGAGTTGTTAGAGCGACTTTTGCAAGATGTAGGGGAAAGTAGGTGAAGACGGACACTGCGGGTAAGATGGACACTTTTAATATTTCATTAACTAAAATTTTTTTGAAATATTTTAGTTATGCAAATACTTTCGAGACACACTGTTGATTTCCAGCGAGCGAACTGTCAAGCTTGTAAACAAAACAAAAATTATCTTCGCGGGTGCACCATTCGATGTAATTTTTACTCCGTAGAAAATAGCGAAAAGTTCGTGATTTTTTGTTTTTTACGTGTTCCTCCAACGGGTAAATGTTTATTTAGTCCATCATTAACTATCCTGTGACAAATCAGAGGTTTTTCAACGCAAGACGGAAACATTAAGGTAAGGAAAGACGGACACTAGTATTTTCCTAGGGTATTTAACAAAACTTTTTGGTTTTACTATAAAGATGCCTACAAATTACAAACGCAAGAGTACTGATTCGCCACCTCACAAGTCCAACTGTATCAACTCGGCTAGGGCCTCTTGATTCCGTATTCAATTCTCAACAAGAAGAGGAGCTGGTACAACATCTGTTGGATTTGGAAAAGAGGTTCTAAGGAATAACGATGACAAATGTTCGAAAGCTTGCTTTTGATCTGGCTGAAAAAAATGGATTGCCACACCCGTTCAAGTCTACCAAGATGGCTGGAAAAGCTTGGCTAAGCAATTTTCTGAAACGAAATCCCAAATTGTCGTTCCGTAAACCTGAAGCTACCTCTGCCGTCCGAGCCAGAGGCTTCAATAAGCCAGCAGTATCTGCGTTCTACGATTTGCTGGAGGAAGCGCTGAAAGATCCCAAATTGACGCCAGATCGTGTTTTGAACGCCGATGAGACTAGTGTTTGTACCGTTAGTATTTGTTTTGACATTGTAGTTAGTTTAAAAATCAGTTTACTTTTTTATTCATACTTTCTTACAGGTTCCTCCGAAGAAGTCTAAGGTAGCGGCATTGAAAGGCAAAAAACAGGTTGGTGGTATTACATCTGCGGAACGCGGAGAAACAGCTACGGCAGTAATGTGCATGTCCGCAACCGGACAGCACCTTCCGCCGTTCTTCATTTTTCTTCGCATGCGGATGCACGAAGCTTTGAAGAAAGGGGCATCACGTGGAAGCAAATTTGCCTGTAATGCATCGGGTTACATGACGGTCGAAATATTCAATGAGTGGTTCGATCACTTTTTGGAGCATGTAAAACCTTCTGAAGACAGTCCTGCCTTGCTCATAATTGATGGCTACTCGTCGCACACGAAGAACCTAGCTTTTACCGAGAAAGCTAGAGCTAACTTTGTTAAGGTTCTAGTTTTACCACCTCACACTAGCAACAAACTTCAACCGCTTGATGTATCCTTTATGGCACCTTTCAAGACGTACTACGCACAGGAAGTAGAGCGTTTCCTACAACAGAATCCAGGTAAAGTCGTCAGCCAATATGACGTTGCCGAGCTCATGAAACCTGCATTCATCAAGGCGGCTACTACGGAAATTGCTGAGAATGGGTTCGAAAAAACAGGAATTTGGCCATTTTTTATTTTTATTTTTTTTATCCCATTTATTTATTAGGCTCATTAGCATTTAGCTGTAACAGAGCCGGGTTTAATCGTGTACATGTACATATGTTAATGTTTCTATAAATTGTGAATTACACAGTAATTAGTAGTAACCATGTAGGCGTTAAGTTTTCTGTTCCATTACTTTATGATAAATTACACAGTAGTAGCCATTTAGGCGTAAGGTTATTCTTTCTGTTCATCCATTGTTCAGCAGACCGGACAGCGGAGACAGTTGATATTGATCATTGTTGGGTTATTTATAGAACAGCAGCCCGATGTTTCTTGCAGAGCAGAGCAGTTGTATGGATAAATCGATCTTTGTTCCACCGTGGATCGATTTCCATCGCTGATGATGGTTGCGTGGACGTAGCTATTCTATAGCAACACAAAGATGGTCAATTGAGGGCCCTGAATTTGAACTCACGATCGATCGCTTGGTAAGCGAACGCGTAACCAAGTGGCTACGAAGACCCCCAATTTGGCCATTTGATCGCAATATTTTTTCCGATGATGACTTTGCCCCGGCCACGGTGACTGATCAACCCGATCCTGAGATTCTTCGTGAAGAAGAGACGTTTCGATTGCATCTTGAAGGTGCGCCTAGTCAATCGACCGTAAATCGCATTTCCTGGGAGGATAAAGAAGTTCAAGTGCTTCCCGAAGATATCATGGCTGATTTCGCAGAACCGGACAGCATCTCAACGGCCAATAACCCGGTGTTTGAAATATCTCTGTCGATCATACTTCCGTTACCGAAAATGGTCACCCCGAGAGTCACGAAGAGAAAACGCCAAGCAGAAAAGGCAGCTGACATAACGTCTGCTCAATATGCTGACACTTTGAAGAAGGCGAAAGCATCGAAAGACATTAAATCCATCAAAAAAGAACAAAAACAACGCTCTTCGAAGAAGCCTAAGCAAAATAAGGGCAAAGGGGACACCTCATCTGATAATCTATGCGAGAAATGCGGAAGCCAGTTTTCTGATTCAGGTTTCGGGACAGGTTGGACAATATGCTTACAATGCCTTTCATGGTTCCACGCTGAATGCTTTACTTCTGCTGCAACTATTTGTCAGAACTGCTCTTGATTCTTCTTTTTTTCTTGTTTTTTTATTCCCACTGAAAATTGAATTAATTTAAATACTCAAATGAACTTAAACCATCGATGCGGTAAATAAACTTTCGTTTTGAAATAATTTTAAGTGTATCATTAAACTTTACAAATGAATTATCGTCTTCCTAGGAGGTCATTTAAAATATGCGTGGATAGGTTGTTGGCTATTTCAGATCCTTTTCCAGAAATCCAGAAATTTTTGCATGGAGTGTATGTATTTGACCTCTTCTGTCGTTCTCTTCCAAGGATGAAACTGTCCACGAACAACATGAGTAGCCTTTCGAATCGTAGCGTAATTCAAGAACACTCCCCAATGCTGAAAACACTAAAATACGTACAAAAACTACAACTTTTCCGTAAGTAATCTTTCCCACCTTAGTGTCCGTCTTACCCATTCCAGATGTCCGTCTTTCCCGACCATGTGAAGAAATAGTATTTCGATGCATTTTTTTAAATGACCCAGAATACATCAATGTTGGAATAAATTTACTAGTATCAACGGTAATTATGATAGAAAAGGACCTGAAGTTTCAATTTGTACAACAACTGCGATCATGAAAGCTATATATGTGTAAAAATTGAGATTACACCCTAGGGTGTCCGTCTTTACCTACTTTCCCCTATTCATAATTTCGGACTCTCAACATGGATTCATGAAAAAGCGCTCGACAACCTCTAATTTGATGACTTTCCAGCACGGTTATTCGCAGCATAGAGAAGCGTCAGCAAGTAGACGCCGTGTACATAGACTTCTCGAAAGCTTTCGATAAAGTACCTCACAATCACGTCCTATCAAAACTGAACAGCCTTGGTCTGCCTAGTTGGATTGTTCGCTGGCTGAAGTCTTATTTGACATGTAGAAAGGCCTTCGTTAAGGTTCATGATACCAAATCTGAGATTTTCGAAATACCATCTGGTGTACCTCAAGGCAGTCACTTGGGACCTCTGATCTTCGTTTTGTTCATCAACGACGTGTGTGACCACCTAAGCTCCTGTAAGTTGCTATACGCTGATGACCTTAAGTTTTACCGTACGATCAACTAAATGCTAGATTGCTGCGCGCTTCAAACTGATATTGTTCGGTTTATAAGGTGATGTCAGATGAACGGCATGCAATGTGGTCAGTCGCCGATCAGATTCGAATACTCGATGGACCAGTTGACGCTTGCATGAGTCGATTCTATCAACGATCTTGGACTGATGTTAGACAGCAAACTACGATTCAACGAACACATATCCATGTCAATCGCAAAAGCTAATGCCATGTTTGGATTTTTACGCCGCAATACAGCACAGTTCGACGACGTTTATGCGCCAAAAACGATGTATTGTTCGTTGGTTCGTAGTGTTCTTGAATATGGAGTACAAATTTGGGTTCCATATCATGCTGTCCACATGTCACGAATTGAACGAATCCAAAAAAGATTCGTAAGATTTGCGTTACGCCGACTTCCATGGTCAAGTCCTTACAACTTGCCTTCGTATGAGCAGAGATGTGCGCTCATCGGAATGCAAACGCTATCTAGTCGACGAGACTTTTTACAGAGACTCTTCGTTTTTGACGTCATTCGTCATTATATTGACTGCAGTAATCTGCTACAGGATGTCAATTTTCATGCTCCAGCCCGCCAACTTCGCAGTACTAGCCTTTTATGGGTTCCAAGACACTGTAATGCCTATGGCTTCAACAGCCCGCTTGGCAGATGCTGCAGACTCTTCAATGACGTTTGTAGATATTTGATTTTAACGTTAATAGAGTAGTCTTTAAGAATAATATTATGTATCCGTAACCAATCTGTGTGAATTTGTGTCAAAGATGTTGATAAATAAATTGTTGGAAATTGCAAGGACTATTTATATCAATTTTTTTTTCTGAATCTTAGAGACACATGTTTTCGGAAAAAAATGAATTTTCATCCGTTGACAGCAGTCATAGATATTAATAATAAAACTATTCCATAACTGTGGCATCCTTACTGAGGGACGTAATCTTGACGTGGGACTAGTAGATTCAGATGAAATACTGGCCGCGCCGCGCAGAATATTCACGGCCAGAAGGTCATGCTGTCTATTTGGTGGGACCAGCTGGGTGTGGTGTACTATGAGTTGCTGAAACCGAATGAAACCATTACGGGGGACCTCTACTGACGACAGTTGATGCGTTTGAGCCGTGCACTGAAGGAAAAACGGCCACAATACGAGCAAAGACACGATAAAGTTATTTAGTAGCACGATAGGGCTCAGCCGCATGTCGCGAAACCGATTAAAACATACCTTGGAACGCTTGAATGGGAGGTCCTATCCCACCCGCCGTATTCTCCAGACATTGCTCCGTCCGATTACTACCTTTTCGATCGATGCAACATGGCCTGGTTGACCAGCACTTCTCCAATTTTACTGAAGTAAAAAATTGGATCGATTCGTGGTTAGCCGACAAACCGGCCCATTATTTCCGCAAAGCGATCCGAAAGATGGGAAAAAGTTGTGACTAGCGATGAGCAATACTTTGAATATTAAATTTGTATTGTTCCAAATCATATTTCGGACACTTTGTTCTAATATCTTGAAATGCTTAATGTACTGATGCATAATCGGCAGAAATATTACAACACTACTCATTATCGTTTGTGTTTGACGTTTGCGTAGCGTGAGCACGTAGAATTTACCCGTTCATAAATATTTAAATTTCTCCCGTGTTTCATCAGTTCTCATCATTGTTAACAGTTTACTGTGATTGCTTGGTAAGTGTTTCGCAGTTGACTATAAAATATAATCAAGTGTAATGTAATTTTCATCCAAAAAATTACAAAATAAAGTGTCCGAAATTTGAATTCAATCTGTCCGAAATTTGATTTAGTGTCCGAAGTTTGATTCTTATTCGCTTCTTTGAAAAGCATTTTATTCGATGATTTTTTTATGTTTTCAACCAAATAGGTACCAAAGTAGAAAGCTTAAAAGTATATTGAACTAATTTATTAAAAATATCAACCAAATAATACCTGTGCATAAAGTTTAGATCTGTTTACTGCATCATATGCTTTAAGCCAGGGGTTTTCAGATTTTTTGTTATGGCAGAGCACTATTTATAGCAAAATTATTTGACGGAGTACCTGCATTTTCGATTCAATAATACAAATCCTATTTGCATTGACAATACTCAATTGGAAACAATTATATTTCGGTTGCGCGTCGCAGTTATACGACATCTAATCCGGAGAAAACAAGATAAACCACTATATGCCTCGTGAAATTAAATTGAACAATTGTTTTTTTCAAGGCGGGTTTTCAAGTGGGAGCATTTGCTATAACTTCGCGGAGCACAAATTTCCCGCGGAGCACCATTTGAAAACCCCTGCCTTAAGAGTCCGAAATATGAATCAGAACGGTAACTATTTTTCCAGAATAAAGTATTTTTTTTTAAATAAAAGCTTACTTGATTATTTTGACAACAGAAAAGACATGGCATAAATGCTATGACAGTTATCGAACCGAACTTTAGTCTGAAATTTGATTTTGCTTGATTGAATAGAACAAATTTTCTAATAAAATTCGCAATAATAATAGTCTTCTACGTAATGTCTCTTCATTATCTAAATATTACTTCGTTATAGTGATCTATGCTGATACATCTAGGAATGTTTGATTGATTGCATTTATTCGCGGTTTAATTAACTCAAAAAAATCTTCAAAAAATATTGAAAAATAGATATAAAATATTATTTTTTTGGGTTTCCGTGTACCGTTTTTATCCCTGAACTATTTGGTCAGCCTACCCTTGCACTGGATGTAAGATTTTCATTGATATAGATGCGACGATTCAGATTAAGCCCCAGGTGTTTTAGACTCAAGTTGCATTTAGGTAGTTACTTTGTAGTGCATTTTCCAACGTAGGCCCCGATCCTTTCGATATCTGGAAATTTGCGAAATGGCTGTCGTTTCTGTAATCAATTCTGTTTGCCATTTTGCTGTCTGTCTCAAGTCTCAAGGCAAGAAGATATCGAACGGTTTAGAACTTAGACTCAAATTTACCCTTTCCCCTGCAAAAAAAATACTGCCCGCTGCTATTTCAAAATCATCCTTCTAATATTATTATCATCAACAAAAATTAATGGAAACAAAAACTCAATGCACGACGTTCTTTTTCCGTTTTTCGCCACAATTTAACCCATGGCCCCCAATGTCCAATATCAGCCAACCGGAGCTTAAATTAAAAGTAATCCAAATCATCCAGAAAATTATTTGAGTAGATTGCATTTAGGATTCGGAAAAGTGTGTGCGTACGTACGTGTTTTTTTTCGTCCAGTGGCATAATAGCGGAAGGAGTCAGCAACGGAATGCGAAACAACTCCTCAGGGAATCGTCCATTATGGAAGCTTTTCCGTCTGTGTGTGTGTGTGTGTGTGTGCATGTGAAGCGGTTCGTGTGGAAACAAGCGCCATTTTTGTGGATCTTCATCTCGCCCCAATTTTCCCCAGTCTCCTCCTGGTTGGTTGGGGGAAGGATTCACTCCACTTTTTCACCTGATAATTCTGCTACCGAAAGATGTGTCAATGTATCCTACAAGTATTTTTATGAACAAACCGGTTTGAACTTTTAGAGTTTCATCATCGCATCGAAGATAAGATTTGAAAAGGATTCGTTTCGAAAGCGGTTGAAACAATCGCTGCTCTTTCTCTTGATGTTCGTTCCCAGCGGTCGTTTATTTTTAATGGGTTTGTCGATATGGTGACGTCACTAGCGGGAGGACCAATCAGTGGGCGAAGGATTATGGAACATGCGCACCAAAGCCTCTGCGTTTGAGGACCAAAAACCCACACGGGGGGTGGTTGAAAGGATGGGGAAGTGAGAGTTTGTGGTGAATTCGCACAGGACACACCATACTCTCTTGCTCCTGATGCGTGCTGAATCCGATTCTCTCAGCATATTTTGGGGGTTCGTGTGTTCAAGAATTCCTTGCACCTGGCTAGAATGTGTTCACGTCTGCTGCGACCAAGTCGAAAAGTTCTGTCGTCGTGCGGCTGCAGCGTTATCTGAGGATTTTTCCTCACTCACACCACCAATCAATAAGACCAATGGTATGGGCGATAGAAGTGTTATAATTTCTAGTTTTTCAGCAGCTATTTTTAGTTTTCCGTTGTTGTTTTTTTAATGAAATGTGAAAATTTTGTTCTAATGAGTAACTTTATTTCTCAGTCCCGGTGTCTTTAGGTGATTTGTGAGAATATAAATCTGTCCGTGACAACCATTTCATCGGAGAAAAGTGAATTACACGAAAAATAATCGCACCTTTGTATGAAAAGAAATTAAAGTGAATCGTCGCTGTGTGAAAGAATTACAGAACCTTTACCGAAGGGGTTCTCAAGTTCAGTGAATTCAGTTTCTAGCAGCCAAAGAAACTCGTGGATTTATCGGCTGGGCTTAGCTAGAGAAGCCCTCCCCCCATAAAGGCAGAGACAGTGGCGTCGTCTTCGGAAGAAAACGGGACGGGCGAATCATCCGCCCTGTTTTCGAAACTAGGCAGTTCACTTTTTGGGGCCACTAGCTCTCCCCAAAGGGTTGTAACCAACATCCGTGGATTTCTTTCCAACCGGCTGACCGGAGTATCCATTCCCGATACAGGTAGGTTCCCGATTTTTAATTCGCCCCTCGCTCCGATCCCGGTTTACTTTTCTGTTCAACAGCAATGCTCCCCCTTTATTCCGCATTTATGCGAGTTTCTGTTCTGGAAAAACGAAACGAAGAGGTCGCTTCGCTCAGCTCTATAAGTGCCAACGAGTCAATTATGTAATTAGACTTTATTCAATCTTCGCCACAATTTGTCTTTGTCCTTGCTCGTCTTGGACGGAGAAAAGCCAGCATCGACTAACGAGTGTAATTCGATTAAACAATCAACCCTCCTTTATTTATGAAGGGAAACATTCGGTTCACTGTGGGTTCACACGTGTCTTTTGAACTATTTTATGAAATACATTGCTTAGCAGTTATTAACACTGGGTATCATTTAAGTCAATATAAATTCCACAAAAAAATATATTTTTGAAAAATTTGCCAACCGTATACAAAATGGCGGTTTAGAATACAATATTTTCACCTGCAGTTCGTGTTCCTCATTGGTTCTCATACTCTCACTATTTCTCTCGGAAAACCCCACCAGGGATGTGTTTGTGAAACGGATTCATCCTTCAATTCGAATCTAAACTGTGGTGAGAATCTCCAAAAGTCGCCCCATCATTCCTTCCCCACCAACCGCGCATACATACACACCAATTCGGAAAGGGGCGATTAAGCTCTGCTAATCAACACAAACAAACGACATCACGTTACATAATCATGGCACCATGTCACCTCCTTCGGTTTCCTGAATGAACCGTCGTAGTCAAGAAGATTTTTTCACACAAATACATCAACACCAGAAAGAGAGGGGGCTGATCGATTCTAGGGTCAACTTTTTACGTCTCCCTGGAGATGGCCTCCCCAATCGTGATTGTGACCCATGACTGGATTGATGGTCACCGAATAAATATATATTTTTTGTGCGGAATACTAGAAATTTGCTAAAAAGACCTGAAACAGAATTCATCATAATTGATGCTTTTGTGTTAGCCCCATGAGAAAGTCATTTTTATGGTTGATAATCCAATAAGTCATCGAAATTGGCAGCAGTTACCGCTTCATGGCATTGACGTTTGATTTTGTTTTCCGGCAACGAAAATTATCGATGGAGATATCCTTTCAGCATCTTCTTTTTTGCTTGTTCTGCTTTGGAGTGCCAAATGTATTTAACATTTTCAATTATTATAAATTATTTTCATAATAGTTATGGAAACCATTTCTACGATACCTTTGGTGACGGTTTATATCGCAGCAGAGTATACGGAACAAGTCACATAATAGCATATTATGTAACCAATTAAGACTAGATGGCAGAAATTAATGTATGCCCTAGACTGTAATTCGAATAGGTCGAACTCGATTATCCGGAGTATTCTATTTTTAATTTTTTTAAATTTTTAGATCAGAAATTTTGAATAATTTGTCAATATGCTTTATAAATTTGATCACTTGAACAAAATTGAACGTAGCTAGGTAGAGGAGGGAGCTGGAATAGGGGTTGTTCCATACAATTAGTTTCGATCATCCGCAGTAGATTTATATACGTAGAAATTTCTAAAATCAAATGAATAGTTTGAGTTGATATTTGAACATACCTAATATAATAATCTAATGAAACATGGGTAGCTAGGGTGAGCAGGGTCCGTTTTATATGTTTAAATCTGGTCGTCCAAAGCGTACTTTTTGCTTCAAAAATCATAAGTTCAAATGGAAATATTAAATCAATAATCATAAATAATATGATCATTCGAAAAACCATGGACGTAGTGAGGAAAAAAAATTGGGTAGGAGTGTTGAAACTGCCCCAAATAATACAAAATCACCTTTGAATCCGCTTGGATAGTCCAAGATGTTTTTTTTTGGATTCTAAAAGGATGTCTAATTAACTTCTTCATATGTTACGATCAGTGTCTTATAATATCAACAATTATTCACGAGTAACGAATATGATTTTATTTCAGTGTAAATGACTTTTTTTCAGCCTGAAACACACTGCCCTCATTATATTGATGACAAAAACGAACGAGCTCATTTTGTTCATATCGCTGATGCATGAAAAAGTTTGCTATACTGAATGTATGCAGCATTGAGTGGGGTTCATAACTTCGCTGTTATTTGTACTATGAATATCAAAAGCAACAAATTGATACTTATCGCATTCGAAACGATATTCGGTCTGGCATTGATTTTGTGTCAAAATTAAAAAAAAACAGTCAGGCTGGACCATTTAGATAACAAAAACGTCAGAGTTCGAACTTTGCAAGAAATCGCGCAGGATTTTGTTTGGCGAGACGGTAACAACGGCATAAATAAAAACCAGCTGCACACAGCTGCCTTAGGTTAAAAGTAAACAACAGCCGATATTCATTTGGCTAAAATGAAACTCAATTCTGGCATCTTGAATAATCAAGATTAAAATGACACTGGGTGGAAAAATAAACTTCAAAACATATTGAAGAACAAAAGTTCATTGGCACATATTCACTGGTTGGCTGGATCTGACATTTTAATTTTCGTTTGGAATATATAGGTTTTCGAGCTCAGCGAAGATGATTTTTTTCAACACTGGTTACGATATTATCGCCGAGTAAAATTGATAAAACTTGTTTGGCAAATAATTATTCTAATAATTATAATTTAATTTATAATTATGTATTATTTATTTTTGCATCAGAGTGCTAATGAAAATATTCATCTCAAATTTACGAAAGAGAGATGGGGGTAAGACGGATATGTTAAGGAAAACTTCAATTGTATCTTTGGAAACTCATGTTTTCAAAAATTTAAAAGCAGTTTCTTACAGTTCAATATACTGGTTTTCAAAATAATTGGCCAAATGTTATATAAAAATGTGATTCTTCATGTTTTTTTTACTGAAATTAAAACAAGCCGAAAAGTAGAACATTTTTATCGATGCGGGTATAATGGACATGTAGCGGGGGGAATATGGACAGGTCAATAATATACAAGCGTAGGAGTTTATCGCTCGCGAGAGGAATAATTTCACTCTCTCTCAGTGTTGGTGCGTCCAGTAACTGAAATAGAACAAAAAGAGAAAGTAATATAAAAAAGAGTTCAATATTCTTTCCTTCACTTTCCATCATGCATTGGATGTGATTATGGATATGACTGTCCAAACGTGCGGCAACAATGGCAGAGTTTAAGAGAATGTGTATTTCTCACGTAAAATCTGTTTTGTAAACAGAATTTCGTAATTTTTTTGTCAAATGATTTATTTATGTTTAATATCAATTGAAATTAGAAAAAATATTTACAGGTATCTCAAACTGCCATGTTCGTACTGATGATGATGATGTTTTTTTTGTTGTTAAATTTGTTAAAATTGTAGATTATTATTAAAAAAAAAATAAGAGCGTTGTCTACGAAAGTTTGAGTTGCGCGCGTTTGGTGGGCCTGGACGAATGTTAATAATGAACACTGGCAGAAAACTGACACATGATGAAATTTTTATATAGGGTCTGGAGTGGAAACTGGAATTGGGATAGCTTATTCGGAATTGTCGTAAACTATCTTTCATCAGATGGTTATTTCGATTATTTCTGATTGTAGCAGATCTCTTTTATGTTCTAAGTAGAAACTTTTAGATATTGGGTTCAATTCTCAATCAGTCAAGGATCTTCCCGGGTTGGAAATTTTCTTGACATGCCTTAGAAAAAACATTGGGCCTGAAGTTGAGACTATGACTATGTCAATGTCAATATGGATAGGAACATTGTTTGTTTTTTCGCAGTTTGTGCCTATTTTTACTGTTCTATTGATAGATATTTATGCCTGCAACAGATCCAGTTCGTTTCGATTTTTTTATAATACTGGTCTCTTGATATTTTTAAACTTAATTATTATCTATAAGATAAATCGTCCTGCTCAAACCTTTGTAGGGGTATGAGGTGGGCCATCATCATCATCATCGTCATTTCAACCCCCCATTGCAATTATTCCAACAATTTAAATTTACCACTTACGAATGAATTTACTTTTCCGTACATACCTAATATCGATTCTCTGTCAACTCACAAACCGAAATATAACAATCAGCGAATTCAATTTTGCAATCAAACCACTCAAAATGCTTAATATCGAAGCCGCAAAAATTACATCCACACGCGGAATCATGTTCGATTTTCGGTTTTTGTTTCTCTATTCCACTTTTGATCATTCATTGTCATAGGATGGTTCAAACATTATAGAATAGCATGTAGAAGGGTTTCCCATCAACAGAAGTTTGAAATTCATAATGCAACTACACAAATCAACCACCTGTCCATTATACCCCCACTGTCCGTCTTACCCGCGGCTCCCCTACTAGTGTCGCAAAGACGTCATAGTTTGAGTTTTTCGAAAACCGTAAAACGCCCAATGTACATGTGTTTGGAAGTAAAATGTACATTTCATGAGGGAATACATGATTTCGGATTTTGGAAAAATATTGTTTGATGCCAAATGACTTCAAACTGCATGAAACGTCGAGATCTACTGTCATCTCGTTTTTTTTCTGTCATCTAGGTCCCAGAGAGTCGATTTTTGATAATATCCCTTGGGTGATTTTACGGCTTTCAAAACACTCAAACTTTGACGACCTAGCGACACTAGTAAATAAAGTCCGATTGAGCTTTTTATTGTTTTCGTGGCTTTGGCTAGAGGTCGCTATATTTTTACGGAAAGCTGAGGACTTTTTACAAAACATGTCTCGATATCAGAGATGCTATTTTTTTGGTTTATGAGATATGAAAGTTAACCGGTGGTCCAATAAAATTATTTTCACCTTTTATCCAAAAACTTTTTTTTCAAAAATTCATAACATTTGAACTACTGAACCGATGAACCGTTGATAACTGTTTTTTGTGCGAACCAAACGACTTGGAGATTCCCTAAGATTTATTCAATATGCTATACATTACAATCCCCTGAGTTGTAAATGGTTTAAGTTAATGGAAACTTGAACCATTTCCATTTTCCCATACATTTGTTCTGCTAATTTGTGAGCTTACCTACACGGCATTGACGGCACAATAACGTGTAACTTATCTATAAGCAACGAACGGGAATATTTGCAAAAGAATAAATATTGAATCTTTGCTGAGGCAAACTTTCAGTCTCGTTCATGACTCGAAGCAATGGGCATTGTTTTGCGTCATCACATGTCAAATGTTTTTGCTTGAGCTGTGGACGCGACCAAATTACTCACTCGCAGATGTCTCTGGCATCGCATTAAGGCTATGAACTACACAATTATGTGGAGAATCATCAAGCTACGCTATCATCGTAATCTAATTATTCTGGAATTTTGTATGTGATTTGGTTTCGCATGACAGTAGCAAAACTCTGATGATTTGAGAGCTAGGCTAATCAAGAACGTCAACATTAACGAAGAGGACTCCTGTTGAGAAGAGCGTGAAACGAAGTATTTAGTCGCTTCAAGCCATTTATATATGGCTTTGTGTGCGTACGTGCGTGCTTCATAATTCGTACGAAAAAAGTACATCTTCGTTACGCTAAAACTCCATTTGTATCTGCTCCCGTATGCATTGGCCCTGTCGCGATGCAACAAATGCCTAATTTGTCAATGCTGTTATGGACGATTGTTTGCAAACGATTGTGGTGCAAATTTTTCAGTCATGATAATCTTTTTCAGTATTCAGTATTTAGTCTTTTTCATTATTCGAAGCAGTTAACATCGCTTGTTTTTCGTCATCATAAGGCTTCGTTGGTGCCTTTGACATTTGCATCAATGCATCGAACTGACGTGAACCAGGCGTTAAGGTTATGCGCCAAATAATTATTTAAGGAATATCAAACTAGACAATCGTGAATATCGTACTGGAATGTTATGAGTTATTTGGTAGCAAACCAAAACCGGTAGCAAAACTTTCTCTACTAAGGATAACAGCTGCGCTTATCTCGAGCCTGAGAAAGTTATGCAACTTTTTTCGAGGCTAGTAATATCAACAGAACGTTTCTTTTGAAAATAGCGCGAAATAATGAGAAGAGTTTATATTCTTATTCGCTCTAAGCCGCCAAAGCATGACTCTGTCTACATGCTATGTTGAACGCTTGTTTGGTGCTGGTTGGTTTACATCGTACAACGTCTAGAGGTGCAATTTCACTGAGGCAATACTAAATAACATGTAGCATGTAGCATATATAGTACTTCGAAGCAGGGCTGCCAACTATGATTTTCAAAAATCAGGAAGAATGAAATTAAAAATCAGAAATAAATCAGGAAATTTTGGTACTCCAAAAACTTCGTGTCAATTTTTGGAAAGAATCATAACTTTTATAGGCAGAAATACATCTTTCCAATTGTATATGCTTTCAAGTAGCTTAAAATTCCATCCTCCCAAAACATGTTTGCTTTCTATTCAAAAACTGTTAAGGTATTTCTATGCTCTCCATAGCTTTGCAGGGACCTGAACCTGTGATAATCTGGTGGTACAATATTCGATTAAAAAAAAGTCGTGTTATCAAAGAGACCCGGATGGAACACGCCTATCACATTGACTTATTCTGGAAGTTTGTTCTGGATTATATATTACATATTCTCATATGTTGTTTTGAATCATATATACTCATATACTGTACATATGAAATCTGCTAAATTAATGTAAAGCTGTCATCATTGAAGCCAGATTCTGGAGTGAGTGAAAGAAAGATCTCGCAACATCATCCTCAAGGTTCATTCATTCAATTCGCGTTGACTTCATAGAGCTTTGTGTTCTGTCATTCTGAAGCGAAAATCATAATGGATTTTTCAGGGGCAATAAACTCACTTTAAAAATAAAAAAATATGAAATTTTACTTTTTCGTATCAATATAAATGTAATAAAGAAAAAAGTTTCGAAAATTGTAAAAAGTATGAAACAAAAAGCTGTATCTGATACACCCAATTTTTTTTTTACGCGGGGGATACGTACATCGTAAAAAACCGCGTTAATTGGAAAACTCGCGTAAAAAAACGCGTTAATTCGAAAATCCGCGTAAAAAAACCATGTCACGTAATGATAGATATCAATTTGGACTATCCTTGCTGAAATATTTTGTAGCGCAAGTTAGTTGCGCTTTCTATCTGTTCCAAATATTCTAATTGGAATTCTATTGTTCACGTCCTCTGTATGTTTTTTTTTGTCGTACCCATTATAAAATAGTTTCAATACACAACATAGAACGGAAGTAAAAAGCGTAGTGTTGTGTTGCTGTGGGCCGTCCAGAGCTAAGTAGACAGGGAAAGACATTCATGAATCGATGTCCGTAAAAACCCCGTCCCGTTGTACCGCCCAGTGAGTTCCCCGTTACTTAACACCTAAAATCCACGTAAGAATCGTGATAAGGGGCGGCACTAATTTCCTTCATGAACGCTAAGCTCCGTTATAACCACTAGTTACCGTAATATGCTCTGTAGGAGCGTAAGAGAGAAATGTGAGTTGAGGTAGGGATGTTATGTTTTACTGGAATGTAAAGCTGTCATTTTACGCGGTACCGCGTAAAAAAAATGCGTTATTTGGGAAATCCGCGTAAAAAAAACAAGTTAACTGGAAAATCCGCGTAAAAAAACCTCGTAAAAAACCGCACAAAAAAACCTGGGTGTAATGATTGTATATTATAATGATGAGCTTCTGTGGAAATATCAAGAAATATATAGACAAATAGTAACATTCAGTCAGTGACAGTCAGATCTACATGTTCAAACACTCAAAAAACATCAAGTTATTATATTAATTCCAAATATAACGATTTAACCCTTTGCAATAGGAAACGGAATTGGTATAAACAAAATATTGTATTTTATGACAAAATGTTATGTTTGTCAGGATAGCAGGGAACGGACCAAGAAGTCTGAGAAATCCTGAAAAATTGAGGAATCTGCTTGCAAGTATTGCCATTGTTGTTGTTTCCATCCGGTGCCATAGCTAGATTGATGTAGCTCTGATATGTGAAGTAGTGGGGCTATTGCATCAAGTATATAATCGCCTGTATTCGAGTGTATGTCAATTACGTAAAAGGTCACCGGAATAGCATTTGAGGTAAATTTTCAACGCATTGACATGGAACAAATTGCGACATACGATCATCTTCTGTATTGTTCTGCGAGGACAAGAATGAATCATCAATCAATTATCGTCAACTGATTCTACTTTTTTTTTCTTTCTTTATTAAAGAGATTTTCAGCCGAAGGTGGGTTCATCTCTGTAATTCTACAATAAAAAAAACAATTTCAGGGTGACCAAAACATTCTACTGAACAGTGATTTATAAAATTTCGCAGCATTCCTAAATAATGTTCGAGGTTATATACAAGCGACTTGAATGAAACAAAAGCGTATTCCTCGGTCAACAATGCGGTCGTCTCTTGGACACAACCATCTGTTTTGTTAGTGGCCTCTGGAATCAATTAGATCAAAATAAAGTTTCAAACCTATAGGACCAATTCACCCCACAGGAACATGTCCATATCATTCCACCCAGCATGCAAAAATTGAAAATGCAATTTACTTTATTGCTGTCAAACCTACAGTTTCGCTGCATCAAATGGTTCCTCTCCTGTAGACGAACAGATTGTTACTGCGCACAATACACGAAAAATGTTGTTCAATCAGCGAAAAAAACCTTAAAACCACGATCGAATAACGTACATATTCTTACAATCAAAGTGCTTCCAAGTTGAGGCGTTCTTTTCGAGATAAAGGAGTAATCCAAATCACCCCGTAGTCCAAATCATCCTAATTACCCTACATACAGGGTTTTCCAACTTTAAATTCCGAAAGTAAATTGAAATAAAACACACTTAGAATTCGAATTTCGATGAAACTTTTATTTCAAATTATATTTGGTTTATGCCATTATGTGTGAAATACAACATCATTCAAATGTCCACCTAGGGCTTCCTCGCACACCTTGATCCGGAACAGGTAATTTTCGATGACTTTTCGGCACATATGGGGCGGTATCTCGGTCATAACTTCACGAATGTTGTCTTTCAAATGTTCAAGAGTTTGCGGAGAGTTGGCATAGACACGGTCTTTCGCATAACCCCACAAAAAAAAAGTGTAGCGGGTTCAAATCGCATGATCTGAACGGCCAATTGGCATCACCAAAACGCGAAATTATGCGTCCCTCAAATTTCGTTCGCAATATGGCCATGTTCGGTCGTGTTGTGTGGCACGTGGCGCCGTCCTGCTGAAACCACATGTCATCCGTAACCATATCTGTGGCAAAAAAGAATCGGTTAACATGCGGCTATAGCGCTCACCATTCACAGTTACCGTCTCGCCGTCCTCATTTTCAAAGAAATACGGCCCGATGACTCCACCAGACCAAAATGCGCACCAAACAGTGACTTTTGGCGGATGCAATGGCCTCTCAACAATCACGGGTGGATTTTCTGAGCCCCATATACGGAAATTTTGGGTGTTCACATAGCCACCGAGCTCGAAATGTGCCTCATCGCTGAAGAAAATTTGATGCGAAAATTCAGCATTTTGCTGCTGTTGTTCGTTCACCCAATCGACGTATGCCCGACGCATTCCATGGTCACCACGCTCTAATTTTTGTACCAGTTGGACTTTATATGGATGTAGGTGCAAGTCCAAATGCAAAATTCGCCACAATGATGTGTTTGACAAGCCCAAGAAACGTTCGGGTCATCCTCCACACTGGCAGCAACAGCAACAATATTTTCGGCCGAACGCACATTACGATGATGCACAGGTTTCACAATATCCGCTCCGGATCCAGTTTGTTCGAATTTACGCACTACATTAGCGATTGTGTGCTCTGTAGGCCGTCCATGACGACCAAAATCCGTCCGTAATGCTCGAAAAACATTTGCCGGTTTTCCATCATTTTTATAGTATAATTAAACAAAATTAACACGTTGTGCGATGCTAAAACGATCCATATTGTAAAATGGCAGACATTCAACTAACGATATGACGCTTTGGTTGACAGCTATGTCAAACGGTTGTCAGCGCAGGGCTGTATACTTTCGGAATGGAAAACCCTGTAGTATTCGGCTGATTTTGTACGTACCGTCATCCGGAGGAAAATGTAATTATTTTTTAAACTTTTCTTTATCTGACATGTTCAATACTCATCTGACAGTTCTTTTTGTCAATGGCTCTCAATAAATCACTTTTAATAAGTGCATGAAAATAATATTTTTCTGAACACCATTTTCGTTTTCATTTTTAACTATGGTAAATAATCACATTTTCTATACATAAACAATATTTATAGACGCTAAACATATTAATTTCTATCCGATATTATTTGAGTTGAAATAGTAACCAAATACTTGTTATCACCAATGAAACAAGTGACAAAACATTATCTTTATATATAAAACAGACTTTTTCCCACGTACGTATAACTCATCATCACGGGAGAACGGCTGATCGGATCTACGTCGTCCATATATTTTGTGAGTTCGTCTTCACCCAAATTAGTATGATAGAGTACTTTGGGAAATATTTGAGATGACTGGAAAAATTCGGAAAAATTGACAATGACAAAAATAAAAAGGGAAAATCCGAAAATAAGAGGTACGCATATGTATGTTTCGCTGTGAAAATCACCATTTAGATCAGTTTTACAGATCCGAACGATAACATACAAACTCTCTTGAAGTATATTCGTTATTTTTACCAACCAAAATATTCTCTAGAAATACATTATATGGCGGAACAACGTTTGCCGTTGCGACATATCTAAGTTTGGTTTGCAAAACAAGCTCATTGGTAAGCATTTCAAGGGTTTTGGTCACATTCTTCTTGGATGGCACTAACGTTCCCAGTGGAACTTTTGCCTTCTCAACGTAGGTATTACTTGCGTCATTTTTATTAGTACAGGTCGGACTCGATTATCCGGAGACTCGATTATCCGGGATTCGATTATCCGGAATTTTAGACTCGATTATCCGGAGTATTTCATTTTCGATTTTCGGAAATTTTGAATAATTTCTATAATAATTCCATATTGAATAGCTTATATGGGTATTAAATGAAAGGACTTGACTAGTAGAATGCAGTTGATTATGAAAAATGCGAATCCAAAATGACGGCCACTACAAAATGGCGGATTACATAGTTTCTCAGAACCCCATCAATATGGGTATCAAATGAAAGGGCTTGACTAGTAGAATACAGTTATTTATGAAAAATGCAATTCTAAGGCCACTATACTACATTACATGCGGATTACATATTTTCAGTAATTTATGAAAAATTGTGGAAAATGAAAATCCAAAATGGCCGCCATCATAAAATGACGCCATTTTTTTCAAAGCCCATCAATATGGGTATCAAATGAAAGTGCTCGACTGGTAGAACACAGTAGATCATGAAAAATTCAAATCCAAGATGACCGCAGTTCCCAAGTAAACAATTTCTTTTTAATGGTTTCATTCAGGTTGTATGTATGTTTTAGTGTTTGTAGGGTCTGTTGACTGATTGATCTGAAAGTTTGTACATACTTTTAATTCTACTGTCATTATAAAACTGCGTATTCCATGTTCTTCAAAAATTTTGTTCGGCCGCCGCTAAAAATGGCTGAATGGCTTGGAGAATACACTATACTAAGAACAACATAAATTCAGAAAAGGTCGCCGCCATAAAATGATCGACTATGTATTTTTTGCAATCCCCTCAATATCGGTATCAAATGAAATGATTTGACTAATAGAATACAGTGAATCATCGAAATATTCTGAAGAAGGTTAGGTAAGAAACAAAAATTGAAAAAACATAAATTTTTTGAATGGTTTTAATGTAGAGAAGTATGCAGTATACAGATACAGATAATTTACTGATAAACTAGAAAATAAAATAAGTAGTATAAACTTTTTAAGTTAAACGGTTTAATGTTCTAAGAGTTAGAAAATAATTTGGCAAGTACAGGGAAACTTCGATATAATGTACCCTCGTTATAACGTACCCTCGACATAACGTACATTTTACCTCGATATAACGTACACATTTCCAAAGTGTAAAGGAAAATTTCTTTCAATATTTTTTTTCTGATGGAACAATGAATTATCTGTATTGTGATGCTAAAACAAGTTTTGTAGCTTCAATCAATCCCGAAATACAGCTGGTTTTGTGATTCCGGATTCTAAATGAATCAAGTTTTAATCAACAGTACGAAGGGGAACTTCATGAGAAAGGCTGGCTTCGTTTTCTGATTGAAGTTATTCATTAACTTTACTAAAACAGCAACACAATAATGTATTATAGACTACGTTTGTGAGTATTTTATTACGCTTCGATATAACGTACAATTCGATACAACGTACAATTTTGAAAGTGAAATGTACGTTATATCGAAGTTTACCTGTAGCAGTTAGTAGTTATCACATCCGTTCCTTCATTGGTCTAGGGCAATGATGAGACTAAAATAAAATCGTGGGGTATATGATGAAACAACTGACTGTGGATAATGGAAATTCAACGTTTGTTTCTTACCTAATTTTCTTCGGAATATTTCCATGATGTACTGTATTTTATTAGTCAAATCATTTCATTTGATACCGATATTGAGGGAATTGCAAAAAATACATAGTCGACAATTTAGTGGCGGCGACCTTTTTGAATTCATGTTGTTTATTATGGTTCGTGTTCTCCATGTCAAGTCATTCAGCCATTTTTTAGCGATAGCCAAATTGAATTTTTCAAGATCATGGAATACGTGGTATGATAATGAATTAAAGGTGTCTTCCAAATTTCAGATCAATCAGTCAACAGGAACGCGTTCAATTTTCTATTAATGTGGGACAACCCTACAAACATTCAAACATACATACAAACAGGTCAAGCTGAATGAAACCATTTAAAAAGTAATTAGTTGTTTGGGGATTTCGGCCATCTTGAAATTGGATTTTTCATGATCTGCTATGTTCTACTAGTCGAGAACTTCATTTTGATACCCATATTGAAAAGGTTTTGAAAAAATATATTTAGCGCTATTTTGTAGTGGCAGCCATTTTGGATTTGCATTTTTCATAAATTACTGCATTCTACTAGTCAATCCCTTTCATTTGATACCCACAATCAAGCGGTTCTGAGAACATATGTAATTCGACATTTTTAGCGGTCGCCGACTTACATCTTTCATAAATAACTGTGTTCCACTGGTCAAGCCCTTTCATTCGATACCAATATTGATGGGGTTTTGAGAACATATGTAATCCGCCATTTTGTAGCGGTCGCCAGCTTGGATTTTCAAGACCATCGAATACGCAGTTTTATAATGACACCAGAGATAAAGATGTGTTCCAAATTTCAGATCAATCGGTCAACAGGAAGGGGGTTAAATATCTATTAATGTGGTATAGCGCTTCATACAAAGTTACAAAGTTACAAAGTAACAAACATACATACGGGTCAACCTAGATAAAACCGTTTAATAAATAAATACAAATCATAATTATAATACGTTTACCTTGAGAAAATTGTTTTTTTTATGACTCGATTATCCGGAGGATTCGATTATCCGGAGTGAAAAAAAAACGAATACTCCGGATAATCGAGTCTGACCCGTAGTACCTAGTTGAGATTTCTATGCCGGATAACACGCCTTGAATGTATCCTACTAGTCGGAAGAAATTGCTTCGACGAAAAATCCCCCGGCCAGAACGGGAATCGAACCAGAACTCCGGGCATGATAATGTGGTACGGTAACCACTCGGCCACGGAGGCCCTATACTTGGCCACATTAGAATAACCCGAATGGTCCCGGATGACCTGCAGATCAGTTTTCAGATCGAGTTATGGAAGGCATGACCACGCACACCTGGAATACGATTAAAAGCACTTAACCCAAGTTCCCCTAATAACATGAAATTCAAACAATAACATGAAATTCAAACACAGCAAAATTTTGAATATCCGTTCGAGTAATCAAGAGTCCTCTATTGGAATGTGTATTTTTCAATGACTATCCATGATTGAACAACTTCTTCGGTATTTCGTATCGTATTGCATGTGCTCCTATTACGCAAACACTCAACATCAAATCCTCCTCACCACCTCAATGACAATTGAACGGGGCAAAAGTTTATCTTTGATCTTTCAACCCCGTCGCGATATTTTTACACCAGTGCAGACGGAGCTGTTTCCCTGGGGATTCTCTCTGTATCCTGTCTGACGGTCTGAAATTCATTCAGTGCTTCCCTGCTTTTGTTTCCATACACCACCAACCCCCCCCCCCCCCCCCAACACACAGGCTACTGGATGCCCTGGCTGACTGTGCTCGAGCTAAAATGGATCCTCCCGATCTGAGGTCGGAATGAGAGCAAAGAGCCAGAAGCTGGCAGTATGATGCTTGTAAAAATATTTGCTCAGATCTTAGCTCAACGAGACCGGCTTCGGTTTAAGCATGCTGAGTTGGGTGGGCGAAGAAGGGTTGCAAATTGCCATTCCGCTTCCAATGTTAATCCTGTTGGAAGAAGAAGCAAGAGGGGAACCCGTCGGTACATGACTAAGAGATTCCGTTTGATCCAATTGAGTTCATTGATGAGTGCCGTTCGTAGCCGTCAGAACGGGTGAGTTGGGCGGGTGATTGAAGGTCAACCGTGAAAATAAATTGGATGCTTTTTTTCTAATTCCATTGCACGCTTCACGCTGCCGGTAGAAGCGGGAGGAATGAAAGGATATTAAGGAAGGCATAAATGCAAATACAGTGTAGAATTCATCCAATGAAAATGCGTGCCTCATGGCTCTCTCATCTTTTACGTCTACAGATACTCCGCTATAATTGCCATACACATTCATGGCATCTAAAAAGTTGTGGGAAGGGATCGAAAATTGTGGTAAAAATACAGTTGTTATTATTCTATTATTCTATTATTATTATTATTATTATTATTCAACGTATACTTTCCGGTACAAGACATACGAGTTTGTACAGGGCGGACTCGATTACATACAGCCTCAGATTTCTTTTTCCTGTATATAAGAATAAAAAAAAATTTTGAAGGTGTTTTTGACAGATTTCATGCCAACGTCTTAGGAGTTGGTCTCAGCTGGCAGTGAAACGTTGGTCATTTAAGCAGCTTTACATACTTGAAATCTTCGAAAAAGAGTTGGTTTACTTTTAGAAAACGGCCAACATATTTTTCTTTGTTTTTACAATAAATTATAACTCAAAAAAGTATAATATCTGAAAAATTCTGGTCAAAGGATGAAATGGAGAAAATTAATGAAATTTTCATAAAAAATGGCAAAAACAATTTAAAGAAAAAATACACTGGATTTTTTTTTAAATTGAAATTCATTTTTCTAAAAAACGTTTTTTTTAAATTCTTAAACATTATGTGAACATCCATTATATTTCCCAACAAATCTCCCATACATTTGAAGAAGGGCATTTTTACAGGGAAAAAGTATTTCTAACAAAAACTTTTTCATGTTTTCTTTGAATTATTATTACAGGTCGGACTCGAATATATACAGACAGACAGAATATTATGTGATTGGATTATATACAATTTTGGACTCGATTATATATATTGAGTGGCTTTTATATGTACAATTGGGTCAAAATCGTGCATTTTGAAGATTTTGCTTGAATTTTCACCAGGAATTGTTAATATCGATATTACAGCGAAATTAAGATAGATAAAGGCTAGGTGTCAAAGAACAAATTGTAGAGCGGTTATAAAGCTTTAATTGATTGATAGAAACAGTCAAGTTAAATATGAATTTTTAGGATAAAATTAATAATAACACATTAAAAATTACTAACTTTGAAGATTTAAATCCACCAATTTAGATGTTCCACTACTGTATCCTTTCTAATGGAAGCAACAGAATCGTCTTCTGTAGCGTACTTTTTTGTGTAGTATCAGTTTGATGCAACAGAGTCCGAAACAATCGAAAATTTCAATAACTCTGTCATTGTTGAATTTCGAACATATGCGAAGAAGGATTTTTTTTTCCATCAAAAATGATCCTCTTTCACCTTCCAAATGAATTCGGATTTATATATTTATATATATGAGAAAGGTATTATATGACTTTAAAAGGATGAATCAAAAATTTAATTCTTCTTTTATATTCAAAAAACGAAAAATATGTGCATAAAAAACGATTTAAAAAACTTTTTTTTGACTCGATTATATACAGTGAAATAAATCCGAAACTGTACTGTACTGGCAATTATAATCGAGTCCGCCCTGTAATTAATTTTTCTTTAAAAAAAATTGACTTTTTTTCTATAAAAATTGAAATTCTTCTTTCATTTCATCCTTGAGGTATCGATATACAGAATTTTTTTTCATATTTTTTTTATGTCATACATTGTCATATATTAGGGTGAGTGTCCCAATTATGGTATGAATTTGAAGTTTTGATTCATCCCCTTAAAGTCAGGAAACACCTTTCTCACATGAAAAAAAATTTCCAGAATCTATCAGGAGATGATAGACGGTTACATTTTATGAAAAAAATACTTCTACGCATATGTTCGAATTTCAACCATGACAGAGTCATAGATTATTTTTGTTCCGTACTCTGTTGCCTCAAACTGGCTCTACATTGAAAAGTACGCTACGTAATCCGATTCTGTTTCTTTCATTTGAAAGATGAGAAAATTTATTACAGGATATAGTAGTGGAACATCTAAATTAGTTGATTTAAATAACATTTTGGAAGTGGAAAATTTAAAAGTTAGTAATTTTTTTTTAATGTGTAATGATGTTGAGCAATCGAACGGTACTGTACTGTCGATATCAGCAAGCTCAGTTTTCATTAATTATGTCAGCGAAATATCACCATCATCATTGAAGGAAAATTCAGCTTTCCGGAATCAATTTTGAATAGTCTCAGATTTAACCTTATTGATCCAAGAGCGTGAAAGTATTTTAATTGAATCCAATACCAATATATCTGAAGGGTCCTAGAGCGCATTTAAATACAGTATAAGTGTTGAATAACATCAAGGTTAAAAAAGAGGAAAAATCAGTCGTATCCTCCATTTCTTGCAGTCTTCGTTTTACTAATCCATGGCGATAGTACTATTTCAGGTTCTTGCGGCTGAACTACGGAAGTAGAATTAGATGGAAAAATTATCGATTTAAGCTTAGGTTGGATTTCAATTTTCCCTTCCGATGCCATTTTTCTTTTGTTTGAATAGTGTTGATAACGTACTTTGTGCAATACTGAAATATTTTACAACTTCAGACGCGTTCCGCCCATACTTTTCTACCTGCTCGATGATGCTCAACCGTTTTAATCGTTTACTTGAAAGGTTTTTCGTGGTTTTCCATACTTGAAAACAAATTTCTTGACGACACGAACATTTCGTCTTCAAATTCAACAGCAATTGAAATAACAGTTAGAAACGCACAAAACAAGTAGGGGAAGGGAGGGTAAGCCCGCCACTGAGGATAAGACCAGCACCCCCAGAGTTTTACTAGAAAACTCTGATTAACTACGTTTTTGAATACTCTACATGTTAGTATTTATTATTTTAGACGTTTTCAATCACATCGAACCCACCGTGATCCGTCAATTGTCAAAATATAAATCAAAACAAACGCGAGTGCCGATGATATGTAGCCGGATGTAATTTTCCGTCAGTGAAGTTTAAGCTTTTATTGTTGAACGCGGTTTCAAATTCTTTTCCGTTGCTCTACAGTTTGTCCCCTGGATTGTTAACAATCACTGGGATTCGAGTTGAGGTAAGTTAAAGCAATAAGTTAATAGAAATAGTCTTCTTGGAAAATGTGTGCTGTCGGGGTAAGTCCGTCACCCTTTCAGTGGGGGATCCCGGCTTGGTTTGCGTTTAGTTGAAGGTTTCTAAGACATATTTTCCATCAATTTCAGATGCCTCGCAGCTACCAAAGAAAAATGAATCGAGGGAGTTGGTCCCAGGAGAACCTCACCCTTGCAAAAGAGGCTATTGTTAGTGAAGTTTCTATCAAACGTGCTTCCACGACTTTTGTACTACTGATGTAAATTTAATGTTGGATTTAAGCTGTTCGATAAAATTAAATGAACTTCATCATTGAAAAATAATGGCTGTATGGTCTTAACGAAAATAATAAACTAATTACAACTAAACATAATTTAATTAGTTTTATTGCCATCATAATCACAAAAACCTGAAAAAAATTACCTACAGTCATGAACTCATTCTTCTCTGTGATTTCAAGTCGAATCCTAGTGTGATTGAAAGCGTCGTATGACGGATATTGATTCAAGTAAGAAGAAAAACTGACCACCGGTAAGTGTTCAATGTAGTCCTAGATTCCATTAAACTTGTAATTGAATTGTGGTGTGGTTTGGTGATTTCTTCTCCATATTCCATGTTCATCGGAACTTGTTCCAACCATATCTCCGGAATCGGTTGAGCGATTCGAACCATACTCGACAGCGATATTTAGAATTAGAATACCTTCTATTTGCCGACTGTCACATTCAAACTGGTTCATCTGTTGCCAAGTATATATATTCAGAAATTGAGATGACGGTCTTACCCCATAGGGTACCGGTGTTACCCCCATGGGGTGCCGGTTTCACCCGCACTGGTTGATGAGCTTCATTTTTATGGCAGTTTTTTAAATTGACTATTACTTGAGAAAATTACCGTTTAAATGTACTGATATTCCTTGTATCTCATGGCGAATAAACTAGACAATGATTCTGTGGAGGAAACATATTAATATGTGCCCGCAGATCTCACAAAACCATACTTTTCCTTAGGGGGTCGGGCATACCCCTCATTCCCCTACGCGAAAATCAATCGAGCTAGGGAGGTGAAAATCCATGGAAAAATGAATCAAAACCCATCGAGTAAGGGAGGCATCGAGTTATGGAGAAAAGAATGCTTGTAAAATCAAAGGTGCCATGAAATTCATCAAGTTAGGGAAAATATCGAGTAACAGAACATCGAGTAAGGGAGAGTTCACTGTTTTATAGTTTTTGAGTAATAATTTTTTGTAAAAAAAAGAAGAAAAAATGACCCTTTTCAAAAAGCAGACCATTTATTTTTCGAAGATTCCAAGTATGCAAAGTTGCTTGAATGACCAATGTCTTTACACCCACAACGTTTCACATCTTTCTTAATTTCTCTGTAATTTATCCATCCATCTATATATAAAAATCTCGTGTCACAATGTTCGTGGTCGAACTCTTACGAAACAGCACAACCGATTTTAATGAAATTATGCGCAAAAACATCGTTAGGCATAAGAATGGGTCGAATCAATGAGTTTCTGGAATAGGGATGACTGTTCGATGTTGTTATCACAAACAAGGTTTATGGCCCATGCGGTGATCTGAAACTTTTATCGCCTCGCATGGCAGATGGTTAAAATATAGGGCGTTTTCCTGAAGATTTCACAATTTCAAGCGTAGATGGTTACCTTATGTATCAACTAAGAAATCCTGATAATGGCAAACAATCATTAACATATATCAACAAAGCAGACAAAATCGTTGTGCAAATATGAGTTATCTACCGTGTCTTTGGTTTTCCAATTAATAAACGGAACCCAGCAGTTGTATATTTAGCCGTAAATATATTACTTTTATTCACTTTACAACTCATTTTAGCAGATCAAACATGTCAGTTACGTTAATTTTCTTTGGATTGGGTTGGTCGCCAGCACTTCGAGGGCTATATGGGCAGTTACGTTAATGCAATACATTGAATAAGGGAAATATATCGTTAACATATTTGAACACATTTATAATACATTAGTTGCTTTTTAGTTACCAACCAAAATATTCACTATAAATAATTTACATGGAAAAACAACGTTTGTCGGGTCAGCTAATCTCGTCATAAACAATTCCTGGTGAGAATTCAATAAAAATCTTCGAAAATAACGATTTTTATATCACTGTATTTATTTATTTCAAAAAAAAAATATTAGGCTGTCAAAAAAGTCCTGCGGTATTTTTTTTTTTATTTTTCATTTTTTCATAAAATTAGTTACAATCATCTGTTTTAAGTCAAATATGCGCCGTTTTGTTCGATGACTTGTTCCCAACGAGATGCCAACTTCATAATACCCCTGTTATAGAAGCTCGCTTTCTTATTGGCAAAAAACTCGGATAGCCAATTTTCACAGCCCTCTTCTGTGGCTAACTTCTGACTACCTAGCTCGTTCGCCATGGACAAAAACAGGTGGTAGTCACTTGGTGCAAGGTCCGGACTATACGGCGGATGCAAAAGAACCTCCCATCCGAGCTCCCGGAGCTTCTGGCGCGTCACCAAAGAAGTGTGTGGCCTGGCGTTGTCCTGATGGGAAACCAATGCGGCCTCTGTTTATCAAAGATGGCCTCTTCTTCATGAGTGCTACCTTCAAGCGGTGCAGTTGTTGGCAGTACAGGTCCGAATTGAGCGTTTGGCCATAGGGAAGCAGCTCACAATAGATTACTCCTTAACAATCCCACCAAACACACAGCAGAACCTTCCTGGCCGTTAATGAGGGCTTGGCCACCGTCTGAGCCGCTTCAGCGGGCTTCGACCACGACCGTTTGCACTTCACGTTGTCGTAAGTGACCCACTTTTCATCGCCAGTCACCATCCGCTTCAGAAACGGGTCGATTTTGTTGCGATTCAGCAGCGATTCACATGCGCAGATACGGTCAAAGATGTTTTTTTGCGTCAACGTGTGTTGCACCCATACATCGAGCTTCTTTATGAATCCAAGCTTCTTCAAATGGTTAATAACGGTTTGATGACTTATCCCCAGATCTTGGCCGATGCTACGGCTGCTACTATGCCGGTCTTTCTCGGCTAATTCAGCGATTTTGTCGTAATTTTCGACGACAGGCCTTCCGGAGCGTGGCGCATCTTCGACGACCACTACACCAGAACGAAAACGTTGAAATCATCGTTGTGCGGTGGAAATGGAAACTGTATCGGGTCCATAAACTGCACAAATTTTATTGGCAGCTTGAGATGCATTTTTGCCTTTTTCATAGTAGTACTGTAAAATATGTCGGATTTTCTCTTTATTTTGCTCCATATTTACGACACTATAACTCACGAACGACTCAACCAAACAAAACACTGTCAAGGACTATATTATAGCGCGCAAAAATACCTTTCCAACAAGCTATAGTATGACTCGATACAATGAATACAACTAGAACTACGCGCTTACAACGACACCTCGCGGAAATGCCGCAGGAATTTTTTGACAGCCTAATATTAGGCAATTAAATATCACTTTTTCTTTGAAATATTACATTTTTTCTTGAAATAAGTCATATTTGAAATGTAGATTTTTTTTCAAATTGTGTATCGAGTACAACCTGTTTTGTATTGTAAATAGTTGCCGATTTTCGAAAGTTTCATTTTGAGGTAGACATACATTTATTTTATTATATGAGAACCGTTTTAATCTGCAATCTCATTGCCATATTCTAAGCAATGGTGTCCAATGAGTCGAAAATTTTTATAGGGGTCTGGAAAAGTGATAATCTGAGTGTTCAATATTTGGGATCGAGATGATATTGGTCTCGTGTTCGCCTTTCCTATTGGTTGATTCTGGACGCTTATTCTGATTCGCTACCTTTCATACAATTTCAAATGATTCGTATTGATATTATTCAAGTTTCATGCAATGTTTTCCGATTTGACTGTGTGGAATCCATGTATCGTAGTGATTTACGTAATCAAGCTTCACCAATTATTCCGGACAACACAAGAAAATAGTCGGAGACATGAGACGGATTATAAATAACATTAAATTTTATACAACTTTACCCACACTTTCTGCTCTCGACTTATCACTCAGAACACAATCAATGCGTGTTATTCTGCATAAAAATCCCAGCTGAGTTTTTATAGAAATAACATAAATAATACTACGTTGATACGACGAAGTTCTATAAGAACGGACACACTTACCTTTTACGAGCTATTTTACTCATGAAAAATTAATTCGATTTTTAGATGTTCGACACAACTTCTACGTTATGTGCAACTCCCCGATGAATGGAATGGATTACTTCTCACCCGCCGGATTACGAAGAAAAAGTCATGAATAAATGAATAGTACGCAACTGTTCCGAAGTTTCCGATGGAATAACGTTTCTCCTGGAACATACGCACCTGGTCTTGCCGGCTTGCTTCCCTCGTGGTGTAACATTCATTGCGTTCCATTTTCTTCCATGATACACAAGGCAACCCCAAAATATCTAGAGGTGAACAGTTTTTCACCTCCGCCCAGAGCCACTTATAATCCGATGCGGGGATTGTTTCGAAATGTGTTCTCTCGCGCGCCCCCTTCGCATTCCCTTCGAATTCCAAAAATGCCATCCTCAATGTATCATTTTCAACACGCCAACCCGAAAACGAAGCCCCGCAAACTCATACAATTATTGCAGCAATCATAATTGTCACCCTTCGATGACAGATCCTCGTTGGTACGAACGCTGCTCTGCTTTAAAACCTACCGCGCGACCCCTCTTTTATTACAACGGAACGAAATACATTTTATCATTATGATTCTCCTATAATGCTTTGTTTTGACATCACAATTCGTCTTGCGTTTGTCGGCCCCTTCGGTTTCGCTATTATAACAATACACAGGACCCCTACTCCCACAGTCGGCATCTGTTCCATCTCCCGACCCGGTTGGTTGGGATTATTATTATCATTCTATTGCTTCCCGTTTTGTTATTGTTGGTGACGGTGACGATCGGATCCCTTATCTAAACAACTGGGGATGTTTTACAAGTTTACTCAACTGCTCCCTGCCAGCCAACGGCCACCGTACCGAGCTGACGGCTGCGGCCGTGTCAGGCTGGTATTTTTCCCCCGGTCCAAACAACGGCTGTAGCCTATCGCATAGCACAGTAAACATGTTTCTCACTGGAGATGATCATATTTCCAGCCCCAACCCAACTACATCCCTGGTTTCATGTTGCATCTCTACCGGAAGAGTGTTTGTTCTTATCATCATCGACATTATTCGCACGTTGTACCGTTCTTCTTTCGAACTCTGGCAGCAGAAAAGGTTACGCTCTGGCTCTCTATCTGCGTGGCGATGAAATGGGGGAATTTTCCTCTGCGAAGCAGCTAAAAGGCACTCTGTATATTATATGTCAGGCTGATAAAAGTTATTGCAAGCAAATATACGATTGATAACACATTGATAATTTTGAAGTTTTTCGATCGATTACATCGGGTTTAAAGCATACATTTGCCCAACATTGTTCCGTTTTTAAGCGATTTTAATTAAGCTTGGCATGCTTGTATGATTGAATGTTTGTAACATGTTTGCTTGTCTGTAGCGTTGCCCCCTTCCTGTTGATCGATTGATCTGAAATTTGAAACACATCTTTATCTCTGCTGACATTATAAAACTGCGTAATCCAAGATAATCCAAGATGGCCGCCGCTACAAAATGAAGGACTACATATTTTCTCAAAATCCCATCAATATGGGTATTAAATGAAAAAGCTCGATTAGTAGAACACAGTAGATCATGAAAATCCAAATCCAAGATGGCCGCAGCCTCCCAATTACTTTTTTAAATGGTTTGTTTCAGCTTGACCTGTTTATATGTATGTTTGAATGTCCTACATAAATAGAAATTTTACCCCGTTCCTGTTGACTGATTCATCTGTAATTTGGAACATACCTTCATCTCTGCTGTGATTATAAAACGGCGTATTCCATGATCATGAAAAATCCAATTTGGCCACCGTCAAAAAATGGCTGAATGGCTTGACTTGGAGAATTTCAAAGTAAATAGAATACCAGGTATGATGCATCGCCTGTGTCAAAGAAGAAAAAGAAGTTAATTTAAAAAAACTCAGTATGTTTCACGTCGTAAAGTTTTTCAAAAATTGTGCTTTATCACATGTTTGAAAATTAAGGAAAAATGACACACTTGAAGCTATATATGACGACAAATGCGATAGTGTATCGGGTTTTCATTGCAGGTAGGCATTGCAACGTCTCACGATGCCGGAATAATAGCAGAACGGAAAGTGACGATGGAATCAGGATATCTTTACATCGTTTTCCAATAGATAAGTCGTTTAGATGGAAAAACCTGTGAGATGCATTCAATATATTGTCCTAAAATTACTTTTTGCTTTTTTTTTGTCTAAGTCAAAGCGGGGAGTAATATATCTGGCAGAATGCATACATGAGTAAAACGGCCCATAGACGTTCAATGTTATGGCGCAATATTTTAAATATTATTGATCAATAATATTGAACGTTTATGGGCCGCTTAAACGTATCCTACGCGCAAAATGTGGTACTTATCTAATCCTTCTCTTCAGGTATTTGACAGTTGTTACTGTTAGTTCATTATTGCGCAATAAATTTGTAGTATCAGTTGTTTACAATCGTGTGGGTACACGTCGAAAATCGTATTGTCATAGTTGGGCTCGAAAAATGTGGCATGGATAATGGTCACACTTTGCAATCTATGGTTTGTTCTACCTGCCCCCGTATATTGAGTCGCTCAAGTACGCCCTCACCCGTGCAGTGAACAACTTTCCTATTAAAGTAGTGCGTTCGTAATAGTTCAATCATGTTCTACACTGATGGGTCAAAAATGGGAATCAGAACAGGTGCTGGAGTGTATGGTCCCAGAACAAAAATCTCTGTAGCTATGGGAAACTGGCCAACAGTTTTTCAAGCAGAAATAGCTGCGATAATAGAATGCTCAAATGTCTGCCTTAAAAGAAAATATAGACATGCTAGCATCTGCATATTCTCAGACAGTCAAGCGGCACTTAAAGCTCTAAATGCTTTTAAATGCTCCTCAAAAATTGTCTGGAAATGCATTCTCCTCTTACGGCAACTAAGTCGGATAAGTTCGGTACAACTGTACTGGATTCCTGGCCATTGTGGAATAGAGGGAAACGAGCGAGCAGATGAACTTGCCAGGAACGGCTCAAGCTCACCTTTCACTGGTCCAGAACCATTCTGTGGAATATCTGACTGTGTGTTGAAAGGTGAGCTGAAGAACTGGGAAGACCGGGAAGTGTTAGCCAACTGGTTGGCGGTACAACTTAACCAGTCAAAAAAATTTATCACGCCGAGTATTAAAATTACTCAACAATTGCTGAGTCTTAATAAGAAAGACTTAGGCACAATCACAGGCCACTGTCCGAGCAAATGCCATCTCAAAAGCATAGGTTTAGTGCAAGATGATATTTGTCGTTTTTGTAATACCGAAAGCGAAACCTCGGAACATTTGCTCTGTAATTGTGGAGCTCTAACTAGACGCAGACTTAAATACCTTGATAAGGCTATTCTGGAGCCCAAGGAAATTGGGTCTGCGTCGCCAATCAGGATTATAAAATTTATCAAACAGAGTATTCCTGATTGGCACCTATCTCGCTATAGCTTTCAGTCTACTTCTTCATGAATAAGCAGTAGGTAAGCTTGAAGCGGAGTACCAAAAAAATGGGATATACCACAATAGTTCAGAATAATGGACGCAGTAGTTCACATCCAACAGGGGAAAAAAAAGTAGTGCGTACTGCAATCGATGATTGGTCAGATCGTCTCCACCTATGCGGAAAGGCAAATGTAGATCATTTCGAATAACTTGTTTGTGTAATTTGTAGCTGTTGAGTAGCTGAATGAAACTTTGAAAGAAATTTTATAAAAAGATTATTTGATGGCCAATATGATTTGTGGCCGATATCCCGTGTAACAGAATGTATGACTATACTAGGTATTTACCTGGTATAAAATCGTGGGGCCCGTCGGATTTCCACTATCCACAGTTAGTTGTTTCATCATATGCCCCACGATTTTATTTCAGTCTCATCAATGCCCTAGACCAGCTATACTCAACCTGGTGGGCTCTTTTGGTTGACCCATCTGGCGTTGCTTTATTCTTAACAATTTGATATGTGTAACAATTACAAAGAAAGGAATCATCGCCCTTTTTTGACGTGGAACTACGTCTTTTATTGATGGTGCTAAATCAGAAATCAGAGCAAGATTTAATAAAATAGTAACAGCAAATACAGTGTTCGTTCTAAGGAAAATGTGGATGATGAGAATATAGTAATTCTAGCTCCGCCCATTTTGAATTTATTGAGTATAATCAAGCTATTCACAATTCCACAGCATTCAAGATTTATCAGTCATCCAGTTACCGACCAGTCGGCAACAAGGCTTTCCAAATAGCCTTTCTCAAGGCCGAGTGTTTAGTTCAGTTTGTTCCTGCTGTTTTGCTCGATACGAAGAAAGAATGAAAGATTGATTTGGCACACAGTGGTGCAATTTTGTTCAGTGAAGGCAACGGGTCGATTTTCATGCTGTCTGATGGAGAGTGCTTCTGTATTTATACACCACATCATTTGGGCATCTGCACTGGGGTGTAAGTTTTAAATTTAGGAAACGGGAGTGTTACGTTTGGGATTTGAGGGTTAATATCTCTATATCGGCTGAACGAAGTTGTGAGATATTACTAATTGACCCGAAAATTTTTTCCATAGCTAATAACTGCATTCAAAACAAACTGTGGATATCACAAATATTGGTGAAACCATAAAAAACTATAAATATAAAACTCACTGCCAACTACCATACAAATGAAAAATACATTTCAGCATAATTCAAGAACTAATCAAGCAAACGGAACCAAATTTGGCATATGAAGGTTTCAGCGAGCAATAAATAATTTTATGGTGGTTTGACACTCCTTTCCCCTCTCTAAAGAACCCGAACTTATCAAACAAATGGAACAAAACTTGGCATACAGAGATTTTAGGGATCGATAAACGTTTCTATGGTAGTTCAACACTCATCCCCTGTCTCTAAAGGGGGATCCCATACAATCGAAACACAAATTTCTGCATAACTCGAGAACTGATCAAGCAAATTGAGCCATATTTGGCATGTGGAGGTTTCAGGAGTCACGAAACGTTCCTGTGGTGAATCGACATTTCTCCTCCCTCACTAAGAGGGGCTGCCATACAAATGAAACACAAATTTCTGCATAACTCGGAAACTAATCACAGTTCTGCGATTGGACGTGGATGTGATAACGAAAAATAAATTTTGGGCGGGACGAAGTTTTCCGGGTCAGCTAGTTGGATATCTATATACATAAAAATGGATTTCTGTCTGTCTGTCTGTCTGTCTGTCTGTCTGATTCTTATGGATTCGGACACTACTGAACCGATCGACATGAAAATTGGTATGTAGGGGTTTTTGGGGCCGGGGAAGGTTTTCGTGATAGTTTGAGACCCTTCCCCCCTCTCTAAGTGGGGGCTGCCATATAAATGAAACACAAATTTCTGCATTACTCGAGAATTAATCACGCAAATGTAACGAAATTTGGTATGTGGAGGTTTTAGGATGCAATAAATGTTTCTATGGTGGTAAGACACTCCACCCCTCCCTTCAAGGAGGGGTGCAATAAATGTTTGTATGGTGGTAAGACACTCTACCCCCCTCTCTAAGAGGGAGCTGCCATACAAATGAAACACAAATTTCTGCATTACTCGAGAATTAATCAAGCAAACGAAACCAAATTTGGCATGTGAAGATTTTAGGGTGCAATAAATGATTCTATGGTGGTTAGATACTTCTCCTCCCTCTCTTAGGGTGGGCTGCCATACAAATGAAAAACAAATTTCTGCATAACTCGAAATCTAATCAAGCAAATGGAGCCAAATTTAGCATGTGAAGATTTTAGTTTCTATGGTCAATAGACACTCCTCCCCCCTCTCTAAAGGGGAGAGGAGAGAGGGGTCTGTGTCCGAAAATAATCTGATATCATAATGACGAGTTTTGGTAGAAGTACTAGGATTTTTTAGTAAAGGGTAAATTCAACGGGGTCGATTAGAAGATCAATCAATGAACAGTTCTGCGATTGGACTTATGAACTTGCGCTTAGTAAGAAAACGTGAATGTTTGAAGGTATTGATAACAAAAAAACAAATTTGGGCGGGACGAAGTTTGCCGGGTCAGCTAGTAAAAACATAAATCTCGAGTATTGTTCTCGCGAGAACAAGAATGATTTATATATTTTTCAAAGAGAGCGTCTGTGAATTTAGGAGAGGTGTGAGAACTACAAACTGCTACTTGCCTAATTATTTTCTAGCTTTTAGTATATTCTCTGTATTATTATAATGTTTAATCACAATGACACACCGTTTAACTTAAAAAGTGTTTTTTACTTATTTTATTTTATATAGGGTAAACTAGCTGACCCGGCAAACGTTGTTCTGCCGTTTAAATTATTTCTAGTGAATATTTTAGCTGTTAAATAAAAAGAAACTAAGGTATTGTAATTATGTTTAAATGTTTTAACGATCTATAAAATTAATCGATTGTGATCGATGAAGGCAAGATTCTACGTGGATATCGGACAGATATGTGCAGGTTTGACTGTCTGCGTTGCATTGCATTGGTCTGTGGGTAAACGATCTTCCCTAACCCGAGTGTGATGACGGTCCATGATGATGATCAAACGGATATGTGGAGATACGATCTTGACACACAGAGAAATAAAGCCCGTCAGACGAGGACTGCCAACAAAAATTGAGCAAAAAACCCAATAAAAAACATTTTATAATTCAAAAATACAACCTCAACAAAATTCAAATTCAGTTTTATTATCGTAAATGATATGTTTGATCTCTTTAATATCAAATGTAGAGTGAAAAAAGCGGCATTATTCCAAAAATGGAAGTAACATTGATGGACCAGCCAAATGAGTTTGAAAGTCACTATAATAAAAAAAATAGATTTCTTATTATTTCGTCGGGTGATTCAATCGAGGAGTACTCACATCAGTATTCTGAATTCGGATCACATCCATATTGCTTCCTTTTTTCACAGACTTGCAAATGTATTTACTGCTTTTCACAGAACTGCAGAGCTAGACATTGATATGCGCATTGAATGTTTGCTCAGCTGAGGAAAATACGATACTACCCAACGATTTGGAAAGTCAATGTTGATATTTATGAATGATAATCCACCATTATCAAAGATTGATCGTTGATATATTGAATATCATCTACGCTTTTGATAGTGTCGTTGATAAAATATTTTTGGAAAACGCTTAGTATATTTTCCATCTGCCATTCAAGATGATGAAAGTTTTTGATCACCACGTGGGCCATAAACCATGTTTGTGGTAGCAATATCTAACAGTCACCCATATTCCGGAATTCGATTGCTTTGAACCCCGATCGGATCTCACAGTTCGATCAAAGACTACTGTTGCATTCTGAAATCCGATCGACCTCAATTCAATCGTGCTATGAAATGTGGCAATCTTGTCTTGACGCAAAATAGACATCTAAATAATGATTCCGTATTCGTGGAGTAATTCACTCTTTATCAGATTAGCAGACACGCAATCATCATTTTTCTATAAATCTCCGTTAATTTCCGTCAAAATTTTATCCTTAAATTTTAATTAATTATCAGAGCCAATATTCAATATGTTCCCCCCGTCCCGATCCGTTCGGGCAATTCTGATTCGATCGGTTTTCAGAATACAGGAGAATAATTGATCAGTAGATGGATCTGGAGTTTCCGATGAAATTACACTTTGTCGATTAACCAAACTAAAAATCTGTGTATAAGGTAATCCACGTTTTTGTCATTCAACCGAATACATCCAGCAACATGTCGGCTGGAATACGTGTTATGTTGTGATGGAGCTCATTAAAGACTTTATTGCTTTTGTTTGAACACTGGCAATGAAAACTTTTTTGTATTGTTATGGCAATTCAAACTGTTTTTTTTTTTGTATTGTCATGGCAATGCAAACTGTTTTGGACTGACAACAACAAAGGCTGTGTCGGTGTTGCTCATGAAAGCGTCTCGCGAATGAATGTATTCTTCCTCAAACCTTCCTTCCGTTGATTATGTCAAAAGAATCGCAGTCGTTCGCTCTTTTCCTGTATACCTGGCTATATGTCGACCATGGCACAGCGCAAGACATTATAGAATGACGTTGTCCTGACCGTGTCGAATCATTAAACGACACACATAAGAATGCCTCGAGTACACTTTCTTGTTTGTTTCGTCTCCTCCAACCACATGTGAAAAGATATTATTTCAAAATGAGTAATGATGAGTAATGATGTTATTAGAATAATTACAATAATTCATTGTGCTCATCCAAAAAAGCTTCCAGCACGCTGGCGATGCGCCTAGCTTTAGTCGCATTGAGATAACCTGCGCATGTTGGAGGGTAAAAGTTCGATGAAGCGGATGAAGTGTCATTTAACAACGTAACCAAATTAGTTCTGTTTGAAAAACGAACGAAGGGTCGATTATTTGTGTATTGTATATACCAAAATACTGAAATCGCGATTAAAAATGGGTGGTACAAAAAAAAGTCACAGGAGGGTTGTGTCCGAGACATGACCGCATAATTGACGTAGGATTCCGTTATGCTATCACATCGTTAAACTCTTTGATGATGATTTGGTGGCCCTGAAAAAGGAAAAAAAGCCGTTTTGTTTGGTTGTTGGGTATTGTTTGTTCACTTCACTAGTGCTTACAAACGAGTGATGATGACAGAAGGATGGTGAGTAGTCGTTGGATGGTGGGTATCACGATAGAAGATGCCGAACTGGAATGAAATATTATGACAGCCGCCCTCTTTGGCCCTGGACGAGATGGCCCCTGAGTTCTTTATGGATGTGTCAGAAGATATTTGTCATTATCGAACACAACTATCAATTTTGATCACTAGTCAATCAATTTTCATGTCAAGCACAACGGAACATGATGTTATATGCCTCAATGCGAATTTCAATTGGACTAACAGCACCTAATACCAATATGTAGAGCATATGGGGAATCACTTTATGAACTTTTCTTGGGTGAAAATGAACACAACAAAACAGACAAATCGGACGATCCGTTCTCGAGCGGAAACACACATTGGTTTTCATTTATGATTTTTTTTATCCCATCTGTTTTATTTTTTTTATTATTAGGGCTCATCTAGCGATTCAGCTGTAGCAGAGCCGAATTTATCGTGTACATTTTTTCTCATGTTGTATATTACACAGTAGCCATATAGGCGTAAAAGTATTCCTATCTCATCGATACACATTTTTATCTATTACACATTAGCCATTTAGGCGTAAGAGTATTCATTCCTATTCTATCGATTCACAACACATGTCGCATTTTTCGGCGTAAGAATATTCCTATTGTTCTAATGTTCACAGTTGGACACAGCCGGACTGTTGATATGGGGCTTCCATTGTTGTGTTTATAAATAGCACCAATTACCGATGCAGCAGATTGATCGTATGTGGAGGCTGGGATCACCATCACATGATGATTAATGCACGGACGTAATAGCTGGAATAACACACAAAGATGGTCGGTTGAGGGCCCTCAGTTATATGCTAATGATTGTTCGCTTAGTAGCGGACACGCAACCAATTAGGCTACGAAGACACCCTTTTTTATGAAAATTGAAATAAATCGTTTCATAGTTCAAGTCATTTAACAAAACCGCTACCGTATACAGTTTTACACTCACACTTGTGCTAAATGTTTGACAATGCATGATCAGTCATTGATATGAAATTTCACGACGCAACCAACATTAAAGTTCCAAATTTGAATTTTATTTGCTAGAGTGGATCGTATCACTCACCTTACTTGCAATGTAAAAATTCCCCCGTAAATCTATCAGAAAATGACTGAGCAATAATTTTGAGTACAAGTAGAAGCATGTATCTTCAATTTCGACCAATCAGAACGAGGTATTTCCATTTGCATAACGGTTGAGGGTTTTCAGTTGTTCCATAGTTTCATGAAATATATTATTTTATTCAATTAAAAAATATTGTTATGGAGTACCGAAAACGACTGGACAATAAGCGTTCGAAATTGAACATTTTTCACGATGCGATCGATTTTCGATTTTCAAGCTGTATCCCCAATATTCCCTGTTCCCTAAAGACGTAATCCGTCAAAATGGTTGCGACTAAGGACGGGCAATACTTTCAGGAATGAGGATAGAACCATTTTTCGCAATAAAACGTCAAATTTTGGATTTAAATTTGCATACCTGATATATAATTTCATATCATGAGTACAAACAATGCGAAAGCTTTTGCACTTGTGGCCCGTTGTCTCGAAAGATGTAGAACACTTCCACACCTATTGACAGGCGTGAAAATTCTAGTTAGAATGTCTTCCCACAAACACGGCATCCGGAAGACGACGATGGGAAAATTATGCAAATTACCATCCGCATTCAACTCCCACGAAATCAAATTTCGAAACACTAAAAAGCATTTCTAGATTTCCTGCATCATCGAAGCGGGTTGCAGAGGTGATTCCGATCTATCTAGATGGGGGACGTGGGAGTAACACACCCTGATTGCATATGCCACAGCGGGAAGGAAAAAAGACGACCGAGGAAAATAGGAGATCTTGCGTTTCGGTTATGGTTTGCGTTTGCGTTGGAAAATAGGGTGCGATATGGGTGGGAAACAACGCAGATGAAGATCTCTATGTAAAGCAGGCAGCCAAGCCCTGTCGATTGTTTTGGTACTTTCTTGATTTACGGCCACAAAACGTCGAGCAATGTGTTTGCGTTGTTCGACTATAATGGCCCCCCTCTCCTGGTTCGGTGTATCGAATTATAACAAGTTGGTGGAAGGTGCGTGAATATTTCATACGGTTTTTGGACGATTCTCACAAATGAAGCTAAAGAGTGAGTGTTTTGCTTTGAATGTGGTATCAACAGTCACGTCATATCGGGAAACATTACGCTCTTTTGGAAACATGACTGTTCTGTAAGCTGTTAAACTTTAGCTCAATCTTTGGTATAAAAATGCACATAAATTAAAAAGTACCTTGAAGATCAGTTCTACTCACATACTGGTACAGTGTTTATCTCAACCATCGCATTTCAATCTGAGAACTTGCAAAATCTATGCTTGAAGCTATTCGTTCTTGCACGTCCTGCTTGACATCTCCCTTGCTTCCGTTCGTGCCGGGTATTCCACTCGACATAATTGTAAATTCCTTCCTGACCTGAACACACTCCTTGAATCCCTACTCTGAAAAATCCCCGAACCCTTGCAGTCGTAGCGGCTGGAATAGGTTCAATTGCACGGAGTGGCATAAAGAAATTGTATTACAATTTCGCACATCCGAATAAAACGAACTGACTGTAGGCCAGAGAAGGCAGATTCCCCCCGAGGATACACTCCAACAAAACTCTCGAAACGAACAAGCGTAGCCCTCGCGTTCACGTTTCTATTTACCTTATGTTTTGCTCATAAAATATTCACACGAATGTTGTTAAATAATTCACGTACACATCCAAGCAGGAAGTCCTGACGATGAACTGAGGGTTCGTACCTTCCACCACACGACGGGAGAAAAAAGTTATATTTTTGCCCCGAGCACTGCTGATTTCGCTTTCGGTTCGGTTTGGTTTGGTTTGGTTTGAGTGTGGGTGGTTGATTATATTTACCACCCACTCCTACTACCGCCCACAGAGTTGCATGTCAGCAGCACCAGCAGCACACTAGTCAGTCAAGAGAGGTGTCTTCGGGCGGAGGGTTTTTGATGTCTGCTGCTGAGCTGGAAATTGTATAAAACCGAAAAAACGGTCGTCGCTGCGAGGTACGAATAAAAGTAAACAGCGGACGGCCGGTCGTCCTGAAGGTGAGTGAAGGTTTTCTCTCCCTATTCGAGCATAATGCAAAGGAAAAGCTACAATCGATTTATTTTCCATGCTTATCCGGCTGGGCTTGGCTGCTACGGAGGGGAGAAATCATTGGCGAGATTGGGTTTTCACTATGACGTGTGCATTTGGTTCGCAGGGAGGACGCTTAGCTCGGGTTTTGGAGGTCTTCGCCCATTGATAAATTGGGTCGCTAATGAATATTTAAATATCATCAAATTATTTCATTTTTCCTGAACATTGGCAACACTGCGCACTTGGGTACACAGAACTATTTGATGCGATCTTTGAATGCGTCTTTCGGGTTAAATACATTTGGTATCTGAAAGTGAATACATTGGAAAGTTTGGGCAAGCTAGAAATGTTTTCAAGAATGAGTGGAATAATTTTATAATTTCCATTTTTTATATATCATTTTCTCCGGCATATTACTGTATTCAAATTGGTGGACTCTTCCTCTGATATTCTTTTTGAGATTTTGAATAGACTATATCCTAATCGAAGTGGCAAATTCATGTTCTAGTCAAGCGATATACCAATCCAGGCCAAAACAATACTGAACATGTATTCTAAGTAGTCTCATTCTCACACAATTCCTAAAGTATGATTCAGTTTCATGATTAACATCCGATAAAATCTACTGTATTCGCAAAATGCTAGCCACATCATAAGCTTTTTACATTTTTTCGCTGCCATACAAATGAAACACAAATTTCTGCATAACTTGAGAATTAATCAAGCAAATGAAACCAAATTTGGCATGTGTTTTAAGGTGCAATAAATGTTTTTACGGTGGTTAGACACTCCACTCCCCTCTCTAAGGGGTAGCTGCCATACAAATGAAAGACAAATTTCTGCATAATCCGAAAACTGATCAAGCAAATGGAGCCAAATTTGTCATGCGAATGTTTTAGGGGACACGAAAAGTTTCCATGGTGAATAGAAACTCCTCCCCTCTCTGAGGGGGCGGAATGTTTCTATGATGGTATGACACCCCTCCCTCCTCTGAAATGGAGGGGCCCCCTCGCCCCTCGTCCCATAAAAATATTACACATATTTCAACCAACAATATTCCAACCAAACATGACAATTAAAAATTTTCGGAAAACTCTGAAGAAAAGGAAAAATTCTGAAAATTGAATTCCCATATGTTCTACAATTACATAGTAACAAATGCTGTTAGTCCATTTGATGTTTGCGCTAGCGAAATAGATCTTTGTTCGAAACTGGAAATGGATTTTAATGTGATGATGTGCCTGAAAATAATCTGATATTATAATGACGAGTAGAAATACTAGGAATTTTATAGTAAAAGGTAAATTCAACGGGGTCGATTAGAAGATCAGTCAATGAACGGTTCTGCGATTGGACCTATGAACTTGCTCATAGTAAGAAAACGTCAATGTTTGAAGGTATTGATAACAAAAAAAAATGTTGGGCGGGACAAAGTTTGCCGGGTCAGCTAGTACAGAATATAAATGCGATCCTGGTAAGGATTTATCATATCCTGTACGTATGAATAGCGCACCTTCGGTACATTTAGTTGCCATTTGCATTTGCTCTCATGCGCATCGGTTTCGCTCCGATGCAAAAATCGAGAATTCGAGAAAGGTTTTTGACGTAGAACTACGTCTTTCAAGAAGCGAGCCAAATCAGAAAACAAGTCACGTTTTTATGAAATAAAGTTAACGTTGATAACTATTTTCACAAGGAACGGATTCTGATGATATACACACCAATCGAATCGGAAATTCTCTAAGATTTGTTTGAAATGCTATACATTACACTTTCCTAATCCCTAAACGATTTGATATTAATGAAAACTGGAAGCATTCCCTTTTTCCCATACATTTGTTCTGCTGATTTGTGTGCTAACCCTACCCGTACCATCAACAACGCGCAACTAATACATTCGTTTCTGCCCATTTTTAACTCATTTGGTATAAATAAGCCATTCACGATTTGAACCCACACCAAATCATTCTTCGTGAGGATACTGACTGGACAATATCGTTGCTGAACGAGCTGGACGGCGAGCAATCCAGTACCTTTCTCAAGGCAATGAGGGTGGAGGTGTAGTGCAGGAGTAGAGTAAAGTTTTCCAAGGGCCTTTCTCAAGGCTAGAGACGAACTGAAAAAGTTTAGTCTCTACAATACAAAACCTAACCTGACCTGAACCCACACCACTTCTCGTTTGGTGATCATCGGAACAACATCGTTGCTGGCGAGCATCGAGCGAAAAAGGAGGAGTATGGACTAGAATTTCTTTCCCCTGGTGGAATGGAACGAAACCACAGTTGCGAGCGAGTAAGCAAATACAACACAACGAGCGGACATCGCTCATACCTTATATTGGTTTACTACTGTAAAAATAACTAAATAACTAAAAAGTTATATCAAAAATTTCGATGCATTCTGAAAAATATCCGAAGTGAAAAACAAGTGGATTGAATGATATAATTCCGTGGTTTTATGTCAAAAATGCGGTTGTGCCTTAGATACAACCCCTTACAATTTTTTCATAAACGGTCATTCTCGTGATGTTTCATTTTTGTCGATGCATCTGTTTGTTACTGTGTGCGTTCTCTGTGAAACGCTTGTTTGGTGCTGGTTGAATTGCGATGCACGAAAGATATATATAGGTGCGATACCATTGAGGCAACACTAAACAACATGAACCATGACACTTGATGCTTGCAAATATTGTCATTTTTTCTTGTTTTAATGGGTTGCCAAAGATATGTTGAAGTTGTTAATGAATGTGGAATAACGGTGCTGGTGGACTAATATTTAATCGCATGTGGCCGAACGTGTGACAAATTGCAACATATGACAACATATGTATTGTTCTCGCGAAGGCAAGAAAGAATTGCTGCTGCTAGAACTTCTTTTACAAAGCCATGAACCCTTTTCAGGCCCACAGAAACTTTCTACTAAAGAGTTATTCAGGAAATTTCGTAGCATTTATAAATAATATCCGAAATTAAAACAAAGAAAATTAAATAAAACGAATGCGTAGTCCTACGTCTTAAGCGATTATGTCTTGGATACAACCCCCTATAATTTTTCTAATTATCTTATCATTTACGCTAAAACATTAAAAATTATATAAAATCATTCTCAAACACAATTTCGATTCTCGTCATGTTGCATTTTGCCATTTTTGCATATGACGATTGAGTGTAACGTCGTGCTGATTTCAAATCCGATCGGGTTCCGGAATAGGGATGTATATCTTTTTATCTATAAGTAGTTTCTTCTACCTGGTCAAACGGGTACTGGTAAATATTGTTTCAGACTTTTGAAGCATTCTATGACCAAAATCCGCAGCTCCATTCGCCAGAAAATTGTGGATTATTGGATTGCAATGATGGAAGCACAGCACGACATTTTTGACATGTGACTACGTCTAACCGGAATATATTAGGGGAAAAAATGAAAACCTAAACACAGAACATGCAGGGAAAAATGAAAGATTTCGCTCATAACACGAATATTTCTTAATAGATCGGAATGATGTTTGCACCAATTGATAGGATATATTTCTACGCGTCTATCACATTTAATAAAATGTTCGAAGTGTGTTCCCTAACACAGCCATCAAAACCAAGGTGCCTTACATTACATGGCTTTTGTTCAAATTCTTTGCTTACCCAGCAAATATGATGAATTCAATTGAATTCGAAAATTGTTTCATTCAATCAATAGTTTACTCAATACTAACAAATGATTACTTAGCCAACGGTAGTTCCACATGAACCTTGCGGTTATACCATAGATATATCCCACCCTTTTTTATGGATGGAAAACAATATGATGGGTCGAAATGATGCCTTGTTGGAGGGGTTCCATGTTCTGCTCACGGTGGTTAATAGCAAATCATAAATAGATGATGCATTCATTGAGCGCTATTCTGAAGATATCAGACCATTATTCAAGGAGCTATACGGTCGGTATACATTGTCTCCAACAGTTCATAAGCTTCTGGTGCCGGAGTCAGCTATAATCAAATACACGATGCAACCAATAGGAACATACAGCGAAGATGTGCAAGAAACGGGAAACAGAGAGAGTTTTGTTGCAGAAAGTTCAGAAGAACAGTATTTCAGGAAGACGTCATCAAACGGTTGTTTGGTTTTTTCATAATTAGGTTTTTTTTCTGTGAGGCTTTGATGTTTTCATTTCTCACAATATTTCTAACTATTTCTTTCTCTATTTTCTTCTTTCTTGTTCTCGAGACGTTAGCATCAAAAACATGACTGTCTAGGACAGGGCCGAGCCACAGGGGCACAACTGAAGTTTGCCGACCTTACATGGTCAATTATATTGTCAATATGATGACTTATGAGCGCATAATGACAACCGTCGTTCGGTATTAATGAAGAAATTTATTTTTTGCTGATTTGCGAGCAGCAATATTTTGACATTTCATATAAATGGATGTTGTTGACGTATTGACTCACGGACTCAGGGATGCCAGGTGATTTTTTCAAATGTCTTCACATGGTACGTAAAAATGTCTCCAAATGTCTTCACATGGTACGAAAAAATGTCTTCAAATGTCTTCACAGTCATATCGAAAAAACTAAAATTCATAGCTTACATTTGGACAAAGTTTGATAACTCATTCAATGTTTATATTAATTGGCATTGCTATATAGCGCATTTCACTTAACTTGCCTTGAGGTTTTGAAGTTTATTTCAATAAATGTGAACAAAGAATATATTTCACAACTGCGAACTGAATTTCATGAGTTTAGAAATGATAATAAGCCTGATATACCGTTGATTGAGTGAATATCGCCCCGGTTTCCACAAATACGGAACTGTGATAACTCAATTTGTTTATTTCAGCTTTGATGTTTTGTTTGTAGCTCAAACCATATCCATAAAACTGATTATTGAAACGGTATGTAACCGGAAAACCTTCGTTTTGTGAAGCGGTCGTTTGAAAGATCTAGGTTAGTCTATTGTATAATATAGGTCCAAATTAATAAAAATACAATGTCACAATCATTCAAATTTTCTAGTGCAAATGAACTAATATCTTCTAAAGATATTAAAAGTCCCTCGTTGTTGAATTCATTATATATACTTGTGGATTTTCTGCTTGGAAAAGATTGAAAAACGCGAGTGAATGACCCCGAGACTAGCTTTGCTCAGTGGCGATATCATAGCCATTGAGGTTTATCCGAGGTGTGTTTGTTGCTAGTTGAACTCTAAAAAAATCCGAGGCAAAAGTCTCTGCTGATTACTAAGAACAAAAGTGAACAAGTGACACTGATAAAAATGCGATCGAATAACACTGATACAAAAGCCTTACTTCTTTTGACGATATTTCCGCTCAATAGTTAGAAATTTATGAAAATAATATCTCTCAAAAATTCACATACGCTATCGTACTAAAATGTCTTCACATATTTCATAATGTCTTCAAAATGTCTTCACAGTAAGTCAAATGTCTTCAAAATGAAGACATGTCTTCAACCTGGCATCCCTGCACGGACTTCGAAGCTGAGTTGCCAGATAATTTTGATCGTTGTCACTTATTTTGATCGTGTAAGGTGTCCAATAAACCATGACTCAATTTTTCCACACTATCGAATGGAAGACAGAGACAGAGTCAAGCATTTTTTTTAATTTTCCTGGAGAAAAATTAAAGAAGTATTGGGCTTCGAGTTTGAACCCAATATAAAAAACAGGAAGTGGGTTATATCTGTGGTATAACCGCAAGGGTGACGTAGGACTATCGTTGATTTAGTGAGCATTTGTTTCTAGTTGCATCTGAATCAATTCGGAATGAATGAATAAATTAATATTTGGGGGACTTCGAAAACGAGAGCAGTACGTTGGAGGCACAATATTCAGCAAAAGAAACAATCACACAAAAGTTGTATAACACATAATACATTGCTCGTATTGTGATATGATTTGTATTCCATTTCCAATAGACATTGCATCAAATCAGTCTACATTTTGCGATCCCTCATCCTTTCTCACAACACCCATTTCTCGTTTGAGAAATTTGTTGAGTACACTTCGTTTGCAAGTGCGCGTAGAGCGGGAATTCCTCCTTAAGAATCATTGCACCACTAATACATTGCCGAAAGACTTGGTTTTACGTTGATCGCACTTGATTGAAAAATCACAAAACTAAATGTGTTTGGTCGCAGTGTTTTATGGATAGAAATCTTCAAAGTAAAGTCTTTCGCTTGACTGTATTTTTCAATTCCAAGGGGAACTGGCAGATTATTTTTCAGCAACGATTACATCTTTCCGGAATCTTTCCGCTGCTGGGTAGCAACCAAATGAAAATTCCGCACGTGTATGTGTGTGTGGCGGCTGCTCCGATGCCTCAAGCGGAACCGTTTTTCGATGCTGATACTCTCTTGGTCGCCTTTTCAGTGGCATCACTCTCCTCCTGTTGGATTCCCTTCTGGCCTAAGATGCACGAACAGGCTCTCGGTGACACCGTTCATCAGCGCTTTCATGATGAACGAAATTAGCTTCACCCCAACAGCGACAACATGCTCCAATCGTTGTTCAATTATAACTGAGTGGATTTCCGAGCGGCGCTCGCTTATATACCCATTGGTGATATCAATAGCCTGTTTTGAAAGCAATTTTAAGGCTATTGAAACAAGTTTTTGGATCAAGGAGTAACAAGTATACAACGCGTAGACATTTCATCTTTCAAATGAATTGTTTATCATACCATTTCGTTCAGTTGTTTAGAAGCTATTAACGCTCAAAATCTCGGTCTCCGGCGTAACGCTTTCGTCTTCGAAACTTTGATTTTACACCCCGGTATAGAAATGAAAGACGTAGTCCTACGTCAAAAATGAAGTATATGGAATATTTGCAGTGACTTACGTGCTATTCTTATTCCAGGCTCACGAAGGATTTTCACGAGCATCAAATCCTACACAATCTTGAATTTCCAATTAAGGTAACGACCTGTTTCGACTGGCATCGCCCCTAGCATCACATCAAAGCAAAAAAGGTTCACAAAACGCTAGGCGGAATGGAATCGGAAATTCGCTTCGAAAACGATAATGCTTCACTTTTGCCAAAAGCTGTTTCTTCCGACAAAATATCGATTTTCTGCGGCTATTCCGTGGCTTGGCTCTTTTTCTTCGTACCGGCGCTAGTGGAAACAGCGGGAAAACTGGCCGCAGGGAAGTGGGCAGCTTAAGTCGTCATCGTAAATCTTTGCGTTTTTACGAACAGAATTAATAGTGCGGTCTATGTGCTGCTGCTACACGTGATCGAGGCGGTTGGCTGACGATGCGTGCGTGTTTCGATGTAATTACCTTCACGGATTCCATTTTGGCCCTGGAGGGAAAAAGGGAGAATTGCTTTTGTATTCTCTTGAAGTGTTATTTTTTCTATGTGAGGGAAATGACCACCCACTACTATAAATGGCTGAGTTCGAAAAATAGTTTCACTATGCATGCTAACAATGGTACTGTTTAGTGATATTACGTACGAGTGAAAAAGCATTTCTTCTTTGCTTGGTGCTTTCGATACGAAGTATGCAATTAACTGTAATTTAGTTGAAGAGCAAATTAGCTTTACAACACAAAAACGTGTTTCTCCTTCAGATATAATCATAGTAGATAAAAGTATCGTTAATTTTCCCTTGAAGTTATCATGGAATACATAAGCCGAAATATATTTATAAGATAATCAAAAAACAGCAACGTGTTTGTTCAAATTGCACAGTGTTTGAAGTTTTAGAATTAAAAATGATTTTTTAAGAGAAACGTACCGAAAAGTTCAGCGCAAAACAACTGTAACAAACATAATATGCACGTAAACCTATCTTCCATGTGTTAATATCAAAGACGCTTACCTTATTTGACAACATGATCTAAATCCCCTTCGGACAGAAGCACCAGCAAATAAATCGATTCTTCCCTTTGTGATAGTAAAAAAAAAGACAGGCCAAAAATAAATGTGTCGCATTTTCCCTGATTTAGATTTTCCCCCTCTTGAAGAAGTCTTTTGTGCTTGATTTTTGTTCAGACACTCTTATCCAATTGAACTGATTACCAGATAAGTTTCCGGGGAAGAAGTGTCTTCATCCGACTCGCATCTCTTTATTCGTTCTCCTTTTTCTGAATACATCTTTGCTGAATAATTCAAATTAGATCTGTGATTTGTTTGGGACTTGTTTGACGTTAATCAGAGCAAAAGTAAGCAATTTGTCAAGGACATTAATTGATGGATGACCGGAGCTTTCCTCAAGTAAAGCAAGAAACATCTGATAGTAAGGTAAATGGTCTGGGTTTGTCCGATTTGGAGTGTTTTCGCGCAATTAGTAAATGCAAATCGATTTTTCTTCATGAAAATCACATATAATCAAAACGAGTTTGGGTTTGTAGAAAAGCCCCAAGTATTCAGGTGCTAATACTAACATAAGGCGTCGAAATCATTCAAATGTATATATTTTTTAAAAGATTTTCCTCAAAAAGGAATGATGATCCTGGTTTGTCCGGTTTTAGAAATCACCATTTTTAAATGAAAAAATTCGAATTTTCAATTTCCATTTCTCGTTGCTTGAGTTTACTGTCATCATATTGATCCATTCATAACTTTTAAAGCATTTTAAAAGTGTTCACCTCAACACACTTAACACAGACAAACTTTATTTCTGCTATGCGCGAAGGACTCAATAAACAAACTGCAGCGCGCCAAGCCAAGTGGACAAATCAACATTAGTGAATTGGACAACTCATGATCAGAATTGAGGTTATCGAAATGCATTAATTACATGGTTTATCTATGTATATCTGATACAAATGATGTACAAGCATGATGTTTACAATAATTGTAATTATTATAATCCAGAAAAGATATGAATACGTGCTAAATAATCCTCTGGCGATTGATTAAAAGTTAGCACAAATGAGGGGCGCATTGACACCGATAGAAGGTGGATTTTATAATCCTTCAGAACATGTGAATACGAAGAAATATACTATAAAAATACAGTAAATCATGAAAAAGACAATTTTATTTACATGTTCTGAAACATTCGAATACATGATTTGACACAGGTGCGCTGGATTAGAGCATTAAAAAAAGTGGACAATCCATGATCATATTTTCGTCTGAGCAAACCAAAACCATTTACTTTACTAAAGGAAACATTCCAGAATATATTTAGTACAGAGCGGCTAGGGTCGAAATAAATTAACTTTCGGGTATAACCAAATCAAGTAGGCTATTTGCGATGACAGATGTACAGTGTCGACGTTCGATGACGATATCCTTTCAGGGAGGGACATGACTTAATTAATTAAATTTTCGTTTAATATTTTTTCACAATATTTGAAAAATGAAATGTGTTGTTTTTTCACATACAATACATATTTGATACGGCGAAAGGATTTTTTTTTATAGGGTCCTATTATAGAAATCGAATCGAGGTTTCGATACAATCACCATCACTATCACACCGAGTAAAATCTGGAATTATAGAAATCGAGAAAAACAGCTCGAAACGGGTTTGAAATGTTTCACAAAGCACTATAAAAAGGTTGCCAAATCTTTTTTTGAGACATCTGCTATAAAAATTTTAAATATCTGTATTTCCAAAAGTGTTAATATGGTTATGTTTTAAAGGAAACTGATATTCCTTCAACGATTTATGCTTAATAGGCGTAATGCATACATCGTCCATGTGTAATAAAAACGACAGTCACGCATGAATTTCACTTTTTTTAGCAAAACAATTTTTTGTATGTAATTTTTTAATTAATTCTAGCATGAAATAACGAGTAGTTAGAGTTTTGGGCTAGCATGTGGCCCCAGATTGAGGGTTGACACTGACACTGACAAATCCATTATTCATCCCTATTCCGTAACCCGATTGGTTTTTAATAAGCGCGATGTTGCATTCTGCAATTCGAAAGAGATCGACCTCTGCGCTTCTAAATTCATCCGAGATTCAAACCGAACCGATATGTGCAAAAGTGGCTACATTGGCATTGGCAGTGGCTACATTGGCAATTTAATGGTGTCTGATAATGATTTTATATTATTGATAAAGTTTGAGTGGAAATGTTGAAAAAATTATAGAAAATAGTTAAGTAACGGCGATAACAAAGGGTTCAAAGTATTTCAATAACATCGAGTTATAATTTTCATTCATCTTTCATCTATTTGAACTGAATTTGGGCCTTCTAGTGTGAAAAATAGTAAACTACGGATAGTTGTCCCATGTTCCAAAACATGCTAAAAGCTATTACCGTTGGCTTAGTAATCATTTGTTTGTATTGATTAAATAATCAATAATTTATTTTTGAAACAATTTTCGAATTCAATTGAATTCAACCTGTGTAAGTAAAGAATTTGAACAAACGCCATGTAATGTCTGTCATCTGGGTTTTGATGGCTGTGTGATTAGTGTTACGCCAGGATTAGTCATAATTAGGTACCTTGGTTTTGATGGCTGTGCTGGGGGAACCGTAAATCGGACCAATCAAAACGGGCAGTTAGGGCGTTTAGATAGCGCTTGACATTTGCGTATTCAATTGCTTCTCTCAGGAAAAATAACATTTTATGAACCCATTTTAGACCAAGCGTTCGAAAAATCGAACAGCAACTTTGATAATTTTCCATGTCTTTGGAAACCAACCATATGGAAATGTTTTTGCATCAAAAGATAGCTTAATTTATTAGCTACCACTTACTATCTAGTTCATTCAATTTCTTTTAACTTTATTGGGCAATAAATTCTATTCAAAGCAAGTATGTTTGGAGATGTTTTTAATTTCAATTAAGAACCCCAATGAAACACAAAAATATTAGAACTTTTCTACAGTACTGCTTTGATAAAAGAACATACATTGCGATATAGAGCAAAAATCATTCGATTGAGCGTCCTACAAGAAAATAACAGCCGGGAAACTTGAGTGTTCGAAAAATCGAACGTTGGCCATAACGAACATTTATTTTTTGCTGAATTAATCCTGAATTAATGAAAAAACACATCTAACTTTCGCAGCGCATTTTAGTTCGTTTACTTTGGAAGACGGAAGGTTTTTCATTTGTTTTCGCATTTTCAATTGTGAATGTTTGCAAATATCGATAATTTAGCAAATATTATTGAAAATCTGTATGTTTTTTTGTTCGTCAAAACCTTAGATGATGGCGGCCCGTAGAATTTCGTGTGGGCAGGAGCTGGCGGAAACGATCAGTACGTGTAACGAGGATTCTAATGAGATTACTGGTGTGAATATTTTTTCGCCGGGTCGAATAATAACTACCCAACAATATTTCGCATCATTTTGGTACTTTGCAGATTTTGGAAAATGTTCGATTTTTCGGAAAATGGATGATTGGGAAGAAATAATTCTTAAGCATACACATTTCTCCACGGCCAACAATGAAAATAACAACATATGCATTCGTTTGAACGAAAACGCCTACCAGTAATAAATTAAAATTATATGAAATAAGAAATATCACATCTCATCTTAGGTGGATTAATTTAGGTTTACACAATTGTTTTAGGGGGAATAATTTGTTTCTGTGCATGAAAAGAAGAAAAGAGCAATGAACATTGCGACAACGGGTGGTACGTTTTGTACATGATGTGTTAGACACCGTGTTTGTTTATGATGTGAAGAACCCGTGTGATCTATACATGTTTGTGTTTGCGCATCATTGAGCGTGTTTGGGATAAACATTGAACACCAGCGAAAAGCATGTTCATGTTAAACGAAAACATGGAATTTGAACATCGCGTAGACATCTGTAAGTGTTTTTCGGATGTTCCGAAGTGTAAAACAAGCGAATTGGGTAAAATGAATTCGTCCCACGCGGTCGTGTCTTGCACATAAACCTTCTTGAATTTTTTATATTTCTTGAATTTTTGACTCGACACTGACTCTACGAACCTAAGTATTGTCGCTCGACTTTTATGAACCAGTGTGATATCATATGGGTATAATTTTATATAATTTTGAGCAGCTTAATTTTTAATTGGGATCTTTCAAAGTAATATTTCTGTCTGACGTGAGGGCGATCATAATATCGAGCATGATGCCTAGTGTTACACGAATTTTAATTCTGCCCGGGTTCAACTATCCAAATATCCTTAAACACTATGAGGGCAACCTGACATATCGATTAGATCATATAGCAAATCTGAAGTTTTGAGGTTAAATTTGACCCTGTAAACGTTAGATGAAAACAGAATTACCGTCAGGGCACGATTTCCCAAGCATAAACGGGCTTGTTAATGTAAAAATGTAAAATTCGGAAATGTAAATTAGATGACATGAGTTTGCTTTTCCGAAAGTTTTCATGAATCTTAACTAGCCTATTCTATACATACCACAAAATCTCCTCCGATTAAAATTCCTAGCATCCCATCCATTAAAGCCAATAATTTTATCTTGCTTGCCCTCGTTCTATCTTATTTAAGATCTCATGTTTTATTCAACGACAGCATCGCCTGTGTTTTCTTGGAAACTAGAATGGCTTCATTCGCCTCCATCTACGAACTCCCCCCTTTTGTTAGGTGAACCTCTACGTGAATACGAATGTTATCAGTCAGGTTTTATTACCTCAGACACATGCACAGCATCCTTGTTTCTCATCGCCGAAATTTCGTTTGGGGAGTTTCCTTCCTAATGGTAGGAGTAGGAGTAAGAGGAAAATGTATATCATCTGATGTTTTTATAGCTTCATCAATGGCTTTCCTGCTTCTTTCCCCATGTGCGTTAGCTGGTTTCGGTATGATATTGATCAACATCATGTTCATTAACTCGTTTGCCTCGCCCGATATTTCGATCCATATGATGCGAGAGGAAAAAGATCGTCATCGAATCGCGAGGAAATGTTTCGTCTCCCTAATTTTCCGCTCGCTTTCCCCCTATCCGAAAATACACGTTGTGGTTCATTTGGTGGCACTGGAAAAGAGGGAGCGTCGTGTTTGTCCCATTTGTTCGATGTTTCTCCTGGTGCTGCGTTGCTACCGCTGATGCTGCACAGGAAGGAAATGATTTATCCGAAGACGTCTGCTTGGTTTTTATTAACTGGAACCTCAATTGACACGTTCTCGGGTGATGAAATCGTAATGTATCGGTCACCGGAATTTTTCGCCCCTTGGAATAGCAAATTGCGATCCCTTATCGATCCCATCGCAGAGATGAGAACAATGAAACGATTATGACTAATCCTGGCGCAACACTAATCTCGGCAGCAATTTATTTTGGCACCTCGATTTTTTCTCCCTTGTGAAGGTTTACCCTTGCTAGGGCTTCTCAGCAACAGACACGGGGTTCAGGATTAAATCGCACAAAGGCTTAGTGTTTTCATGTTACAAAGACGACACGAGTCGAGAAAGGGGACTAATGCTCGGTTTCACACAATAATTGCGCACTGCACACACCTGTATGCTCGTCGGGAAGAAGGGTTGAAAGTGATTCTACAAGTGGTAAGTTAATCGCTAGAATACATTTCAAAACAGTTGTGTGTTAGGATTTTTTTTTCTAACTTCAAATGTGTTCAGAATGTACGACTATTGAGCATCACATTAAGAATACACCGTGGCGTGAATGTTGGACAAGAAATTTAATAAACGATTTTCCGTGTGGATGGGTTAGTAGAGAACCACAGTTCAGAACAGTGGTTGTTCTTGGTTGTAAAAATGTCATTTAAATATCCAGCAATTCCAAATGAAATCGTCCTAAAAATACAGATTTTAAAAACTTGTATTTTTGATTCCAATGAAAGTGTATATTCCGTTTGGGTTGGAGGAAATATGAGTTTTTCACAGCAATTGGGAATTTTTTGACTCAAGCGTGACTTTTGAAAAGGGCGTATCGATTTTAGTAAGAGAAATCTTTGATAATTTATATCTCAAAAACTATGAGTCGTACCAAAATAGTGTCTTAGAAAGAGTTATAGAGTATTGATGGTTGAATATGAAAAAAATGTACACTGAGAAAAAAAAATTAGTACTCTTTTTTTATTTACAAAATAAAAATTCAATTTGCAGTATCCAAAATACATTTTTTTTTTCATACAAAATAGAACTCATGTAGAAAATTTGAAAAATATGCCCAAGATGGTAAAACTATTTTTGACGAACTTTGTGGAACATCGAATTTCAAGAATTTTCGAAACTTCGAATTTTTGTATGTTCACAATCATTTTTAGCCACAAATTATGAATCCTGATGTGATTTAAAACAAAAAAGGTTATTATCAATCTCCTTCTAAATGTAGCCATTCTCGAAATATTTAAAAAAATATTTCTAATTTATTGTCTTTTTTATAGTAAATAATCCCTTTTGATATGTTTGTCGTGTTATACCGTCATGTTCGTGAAATTTTATGAATTTGCTCATAATTTCCAACAACTTTTCCAAATACATCATCATGGTTTGAAGCGTAACTTTTGAAAAGGTCGTATCGATTTGAGTAAGAGAAATCTTTGATAATTTATATCTCAAAAAATATGGCTCGTACCGAAATAGTGTGTTAGAAAGAGTTATAGAGTATTGTTGGCTTAATTTGAAAAAATTGTATAATGAGAAGAAAAATTAGTACTCTTTTTTTTATTTACAAAATAAAATTTTAATTTGCGATATCGAAAAATATGTATTTTTTTATATTTTTTTCAATTTTTTCATATAAAATAGAAGTCATGTAGAAAATTTAAAGAATGGGCCCAAGATGGTAAAACTGTTTTTGACGAACTTTGTGGAACATCGAATTTTTAGGAATTTACGAAACTTCGAGTTTTTGTATGTTAGCAGTCATTTTTAATCACAAATTATGAATCCTGATGTTATTTAAAACAAAAAAGGTAATTGTCAATCTCCTTCTAAATGTAGTCATTCTCGAGATATTTAAAAAAATATTTCTAATTTATTGTCTTTTTAATAGTAAATAATCCCTTTTAATATGTTTGTCGAGTTATACCATCATGTTCATGAGATTTTATGAATTCGCTTATAATTTCCAACAACTTTTCCAAATACATCGTTATGGTAAAGACATATGTTTAGGAGTTACGAAACATTTGAAGACATGTGGGTTAATACAAAACGTAGCGAAACTAAAAAATCTTTTTTATCTTAATACAAACTCCAATCAATCAAAAAAAATGTTACAAATTATGTGAAAATTCATAAAAATTTCAAGAACATGACGGTATAACACGACAAACATATTAAAAGAGATTATTTACTATAAAAAAGATTATAAATTAGAAATATTTTTTTGAATATCTCGAGAATGGTTGCGTTTAGAAGGAGATTGATAATAACCTTTTTTGTTTCAAATCACATAAGAATACATAATTTGAGGCTATGAATGATTGCTGACATACAATAATTCAAAGTTTCGAAAATTCCTAAAAGTTCGATGTTTCACAAATTTTGTCAAAAATAGTTTTACCATCTTGGGCCCATTTTTTAAATTTTCTACATGACTTCTATTTTATATGAAAAAATCGAAAAAAATATAAAAAAATACATATTTTTTCATATCGCAAATTAAAATTTTATTTTGTAAATAAAAAAAAAGAGTACTAATTTTTTTTTCTCAGTGTATATTTTTTTCAAATTAATCCAACAATACTCTATAACTCTTTCTAACACACTATTTCGATAAGACTCATATTTTTTGAGATATAAATTATCGAAGATTTCTCTTACTCAAATCGATACGCCCTTTTCAAAAGTTACGCTTGAGCCAAAAAATAATGAGTCATTTGGAAAAGTTGTTGGAAATTATAAGCAAATTCATAAAATTTCATGAACATGACGGTATAACACGACAAACATATTAAAAGGGATTATTTACTATAAAAAAGACAATAAATTAGAAATATTTTTTGGAATATTTCAAGAATGGCTACATTTAGAAGGAGATTGATAATAATCTTTTTTGTTTTAAATCACATCAGGATTCATAATTTGTGGCTAAAAATGATTGTTAACATACAAAAATTCGAAGTTTCGAAAATTCCTAAAAATTCGATGTTCCACAAAGTTCGTCAAAAATAGTTTGACCATATTGGGCCCATTTTTTCAATTTTCTGCATGATTTCTATTTTGTATGAAAAAATTAAATTTTTTTTTTTTAAATATGTATTTTGGATATTGCAAATTGAATTTTTATTTTGTAAATAAAAAAAAAGAGTACTAATTTTTTTTATCAGTATACATTTTTTTCATATTCAACCATCAATACTCTATAACTCTTTCTAAAACACTATTTCGGTACGACTCATAGTTTTTGAGAAATAAATTATCAAAGATTTCTCTTACTCAAATCGATACGCCCTTTTCAAAAGTTACGCTTGAGTCAAAAAATTCCCAATTGCTGTGGAAAACTCATATTTCCTCTAACCCAAACGGAATACACACTTTCATTCGAATCAAAAACACTCATGTTTTGTCATTTGTCGATTTCATTTGTAATTACTCTATTTTATCCGCACTCTGAACTCCAAAAGTATTGTGACTTTTAACATTTAAAGTATGATTCAGATCGGTTACTTTTTTCAGTAAAGGTCTTCATTTTCACAGTATCTGCAGCACATCAATGAAAAAGGAGTATATTGACGTGCTTCTACAACTTCCATTCTGGTTTTCACTTTTCGTATTGCTGATCAAATAATCCATAGCGTTCAAGCTTTCTATGCGATTTTTTTCCCGTGCATATTACCAATTGAAGTCTGGGGAACCGAATATGCAGCGGGCTGACGTCATAAAAATTATATATGAGGGGCTTAGAATGAAAGGGGTGTAAGTGATTTGATCGATTTCTCTACATCGACTCTCTCTTTTGGTCATAACTTAGCTGCAAATACATTCCCAGCTGTATTTGACAATGTGGAAGATAGGTCAGAACCTCATCTATCGGATTCTATAGCAAACATAAATTGGAATGTTTTTGCAGTTGAGTTATTAACTTAATAAAAAGTTGATGAAGAGAAATCGATCAAGTCACTCACACCCCTTGCATTCTGAGCCCCTCATATTTCTTTGATAAAATGTAATTTCCTACGATGAATTTTCAGTTTGAGCTGAATTAAACGTGCTGCTACAAAAACTACGTTTTATTAAATCAACTTTCCGAACACTATTTCAACCAAACCGAAAGAACTACTTAAAACATCATTTTGACGCATTTATTCCATGGCATGTCGAGAGAATTTCCAACCCGGGAAGACCCTAGACCGATCGGGAATTGAACCCCATACCTATGTCAGTATTAGCCACGAATTTACAAGGGAGTTCCCGCTTTATCAGATCCTCGGCCACGACGCTATCGTTTCCGAGTTCAGGCAGCTGAGCAAACCCAAGCCTAATTCTAGCCGATACTTCAGGCCCATTACTTATCCCAAGGCATGTCAAGAAAGTTTCCAACCCGAAAAAAATCGTTGACCGATTAGGAATTGAACCCAATACCTATGTCAGTATTAGCCTTGAATTTACAAAGTAATTCCTGCTTCACTGGATACCCGACAACGGTCTGTTAATCGTTTTCGAGACCAGACAGCTGAGCAAACCTAAACCTAATTCCAGCCGATACTTCAGGCCCTACATTCAACTTGGGGTATAAACGTGTCAACCTGAATATGCAACGAGATCCGCCACAACACAGAAAAGTCTTGATATAATTATCTGTTGAGAAGATGAATTTCCAAGTGTTCCGATTGAGCTATCCCTAGCTTACCTCAGGTTTCCACATTGAACCTATTGGAACGTTTTTATCTGATTCGAGAAAAATTTGTTTATGTTCAATCTCATGCTTCTCTATGTGTGTAAACGCGCGCGGACTCAAACTATTGTTTAAAGTTAAATTTGTATGTATGACTAAAGAAAAAAAAATACGACTTAAGTTCCGCAAACAATTAACATACCATCATCATCATAAGCATAAATTAAGAAACACAAATATCCGTTATAACTTCGTCATCTTACATGCTAACATTGATTAACATTGATTCTATACTGGGTTACAAATCCAAATCATGCTCCAAAAACTCTTTACAAATACTACGGAACCTTCGAAGATTTGTTGCTGTCTTTGCTTCATTTGGTAATGTATTGTAAAGTCGATATCCTCTGTAAAAAAGAGAATTTTGGGTACAAGACATTCGAAAGTTCATGGTTCTGAGGTCACTTGCTTGTCTTGTGTTATATCGGTGCATATCTCTCCCATACGTTATCGTGTTTTGTAGATAATTCGGTGTCATACCGTTAGTCATCTTATATATGAACGTAAGCGTGCAGTACTTAATACGCTGACTCACTGACATCCATTGCAGGCATCGATCACATCTCAATATAAGGCGCATCGCCTTGTTTTGCACAATTTGCATTCTTTGCATTTGCCTCATATTTGCAAGAAATAGCACAGATGCACAATAATCAAAATGTGGAGCAATTAGTGCCTTTTTTTTATCCCATTTATTTATTTTAGGCTCATTAGTATTTTAGCTGTAACAGAGCCGAATTTTAATCGTGTACATGTCACATGGTTATCATATCTATAATTATAGCACATTACACAGTTGCATATGGTACATTTACACAGTAGGCATTTAGGCGTAAGAGTATTCTTTCCATTATCCAGTTAGACCACCAGACAGCGGAGACAGTTGATATGATCATTGTTGAGTTATTTATAGAACAGCAGCCCGATGTGTCTTGCAGAGCAGAGCAGTTGTATGGATGAATCGATCTTGTTTCGACCGTGGATCGATCTCCATCGCTGATGATTGTTGCGTGAACGTAGCTATTCTGTAACAACACAAAGATGGTCAATGAGGGTCCTGAGTTTTGAACTCACGATCGATCGCTTACTAAGCGAACGCGCAACCAATGTGGCTACGGAGACCCCCTAATTAGTGCCTTATAGATAGTGATTTTACTTTCGAAGGTTAAGAATCGATTAATTCTACAAAGCACTCCATATTTTTGCGCTGCCTTCTTTATAGTATAGTTTATATGTTCGTCGAAGTGCAGCGTTTCGTCAAGAATAACGCCAAGGTATTTGATCGATGATGCTCTTTCCACCGTTTGCCTATCAATAGTTATATTAAGACCTTCATTGTCAAGATTTCGTGTGGATACTACCATGTACTTCGTTTTGTTTATGTTTAACTTGAGTTTCTTCCATTTCAACCATTCGTCTAAGTTTAGCAGTTCATGGTTCAATCTTACAATGTATCAGCTACAACGAAAATAACAGTGTTGTCAGCAAATAAGTTTACGTCACTGCCATTCAACACCTGTTTGATATCATTGATATAAAGCAAGAAAAGCAGCGGCCCCAGAACACTTCCTTGAGGCACACCCAGATTCACTGGTACCGCCGATGATTTACTGTCCCTATAAATAGTGATTTGTGTTCGCCCTTCCAGGTAACTTCCAAACCAGTTCAATACAGGTCCAGTTACATTATAATTAGAAAGCAAGTTTAGTAACTTATGTCGATCTATTATTTCAAAAGCCCGTTTCAAATCAATAAAAACACCCAATACTACTTTCTTCGCCTCTATAGCCTGTTTCCACTTCAAGAGCAACAAATTGAGAGCCGTTTCACAAGAGTGATTTTTTCTAAACCCTGACTGTTCATCTACCAGTGTCTACCAGTATCAGACTAGGAAAAGCAAAATTGAGTCGATTTGTAGGAGATACAATACCATTGTGGATTTCCTCCACACTTGACGTGAAAAATTTGTTTAGCTTTTCTGCAGTTATGAAATCCCAAATGTTCTACAATTACAGCGTTGTTAGTCCATTTGATGTTTGCGCTAAAAAAAAGGATCTTTATTCGAAAGTGTAAATCATCACCTGTTTGTTTAACGTATAGCTACATTAGGGTGCAAATGAAAAGGGTCATCTCGAGTTTCAAAAAGTTACCCCATAAAAAATGTTCACCACCTCGAAAAAACACCCTATGCAAAATATCAGCTCAATCGGACTTAAGGGAGAGTGGCGCAAAGCGGTCAAAGTTTGAGTTTTTTTGAAAATCGAAAAATCACCCAAGGGGGGAGTAAAGGAAATCGGGGTTTCCGAAATTTGCTGATGCCAAATGTCTTAAAATGGCATGGAACTTCGAGATATAGTGTCATCTCGATTTTGTTTGTCAAAAATCGGCACTCCGGCACTCAGGCACTTTTTTTTCGGCATGCGAAACGAAAAGTATGGTTTAGGGTGCCAATAAAAATAGTTATCTAGATTTTTCATTCGGAACTTGCTACGATATGTTGATTTGCACAATAATATACCCTATGCAAAATATTAGCTCATTCGAACTTCATTTACTGGTGTCACAAACGTTAAAATTCTAATTTTTTTTTTGAAAAATGGAAAATCGCCGAAAATCTAGGTTTTAAAAAAAAAATTTGGATGCCAAATGTCTTAAAATTGCATTACTTGTCGAGATTAACAGTTATCTCAAAAAAAAAATTTCAAAAAACAGTTTTTTTGCGCTTGGTCGTTTTTCCGTCTGAAAAATTGATTTTTGAAAAACAAAATATTTTTGAGATAGCTGTAAATCTCGACGAGTAATGCAATTTTAAGACATTTGGCATCTAGAAATTTTTTTCCAAACCTCGATTTTCGGTGATTTTTCGTTTTTCAAAAAAACCTCAAATTTTAACGTCTGCGACACCAGTATATGAAGTCCGAATTAGCTAATATTTTGCATAGGGTATATTATTGTGCAAATCAACTTTTCGTACGAAGTTCCGAATGGAAAAACGAGATATCTATTTTTATTGGCACCCTAAACCATACTTTTCGTTTCGCATGCCGAAAAAAACCAAGTCCCAGAGTGCCGATTTTTGACAAAAAAAAAACACTAGATCACGACGTTTCATGCCATTTTAAGACATTTGGCATCAAAAATTTTTTTTTCGAAAACCCCGATTTGGGTGATTTTTCGATTTTCAAAAAACTCAAACTTTGACCGCTTTGCGCCACTCTCCCTTAATTCCGATTGAGCTGAAATTTGGCATAGGGTGTTTTTTCGAGGTGGTGAACATTTTTTATAGGGTAACTTTTTGAAATTTTATTGTCGATTTTTTCCCATACATTCATTGGCACCCTAGGCTATATCTTTCAGTAATGATGCAAAATCAGAATACAGAACACGGTTTTATGCAATAAAAATAGAAAATGCAGCGTTTTCGATTTATCAAGTATGAACTATATAGTCGCGATTTCACACCATTCACGATTTATCATTCATCCAGCTAGCGACCAGACGGCAGCGAGATTTTCCAGGCGAGGCAATTTTCCACAGCTCAAAATCTGCTTTGAAATTTCGTTTTCGAATTTTCCATTTCTTTGGATGGCCATGAAAGCAGTATAAATACCGTGCTCACCCTGGCCGATCCCAGTTTCTATTTTGCTACCGTGCTGAACGAACGTGCTGAATTTTTCGCCTCAGAATGCATTCTAAGAATGTCTGCGAAGTGAGCATGGTACAGAGCTTGTACAAGTAAAGCGTAAGAGAAGTATTAAAAACAAAACCAATCTCCTCATAACGGTATGAAAACCAACGGTGTGCGAGGTTTCATACCGATATGTGGAGATGATTGTGTATAATTGAATCACATGTACAAATTGTTGATTTTATGCTGGAAGAGAGCTTGTGTAAATTTGGAAGCGCGATGGGTTTATTGGTATAATGATGATGATGTTTTGAGTTATGGAGGCTTTCTCAGGCTCTCGGACTTCCTCAGTTAATACACCTAAAAAAAGGCCAATTTGGAAAACTAAACTAAACACTCGGCCTTTACAAAGACCATTTAGAATGCCTCGCTGGCGCTGCCATCTAGTCGCTAGCAAGATGACTGATAAATCGTGAATCACATATTGCTGACATTCCGATCGATCAATTAATTTGCGAATTCGAGCATTGTTTCCGTTCTTAAAGAGGCATCAAAGTGCAGCGCATTTCAAGCCGGATGTGAAGAAATTATTTTCAGCAGTGAGAGCTGCGTTCTTCTGTTGAAAACTGGAGGTGAAAATTTGTTCCGCAGCGCAAACAAATGACAGCCCTTCCACTTGTCAGTGCTACCAAATATTTGTACTAAAAATACAACCGGCTTCAATTACATTCCAGTTCACACAGACCAATGATTCCAGATGCGTTATTAATGACTACTAGAATTGTTTACTTCTCCATCGATCGTTTGAATTCAAAAATCTTACTATGAAATACACAGCCTTTTAATTGCTAGAACCGTGACGTGGCCGTAATAAAAATGAATGTTTGCTTTAAGATCGTTGACTGGAAATCTGAACAAGAGTATATGAATACCTATATTTTGTAATGATTGAAATGTCTGTTCAGGAAATATCTTAGTGCACCGAGGCGATAGAAGGCTCTTCTATCTCTTTATCACAGAGTAATCGTTAGTTTACTTGATCTCCTGTTTCGTTTTAATATTTTCTGTTATTCTTGATTATTCTCATTGTTTCAGCAGTTTACAAATGAAGCGCTGTTTGATATGCCGGAACAATCATCTCCTAGAAAATGGCAGTTTTAAACACGATTTGCAGATTGAACATAACATTGTTTCCATCCGAGAATTGGCCAACAAATCCTTCTGACAGGCAGCCTCGACGAGCACAGAAACAAAACATTTCAATCATACAAAATTGCACCATTGTTGTTCCTAGATTTTGGGAAAGTAATGGTAGTTAAGGATGAATGTTACATTGAACCACGAATGTAATAAGAGCATTATACTTCCAGACTGAAACCTTACTTGAATTGCTGTAAAATCTAACGATTTTTGTTGAACCTGAAGTTATTCACTTATTGCTTCCATCACAATTATTCCTCCAATTTTTCTTATTTATCCCAAAACAAACACTTACGCAAGTCTCATTCAAATTCAACCTGACTAAAGTCTTGTTTCTGTGTTCTCAAGGTTGCCGTTTTGGAGGCCACTGCGGGCGCGTGTGAGCGGGTGATAGAAGAGACTGACAGCCTACATACAGCCACCAGAGCTGTCCCTACATCATCGCCGTCATCTACCACAACCACAGCGACGACCTAAAAATGCCTTACGCAAAGAGGTGCATCATCGTGACTCAACCGGTTGCGTTCAGCTAAACGAAGCATACAAAGAGGACGTGAAGCCGAATATTCGTGCAGAACTCGCATTCACTCACAGATCGGGAAAAAAAAGTGATACAGACTAACCTGCAACCATGGCTCCATTACCGGTTATAAACCTCGAACCAAGCGAGGTGAAGGAAATCTTCTGGACCAAAGTGAAGGATCCAGGGTCCCAGCGAAAGTTGATCCTCGTGATAGTGTCCATCGCATTATTGCTGGATAATATGCTTTATATGGTCATTGTACCGATCATCCCTGATTATCTGCGATACATAGGAACGTGGGGTCCGGAAGAGCCATTCAACGCTAGCGCTCCAACGACGGTATTCACTCCTCATGCGCACGCTCACCACGGACAGGATTCGGCTACCGGAATTTTGTTTGCCTCGAAAGCTATTGTGCAGCTGATGGTGAATCCATTTTCCGGAGCGTTGATCGATCGAATCGGGTACGATCTACCTATGATGGTTGGACTGATAATCATGTTCCTCTCGACGATGGTGTTCGCATGTGGACGCAGCTACAGTATGCTGTTCTTCGCAAGATCGCTCCAGGGGGTTGGATCGGCCTTCGCGGACACATCGGGACTGGCAATGATCGCCGATCGGTTCACCGAAGAAGCGGAACGTTCGAAAGCTCTCGGAATTGCGCTAGCCTTCATCAGTTTTGGCTGCCTGGTTGCTCCCCCTTTCGGTGGAGCTCTCTACCAGTTTGCGGGAAAGGAGGTTCCCTTCGTGATCCTTGCGTTGATCTCGCTGATGGATGGATTTATGCTGCTACTGGTGATGAAACCGATCAAAGAAACGCTTGCGGACAGACAGGAAGTTAGACAGGAAACCGTGCCAATATGGCGATTGCTACTCGATCCGTACATCGCCGTCTGCGCGGGAGCACTGTCAATGTCAAATGTAGCGTTGGCTTTCCTCGAACCAACCATTTCGCTTTGGATGGAAGATAATCTTACGAACGATAACTGGAAGATCGGGATGGTGTGGTTGCCAGCTTTCTTCCCGCATGTTTTTGGTGTGATAATAACAGTGAAAATGGCACGCAAATATCCGGAAAAACAATGGTTAATGGCAGCCGGTGGACTCGCGCTTGAGGGTCTCTGTTGTTTCATAATTCCATTTAGCAGCTCCTACATCATGCTGATGATCCCCATCTGTGGCATATGCTTCGGTATAGCACTGATCGATACGGCTTTGCTTCCAATGCTCGGTTATCTGGTGGATGTGAGATACGTGTCCGTTTACGGTAGTATTTATGCCATCGCCGATATTTCCTACTCGATAGCGTACGCAGTCGGACCAATCATTGCCGGCGGAGTTGTGGAAGCGATCGGATTCACAGCCTTGAACGTCGGTATAGCGTTCTCCAATCTGTTCTATGCTCCTGTGCTCTTCTATCTGCGTAATATCTACGACTTTAAGCACTTCGAAAACGAAGCGAACGTCCTGATGGGTGAACCACCCACTAAAGAGTACCAGACGTATACGATGCACGACCAGCAGGCAGTGAATGCCGAGTACAAAAATCATCTGGATTATGGACGACACAACGATGGGAGCGAATATCAGCAGCAGGAGACGAACATTGATCAGAATTATCCTCCGCAAAATGGGAGCTACGATCAGTACCAAAGTCAAGGCGGTGGTTATCAAAACTATCAGCCCGGATATCAGGAACAAGGTGGAGTTTACCAACAACAACAACAACAACAACAACAACAACAACAACAACAACAACAGCAACCACAACAACCACCAAGACATCTTCCACAGCAACCGGTGGCCAATCCTTTCCGACAGCAGGAACAGCAGCAGCAACAGCCCCAAGCGCCATCACAACCACGAATTTCAAATCCATTCAGGCAAGGGTTTTAAGTTGGTTTATTTAATGTTACGTCATGCAATCTTGTTCGAGTAAGAAGTGAGAAAGAAGATTGAAGGATGAAAGTGTAGTATAATAGACAGTTCAAAACTGATATCGTGAGATGCTAGCAGTTTTCTGTTAAAACAAATGTGTTGAGTATAAAAACATAGCTATTAAGTGTTGAAAAATTATTTCCTGAAAGCTTCTGCTACCAGCATAGATGTAATAATGTTCACTGAAAAGAACCGATGGGTATATAATAGGTATAGGATGGATTGTTTTGAAGACACGTATCTTCAGAAATGTTTTGTATGTAAGAAATGTAGCTTTGTAAGGTGCCATACTAGCGGACCAATCGGCCTGAGCTGCATCGATATCGCAGACATATCAAACCAAGTTTTAAACGCTCCGTTTTGGGTGTAGCGACACCGCTTTGGGACGTTTTGGTGTGGCGTTTGAGTTTTTACACCATTTTGTTCACTGGCGTCCGCAAACCATATCAACAATCGATTTGGGACACCATCCGTTTTCCTAACATAAGACACAACCAAGGTAACGATACATATCAGAGCTTCGGCTCGCCTGAATCTACCAAAGTGATATTATATAACAAATTATATCTTCTAGCATTAGTCACATTACAGATATTACAATTATATATATATATATATATATAGATATACGATAAAAATTATCTGCGTTGGATGTGCTCTATTTATCGGAGACGTTCCTGAGGCAGTGTAATCAATATCATCTTGTATAGTCTAGCGCATAGGATATGTTCTATATCAATTACCAGAGGAAATATACAAAACAGTCAAATTAATTATCGACTAAATTTAGTTCGAATTCGAGTATTTGTGTAAATTATTCCTAGTTTGGTTCAACAAGTGTGAAGCAAAGGAAAACGATCTCTAATGATATCAATTAAAATAGTTAAAAACAAGTGAAAGATGTGTATGCGGCTAACGCATACACACTCATTCTAAAATTATACATATAATGTCATATTCACTTTATATATATACACACACACACAATTAAAGATGACGTATTTATAAAAGAAAACCTAGATGCAACAAGACACTAGATTCATCACAGCTGTATCGTTTGTGCACAGATGAAACAAAAACTGCAAATTATTATCTAAATACGTTGAAGACTGGTGAAAATTTATGTTACACGAGCAATGGAACATAAAATGTGTTAACAAACTTAGCATGCAATTCGCAATAAGTTAAGTGTAGATACTCCAGAGACGTCAAATCGAGTCGTACCCCACTATAGCTAAAATGTATCATATGTGTTTACGCAAAACAGATTCACCGTTCGCCGTTGACGTGTCATGGGACTCACTCTAATCGGAACAATTATTTAAAGATAGATCATCGATAGAACGCCTTCCCTCTTGACATACAATTGTGGAGCGTCAAGTAGAAGATATTAAATTAGTACAATGTAGCTGTAAATATCGGTTTACGTTACTTTCCGTGAAAATTAATAACCGAAAAAAAGCTTTAGGTTGGAAGCACGTTCGAAAGCGTACGCAGTAAATATGTGCTGTTCAGCATGTGTTTCAGAACGCACAAAATTGGCCGGCGTTTTCGAACGATAGTTAAAAGTTACTTCCTGGACAAATTACAAAGACTAGTTTATATAAGAGAGAGAAAAAACAAACACACGAAAGCAATAAACGCTACACATATGATATCCCCTAAAGATAACCCAACAATACACTCCAAAAACAGATTCAACTTTTGTTGACCATTTTTTCACCCAAACAACAACACGTGCGCTATGAATCGGAAAGTTAACCACAAAACGTTCGTTCACAAGTACCACTAACAGGTCGTAAACAGATGATTGATCGATAACGGATAGATTTGTTTTTATACGAACAGTTTTTAAGATGTGTAGAAAGTTGCTCCCCGAACCTGATACATTCGGCACTCAGGAACAGCGCAAAGCTCGTCATATCCTGGAACGTATTATTGTATGTATAATTTTCGATAACGTACCTACAACAACCATATCAATCATAACTGGCTCACTATCTTTTAGCATTTTTCAATGCTGTCGTGTGAGATTTTGAAAATGACATCAGAACGATTTTCTTGCACGACCACCGAACGAGGGAAGAGGCAGTATCATGATTTTTCTAGACCACCAAAGCATCGTCTAATACTACACTCAAACTAGCGTTGGCAGAAAAAAAATATCATCTTCGGCTGAAAAAAAAATCCTTTTTTGTGTACTCAACGGTGAAATGAACAAAAAAAAGCATCTTTTTCAAGTGTTTGTAAAAATGTTTTTATGTATGGAAGCAGACCTCTCTCTCTCTCAGACTGAACGTCAGCTTGGAAAAAAGTCCAAATGATGCCAAGGGGTGCGATCGAACCAGGGCCAGCTAAATTGTCAGGAAGGATGTATGGAAAGTATATTCTGAGAGTAAAAATAAAAGCATTAACGTGAATCTGTATTTGTTTCGGTCGTGGGTCGTGTATGTGGCAAAGTATGCGGAAAAAGTTAATGCGTGCATATTTTCCATGTGTCTTTTGTTTCGCTCTCTCATATTGCTCTTATATTGCCATGGCATATATATTGAACAAATGCTGCACTAGTATGGGAGGGAAGCACATTTTCTGTTATTTTAAAGCTCATTTAATGTTACAAATCAGAATGGTGAAACACGTGCTAAAAATTAATTTTGGGTGTATTATTCATATAGAGTGTATGTCGACCTGAGTTCGGTTTACATTTATGTTGAATCACTAATACAGGGTGACTACATACCACACAAGAAGCGACAGTCTCGAACTTCAAGCAAATTATGCTCTAGAACACCACTACGGTCTTACATAGCACGTACAAAGCTACTGAAAGATATATGACTTACTCCAACGGCCACATTGTCAATCTCTAACCAAACATTGAAAACGTTCTTGATCTTAGAACGTTGCTGTACAGTGTCGCTCGGTCAGTGTCCCTGCTGGTCTAACATGGTCGCCAGCAGCACAATCCTCGTAGTGTCTGGCCTTCCTCGAAATCATAGTCATCTATCAGGGTTTCTGCTGGAAGTTATCCCCACTGGTTATGCAGCAGCTGTTCGTACTACGTGAACAGTGTGTGGCCCACAAGCTCATGATTGTAACCTTACCGACAACACTCGTTGCGCTCTACGAAATACCCCACCTCATTACCACATACTTGATACGTAATCGTTTTCTAGATCGAACACTCCGTTACGCAGCACGAAGCATCGCCCACTTTCATACACGGGCAGTGGTGCAGGCAACAGTGATTCGGCATCGGAGAACGTGTTGGGTGATTTCCAAAAGTTCCACATTTTGGCGATCCTGCAAGACTGCTGATTTTTCTCCAGGAGTTGTTTACAGAATGACAACTCGATACAATGCATCATTCGTCACAGAGAATCTTAATCTCTCCCGCTCAATTCTCTCCCATTTCTCTCTCACCTCTCTCGTTTTCATGAAGTGATGCCAGATATACGACAATTTGACCGAGTATTGCAGAAACTCGCATTTGAAGATAAATCTTCAACCTTATTGTGTTTCCAAAAATGCTATGTAAAGTGTACAAGGAATAGGTCGATATCGGTTCAAATCATATGAAAAGATAATTAAAGGCATCATACATAGATTATGTTTTTCCAAGTCTGTCTTATATACCACAGCAGGATTTTAACGGTAGCGGTCTTGATTAAGGGTCAGCCAGAACGGTTGCGCATGATTTTGTTGGAATCGAATCGGGATGACCGCGATTGTCTTGAATAAGGGCGAGTCAGCCAGAACTGTTACACAGAATCATGTTGGAAGCGAATCGAGATGACCGCGATTTTCTATATTGGAAGGCCCGAACGGCCAGGCAGAAATTTTTAGGAAGTGGATCGAGATGACCGCGATTTTTCATATCAATAGAAAGTCAGAACGGCCACACAGAATGTGGATTGCTGCCGTTCTACGCATAGTTGTCCCATGTTCCAAAATCAGCAACTGAGAAAAACGCAATCAAAGTTTTCTCGCATATTTGTCTACCAAAACATTTAAGCATTTCAATTTAGCAATACGCCGTTTTTTTTATAAAATGACAAAATTAAACTCAGCTACACAGCTACTCTCGTGGGTATACACCGGTTTTGACAACGCCTAATCTGAAAGGTTATACCCCACGTGAGTAGTTGTGACAAAGTGCGCGTCATGTTGGTACACTGGGTTCCAAGTGCCCTTGTTACGACACATTTCCTCCACTATATTCCCCGCATAAAGGGCGAGCAGCCCCTCGCGCCATGCGATGAATCTGGGGAATACGAAAACGGCTCCGTTGTTTCTTCCACATCTCCACACTCCGAACAAAGGGGTGACATTGCGTCACCGAACCGACGTAAGTATTGCTTGAAGCAGCCATGTCCAGACAGGATCTGCGTCAAGTAAACCTATCTAGGTGCAACGTCCATCTACCGTTCTCTGCCGTATCCCTTTACTGCTGCCATTTATTCATCGACTCCGCACTCATCGTTTTCCGGATACTTCTGGTTATCCTCCACTTTTAGCACTTGCTGTCTTCCGCCAGAGTGTTGCAGATGGGAATCATCCCGGCAATTACACACACAGCTTCTGTTGAAATGGTCCATGAGCCGCCAAAGCTATTTGGCATCATGGACCAAAGTCATTTGGGATGGCATGATCTCCCCGCCACGAGATGATGGTATGTCCTCCGATCGAGACTTCTGTCCGCAGCACTGCCATGCGATTGCACTCTAACAGCACCTCGGTTTTATGGTGTGCCATCTGGAGCTTTACACTGTCTATCCGAGCTACCGATCGTGTCTACTGCCTCAGTCGCCAGCATTTCCACTTCCTGGAGCGTCTCGCCGATCACCGTTGTTACAATGTCGTCCGCGAAGCCTACGATCACCACACCTTTGGGTAGCTTCAGCGTTAGTACACCGTCATACATCGTGTTCCAAAGCGTTGCACCTAGGATGGAACCTTGTGAAACTCCCGTCGAGATGCTCTCATGGAGATGTTCTTCAGGATGCGATTCTGGAAATAACTATTGGCGCTATTAAAGACGTTCTTCACGTCGATCAAAACTACCGTTCAGTAACGACCACCTCTTCGTTTTTGTTCAAGCGAGACCTGAGCTTCTCCGGAACACGAACTGCATTCTCGCCAATCCGTGATCACCATCCTTGCGTTTTACCAACCTGTTGAGAATAATCCTCTCCAAGAGTTTTCCAAAACTATCAAGCAAGCAAGTAGGTTAATACGATGCTGGATGTCGAACGACGGTTTCAGTGTATGGATATCGGTGAACTCAGATGCATGACATCATATAAAGCCAAGTACAAAGAAAATTTTCGCGGTCATAACGGCCACATGTGCTCACAGAGTCAACAATAATTCCCAGGTCGTAGATGGACACTATAGTTTTGCCATTTTCTTCAAATATCGATGCATAACAGAGCTATTGCAACGGCCAAAGCAAATGATTTTGCAGTTGTTGTTGTTCTGTGACCTGACAATCTGTTTTTTGGATTGTTTGGCTTTGACGACGACGTAGCTTACATCGATACTCAATGATTTCTGCATCACAGGCAGTTGTAAATTTTATAACAACAAAAATAACTTTCTGAAACTATTACGAGAGGAAAACAAATACTGACCTTGGGGCACTTTTTCGTGCACCTTTAATTTGACAGTTCATTGCGTTTTCAGATACACACTGAAGGAAGTTCAACACAGATTTAAAGTTATTGCCCTGTGTCGAGCATAACATTATCATTCATCAATGAAGTTTTGATAAAGTAAAAATTGTGCGATTCATAATTTATAAATAACATTGCTTAGTGCATTTTTTTGTTCGATACTGTACATACTGCTCACTGATTGACTCACTGTTTTGACGTTCTTATTATCGCCTATCGAAGAGGAGCTCTTGTGAAATAATCTCGCCAGAAACATGTTTCCAAGAAAACTAATTTATAATTGCGCTGGCACATAATTGAACTTCTCGTTCCGGAAACAATCAGAGGTTCTTGGCACATGATTCTCAACAGAAATGACGTACCTAATACTGGTGTAACAAATCATACCCTGAGTTCAGGTACAATGTTCAGATGGGTGGTCTTCTGCCAAAAAAATACATCTTTTTTGAAGCTGTAAGCATTATTCTTCGTCCATATTATAACTTTTCTATGTTTTCATGAAAAACAACGTCGAATGATGGAGTGTTATTTGAATGTGTTCAAAAGCAATATGCGTGCAAGATATAAGAAAAATCAAATTTTATGTTTGAACGTATGGAATGGAGCAACAGGATCTATCTACATAGCGATTCAGATCCCTTTCCTTCATAAAATTCTTCTAGAAGTTAGAAGTATCAATTTCTTCGTTAGAAAAAATCTCAATGTCCACAAAATAACAACGAATTTCCGTTTCGAAACTTCACCAAACAATAATCTTGTTAAAAAAACACAAATTCATCCGGAACTAACAGATACACGTTTTAGTTTTTTGATGTTTTCGATCAATATGTAAAATTGTACCATTAACTGTAACGCGTAGCGACCCAGAGAAGAGATTACGCAAATAGAAATACTCGTAGTGTAACCATTAAAATAGAGATAAACCAACACTTGTTAGTACGCAAAACAACTCTAGCTCTTAAGATTACTCTAACATCTACCTGTTAGCAATCATCTATCCTTTTAAAAAAAAAAGCTCAACGAAGCGAAATAAACCTTTTCTCACATCTTAAGCAAAATATACACTTTATACTTTGTTTTTGATAACCGCATCGACAGCCCCTTAATCTGTGCAACGTCCATGTTATTGTTGACAAATCACTCAAAACTATTGTTTCAGTTTTATCGCTTCTCTTACAAACTATCCCTGTAACTTACTTCATCGTAATTCGAAACAATTCGATCGTTACTCTTGTAAAAAAATACTAACAACTTGTCTAGCTAACTGTATGGTTATTGGTTAGTCGACTTGTACATAAAAAACATGCAAAAGAAAACTAAAATATAAGGTGCCGGAAAGTGTAATATTATAATAGTCTAGGGACGAACATATTCTATCTCTACATAGAAGAGAAATAGCAGTAGAGTGAATTATCCATGATTAAAGCAACAAATAGAAACAAAAATATCATAACAATCGTTACTTTTATGGAGTGTCGCCTGCTATTCTCACACTCACTTCCGTTGAGAGCAAGTGAGAAAATCTCTGAACTCTCGTTAGAAATTTCGGTTCATCATTCATGTAAACGATTGGTGGAAACAACACCAATTGTACACCAAACCATCAGACATTAGAACATGCATATATTATACAACCGAGAAAAAAGGTTAACTCACCCCTGCTCCCAGTAATTACAATTATTATTGTCCGACGATAGGATGTGTTTTGATCACTCACTCGATGAACATAGAATAGCTCTCCGTTATCATAGAAATTACGTTGAGCACAGGGTTTATCACCAGGAGACGAATGTTCGCAAAAGTAAGCAAATCATATCAGAATGTTATATTGATAATAGCTGTTCTACAAACAACTCGTAAAAACAACAATACTGAACAACACAACAGATAGGGTTACAGTTGGAATGATTGCATAACAATGTACTTAAAAATAAGGCGGCCATCAACACGCAGAAAGATTGAATCGTCACAGAACGTTAGGAAAGCTTGTATTATCTCCCTTGAGGTTCGAAACATTAAAAAAAAACAAGTGAAAACAATGGACAGAACTGAACAAGATATGGCAATTCACGGAAATAAAGAAATAGTTCAACACAATAAAATCATGCTTTTTATTCGAGTATTTCGAAAACAAAAATGTATTTGGCTCATCTCCGCATGTGTGTTTTGTTTCTGGTTACCAACTGTAATTTGCGAGTTTCAAATTTCCCTCTCTAGCTGAGTCGGGATGTGTGTTCTGGGCAGAACTCAATTTTGGAATGTAACGCAATAAGGGGAGGCGATACCATGGCAACGGTGCAACAGCGCCCAAACTAGGGGGAAAAACCAGGTAGATTATATGGTAAATAAACTCCCCATACCCACACATTCGCACACGCACCGCACGATTGCTGTGTTCGCTGCCACCCGAAACCAGGGAGCATAGAGTTGTCTATCCCCTAGGTGGCAATCGGAAGCAAAAATTCAAGCCCCGGTGTTACTTTAATGGAAATTCGAGGCAAGGCAGATTGATAGAGATTAGCCGAAAGTTAATGCTCAATAACGTGCTCGATGGTGTAATTAGTTACAAACGATAAATGTATGGTTAACCGCTCTAGACTAGCATAACTCGATTTTTGTCGACTCTTCAAAGTTCACCCATATTATCACCGATCTCAGATAAAAAAAACTAGAAGTGGGTTGTATCTGTGAGCTTCCGTTGGCTTAGTAATCAATAAGTAACAAGCATATAACTCTTAAACATTTCATCTTCCGAATAGTGTTTACCATACCAATTCGTTTAGCCGGAAAAGATTTTTTAACGCTCAAAGGAGGATTCGATTCCTCCTCGGAAATACCCTGCGCAAATAATACCCTCGACAATTGGAATCTTCGGTCGATAGCGGCATTTGTGAACATTCGATAATAGAACTCCTGCTTTCACCAAAAAATGCATCTCCGTACAGTCCGACGGCAGAAAAGAAATGGGATTGGGAGAGAAGAGCATAGTGTTTTTTATGAGCTAGCGAGACCGTTCGCATGTAACTTCGTAATCACAACTGATTGCATTTTTTCCTCTTATTCTTATTCTTATTGAATTATGTTGAATTAGCGACTTCAAACTTTCCAATTCATTCGTTCTAGCCCTGAGGAGGGCCCTTGGGGACAACTCAATCCAAACTTCTTCTTCGCCTGCCTTGACAAAGACACTTCTTCTTCTTCTTCTTCTTTGTTTTTAAGAGGCTTTAAACTTTGCAGTTCATTAGCCTCTAAAGACACTTCATTGTCGTTCGACGTTCCTCAGCAAACCATGTCCGTTCCAGCAAATATCGAACGACGTTTTTTAGCAATTTTTCAAGCTATTGAAACAAGATTGGGGATCAATAATCAATAAGCATGTAACTCTTAGGCATTTCATCTTTCCAATAAAGCGATTACAATACCATCATTACAATACCGTTTAGCTGGAAAAGAATTATTTACGCTCAAAGGAGGAATCGATTTCTCCCCGAAAATACCCAGCACAAATAATATCCCCCTCATAACCAATTAGAATCATCGATCGATTGTGGTATTCGTCAACAAATGATATTAAAACGGTTCCCGGAATAAATCGCCACAGAAAACGACTGCAACAGAAACCACCGCTTATAAAATGTGTAGTAGGCTATAAATATTGTGGCGCGGTATTGTATTTCAAAACAAGAATTAACCGGGCAAACGTATCGCCCCAGGCAAACGTAACGCCCCGGGCAGACGTATACCGTCCGACGCTCGCTAGAGCTCGGTCGGACATTGCTAAAGGATCGTATCCTATGTTTCAAACTAACCGGGCAATCAGTGGATCCCAGGTTTGCGTGCGAGACACCGCCGCTTCCGACGGCGGGTCGGCGGTGGACTCGGATTGCGTCATCTTGGCGGCATGGGCCGCCTCGATTCCTTATCCTCGCCAAATGGGGACTTCGTCCCCATTACATTGTCCTCAGAATAAATTTCGAAAAACGAGAACAAGAGAATAAATTTATAATAGAAATGTGAGGCACATGATGTTTTTCCCGCGCCAAATATTTCTAGCCTACTACACTTTTTCTAAGCGGTTGTTTCTGTTGCAGTTGTTTACTGTGGCGATTTATTCCGGTCACCAGTTAGATTTGGCTTGGTTAACTAGTAGAGTTACTTTATTGCAAAGTCTTTTAAACTGAAAATGATCCTGAGAACTTCTACTATTTTTCCATTTGCGATATGCAACATCTCTAGCTATCATAGTAGCATTCAAAATGTTATTGTTGAACCAAGGTGCATTTGCTTCGGGACTATGAGCTCTTAATGGAACACAATTTTCATAAATTTCAATAATCTGCTTGTTGAAGAAATCAAGGGCCAAATTAGAATCAGTGATACTATACAATAATGACCAATCCAAGTTGTTTAATATGTTTTGCAACTCAGAAAATTTAATTCGAATATAATCCCGAAAAAAATTCGGTTTATCATCATTGCAACGAATTATGTTAAAAGATGAAAAAATCATATCGTGATGAGAAAAACCTGGGACTGACACTTGATTGAAATTAAGAACGAAATTTTTGTCATTTGTTATTAGAAGATCAATCAAAGAGCTTCCACCAGGATAGAAGTGAGTAGGTTCTTTATTTACACAAAACAACCCAAAACTCTCTAGAACCTAGCTGAACCGAGTTGTTTTAGCGCAAACTTTTTTCAAATTTGTATTTATTTATTTCACTTCGTCTTAGATTTAAAAAAACATCTCACAGACTGACAAATCTTAAATACTACCTAATATTCCTAATTCTACGTTTAAAAACACATTTAGATACATTAAAATCGAAGTGACATTGAACTTCATTAAACGCACGGAAGCAGCTGGACAAAGGACAGTTTTGCCCGTACGACGTTGTATGCGGCCGTATCGCCAATAGCTGTCTTTCGCGGAGCTGTCTGGTGGGAGCGTAAAACCGTATCTCGCTGATTAACTCCGCACAGTCGATGTTTCCGGACAGTAAATCGAAGACGAACAGACGTTGAATTTTCTTCCGCCTCGCCGAAAGCGTTTCTATGTCAATAAGCATGCAGCGACTTTCGTAATCAGGAAGATGAGCGGGATCATTCCATGGCAGTTGTCTTAAGGCGTAGCGAATAAAACAGCGTTGCACTTTTTCGATCCTGATGATGTGCGTTGTATGGTAAGGAGCCCACACGCATGCTGCGTATTCAAGGACACTTCGAACCATTGAGCTGTACAGAGCCTTCAGCGTGTACGGGTCACGGAAGGACTGCGTGTTCCGCCGGATAAACCCTAGAACAGCGTATCCTTTTGCGATGACGTTGTTGATGTGTTCGGTAAACTTTAGTTTGATGTCGAGAATTACCCCGAGATCTCGAATGGAGGTAACGCGATCGATAACAGCAGAACCGATTATGTAGTCATGGGACAGAAACGATTGGCGCCTTGTAAATGTGATTGTCTTGCACTTGCTGATGTTCAACTCCATGCCATTATCAGCACACCATGCAACCAATTCATTCACGTCAGCTTGTAGAGCATAGCAGTCCAATATGGAAGAGATTTTCCTAAATATTTTTAGGTCATCAGCGTAGAAAAGCTTACCAGACCTCAGCCGGCTGGCGAGATCATTGACGAAGAGAATGAAAATCAAGGGCCCAAGAACGCTCCCTTGAGGGACGCCGGATGAAATAAGATATGTACGGGAACGAGCACTTCCAACTCTCACGAAAGCTTTTCTATCGGTTAGATACGATCTGAGCCACTCAGTTATCCATTCAGGAAGTCCAATATGTTTGAGTTTCGCGATAGCCAGTTCGTGGGGGACTTTATCAAAAGCTTTCGAGAAATCAAAATAGATAGCATCTACCTGACTGCGACTTTCTACAGTTTCCGACAGAACGCTCATGTAACTCATCAGATTTGAAACGGTTGAACATTTCTTCTCAAAACCATGTTGAGCATCAGTTATGAACGAACGAACCGCATTAAAGAGACTCCGGTGGACGAGTTCTTCAAAAACTTTAGCAATGCAGCATAATATCGAGATTCCTCGGTAGTTACAAATGGCGTGAACACTACCAGACTTGTGAATTGGAGTGATCGATGCCATCTTCCACACCTCTGGAAACCTACGCTCGCTCAGGGAACGATTGAAGATTGTGCTGATAGGAGTTTTTAATGCATCTGCACATTCCTTTAGAAATGCTGGAGGTAGACAGTCTGTACCGGCACCCTTGGAAGCGTCAAGGTTTTTCAAAACTGCAGCTACGTCATTTGGGGCGAAAGTTAATAGCGGAAGGTTTATGTCAAACGATGGAATGTTTCGACCAGCCGCTGATAAACTGGGAGTGTCACGATTGTGCACGCTACTAAAAAAGTCCGCGAAAAAGTCAGCGATATTCTCGGGCGAGTCCGCAGTAGCTCCATCATGCGTCATTCCTGAGGGAATTCGAGTAGTATTTTTCAGGTTCCTAATGTAGGACCAGAAAGATGCTGGATCACGTTTCCAGTTTGATTCGGTGCGGTTGTTGTAACTTCGAAACGCGTTTTCTTGACATTCATTGTAGATCGTTTCAAGGTGTTTTAATCTATCCCTGTTGCACGAAGATCTTTCGCGGAAAAAACCTTTACGTGATTTCCGAACGATATTACGAAGGTGTCGTAGTTCTGGTGTCCACCAAGGGAGTTTTGAGTGAATTGCGGAACTCCTGTGTTTTCGTGGAACTTGATCGTCGAGTATGCTAAAAACCTTTTCATAGAACAGTGCAGCTGTCTGGTCTGTGGATGCGTCGCCGAGTATAGCATCCCAGTCAACCGCCGCAAGCAGGTCATTAAGCGCTACGAAGTCACATCGTTTAAAATCGAAATCATTAACATCACTTACGCCGATAGGGTTTTGATTTCCAGCCACGATTTCAAGCCGGAGAACAAACGGGTTATGGTGAGGATCAATTTTTAAAAGCGAAGATGGTGGATCAATGAGCTCTACATAGGTAGATTCACTCACAAACGCCAGGTCAAGAAGACGTCCGTTTGCGTTACGAACTGAGTTGATTTGGTGAAGTCCGGATGTGAGGATGGATTCTGCAAATGCAATTTCAGATTTGGTAGAGGCGTTGATTGGCAGGTAACTGTTGCAGTCGTCGTCGAAACACCATGATAGATGTGGGAGATTATAGTCGCCAAGTACAACAATGACGTCGTTTGCGGAGGACAGGTCGCAAATCTCTTGAACAGCAGCTGCGTGCGATTCATAAATATCAGGACGAGAGCTCGGGCGAATATAAATTCCGCAGACGTAAATAGTTGTCCCGGGAAGACTAATAGAAACGACCGTTTGTTCGAGATGAGTACAGTTTGTTAATTTGTATTGAAATCCCCTGTCAAAATTATATTCTCATAAGCTAGTGACAATTCGGAGAACTTTTGGTCAAGGAGGTTGGAGCAATTCAGGAGGGGAATAAATCACACCAAGCAAAAATTTTCTGCGATTCACTCGAATCTCAATGAATAAATATTCAGTGCGATCACCATCCCCCAGTTCCGTCAAAGGATTGGAAGCAGCAGTAACCCTGCAATCAATATTAAATTTGTGATAAATGTAAATTCCACCACCTCGACCAGTTTTGCGATCATTCCTTATGATGTTACAATCATCAACGGCAATTGTTGCATCAGTTACATTTTCATTTAACCATGTTTCCGTCACACATACTATGTCAACTTTGCTGCTCATGAAACAATTTTTAAATTCATCAAATTTACTTAATTGACGAGTACACAGACTTTGTGCAATCAAATGACAAAGATTAACACAATCATCACGTAAAGCAACATTCATAACGGCTCGCGGAATATCGGCAATACTTCTCTGAGGACGTGCAATACCATTGATATCCACTACATTCGAAACGATATTCGTTCTAGCAATGATTTTGAGTCAAAATACAAAAATGAAAAAAATCAATCAGGCTGAACCATTTAGAGAACAAAAACGCCAGAGTTCGATGAAACGAACTTTGGAAGAAATCGCGCAGGATTTTGTTTGTCGAGACGGTAACAACGGCATAAATTAAAACGAACCGCACACAGCTGCCTCAGGTTAAAAGTAAACAACAGCTGATATTCATTTGGCTAAAATGAAATTCTTTTCTTGCATCTTGAATAATCAAGATGAAAACGACACTGGGAGGAAAAATAAACTTCGAAACATATTGAAGAACAAAAGTTCATTTGCTCATATTCACTGGTTGTCTGGATCTGTCATTTTAATTTTCGTTTGGAATATAGGGGAACCGCGGGTAATACGGACAGTGGGGGTAATATGGACAGGTGGTTGATTTGTATAGTTACATTTTGAATTTATAATTTCTGTTAATGAGAACATCTTCTACATGTGGTTTTATAGTATTTAAGCCGCCCTATAGCGATTAATACTGATCAAAAGTGGAAAAGGGAAACAAAAATCGGAAATCATACATGATTCCGCGTGTGGATGTAATTTTAGCTGCTTCGATATTAAGCATTTTGAATGTTTTAATATCAAAATTTAATTCGCTGATGGTTATATTTCGTTTTTTTTTTAAAAAAAAAAAAGGCCCACCAACACACCCCCACACCAAAGAGTTCGCACAGAGCCCCCTGGTAATGGGCTCCTTTTTGTTTTTTTTGGGACAATAGAAACACAAGCAAATAAAAATTGGTAGCTGCAAAACAAAAAACAAAACCACAGATATTAACCAGTTTTAGTTCAGTTCATGTTAAGGTGTGTGTGATAAGCATTGTTTACTAATATTCTGTAGGGATGGATGTACCCAGTGAAACTATGTTCCTTTGAAGGGATCCCTTAAATGTAAAAACCTAGCATCTACAGTTCAATATATTAAAACACGATTTGAATGCAATGTACCACCTGGTAATTAGCACGACATTATGTCCAAAGATTTCCAACTTCTAATTTTAAATGCTGTTTTAAACTGGTTTTAAATAACAGTCGATTATTCAACCCTTTCAGACGATCCGGTAGGGCATTGTACACAGATGGACCGTAGAAAGAAATTCGCATTTGCCCTAGATTTGTGAAGGTTCTCGAACGCATTAGATTATGAGCATACCAAGTATTGTGCTCATGAGTTGTGGTCGGTAGAATGAGGTTACAAAGCATATTCTGATTTTTAAGGTGAAGGTGGAAGCTAGCCATTGTAGTAGTATAGGTAAACCCACGTGTAAAAATGGGGTAATAGTGTTTGTGAGAGAAGAGCAAAGCACACTTAAACAGATCAATTCACTTATCAGACTGTGGTGTGCTTCATTGATACGAGTCTTTGAATACATTTGAAAAAAAAATAACAATTCAATACTGAAGTTTGATGTATGAACAAAATGTTCCGATGAACAATTACATACATATATATATATATATATAGAAGGTGCATTTGCGTATGAAGTAAAATTCTGATTATACGCGAGCGTAACATTAGCAAATTCATAACACATGCGAAATGGGGCTCTTTTGATATTAACTAGTTCTTCCGCATAGTAACTCGATGCCGATAATTCATTAATATTTTCCTTCGTTGGTCGTATTGTTTCCACATATTCACGTTGGAGAGCCTTAACCCTTCTCTTCGTTGGCCGAGACATTTTGATTGAATGTAATGCTTTTCTGTTTATTGTTTTTGAAAGCATAGGCAGTCGTGGCAGTGTTCCGAGCTCTGCAATACAATTTTCTTACCCAATGTTAAAGTCGCTAAAACTTACATTATAGACCCATTAAACGTAAAAACAATGATTGTATTGATATCAACACAATTTTATTCTATTGATTTTTATGACATGAAACGCTATGACTCACGAATAATATTTTATTGAGTGGTTTTGATAGCTGTTCCGATTATGTTGTCTGGCATCAGTGTCGAAAAAATAACGATGCTTTCACCAATACAAACAAAACCATTGCCGAAGATTGAAAAAAGAAAATTTAACTTTCAGAGCACTTGCTCGAGTTTTCCGACGTTTTTCTCTATACAGTGCGACAGCAGATGAAAATTTAATACCCTGTGAGTAATCGATTAGAGTTTGGTTGATATTACCTGATGGGAATGTGCGAAAACGATCATTTTCTTCACACTGTTTCGCAAAATTATTGATTTTTGGGCGAGGAGTGAGGGAGGGAGATGAAAGAAATGAGCGCCATTGTGGCAGCCATTTGTGGCTAGCTTCCACCTTCACCTTGATCACGTCGTATACAAACAAGCAAGACTGCAACTTGCACAGACCACGTAAAGGGAGAATTCTGTGCGACGCGTTTGTATACAGTTGAAAGGAGGAATATAACTGCGGCAAGTTAAAAATTATTTTTAAGCATCTGTTTTGTAATACTTGTAATTTTTTAAGCTTGGATTTACAAGCATGACCCCAAACGATTATTAAATACTGCAAATGGGAATGAATACAACCATGATAGAAAGTCAAAAGGGCATTTCGAGACACAAATTTACTAACACGATACGTGATACCACATAAAGATGCAACCTTCCTTCGAACAAAATCTATTTGATTTCCCCATGAAAGCGTGGGATCCAACACCAATCCTAAATATTTGAAGCTGGGTACTTTTTCGATAACTACAGACCCAAGTGACGGGCTGTCATGCAAAGGAATTTTCTTCCTCGGAGAATGGAACACCATGTATTTGGTCTTCGATAGATTTAGTGAAAGCAAATTTGTGTCAAAATATCTCGTGAGTATCTGCAAATCGTCATTGATGCATGAAATGATAGAAGATATACTATGATTTGGGTAGAAAAGTGCAGTGTCGTCGGCAAATAACTTTGGTATTCCTTTAAGTGGCAAGTTCCCTATATCATTTATGTAGAGAAGGAACAAGAGGGGACCAATATTGCTTCCTTGTGGCACTCCTATACTTATAGACCGGAGAGTGCTTCTTTCGTCTTTGATCATCGCAAACTGTTGCCTTCTGCTCAAGTAACTGCGAATAATATCGTTAGCTAAACCCCGTATTCCATAGCTCTCTAATTTGTGTAATAGTATATTGTGGTTCAGGGTATCGAATGCTTTTTTCAAGTCAATAAAAAGGCCACCAACAATACTTCTGTTATCAATTTTGTCTATCAAAAATTCCACTAGCTCAGTTATTGCAGTAGAAGTACTACATCCTTTTCTAAAGCCATACTGGAACTTGTACAAAACATTGAATTTAGTCAGAAAACTGACCAGTCTATTTAATAATAGTTTCTCAAATATTTTATTAACTATTGACAGTGTGGAGATGGGTCGATAATTGCACGGATCAGACGCATCGCCTGCTTTGAAAACAGGAATTACTTTTGCTACTTTCAGACAGTCAGGATATTTACCTTGCCTCAGTATTTGGTTGAAAAGTTCAGTGAATATTTTTGAAAATGCGTTTAGGTTATTTTTGATAATAATTGCAGAAAGGTTATCTGGTCCACAACTCTTCCTGGTATTTAAATTATTTATCAGGGAAGCAACCTCTAAATCGTCAGTAGGGTTAAGGAAAACAGTTCGTTCTAGATAATGTGCAGTGGTCACGGAGATGAAATTATTTCTAGGAATACTTTTAGCTAGATTTTCTCCAATACTAGAAAAGTATTTATTAAAAATCTCACAAATTTCTAAGTTATTTGATGTCTTATTATCATTATGTTTGAGCTCAATATTGGAATCGGTTTGTGAGTTAACAGAGAAGTAATATTAGGTATGTACGGAAAAGTAAATTCATTTTTGAGTGGAAAATTCAAATTATTGAAATAATTGTATTGGTGGGGTAACGGACAGTTGCCAGTTGGATTGATATGGATAGTGAAAAGTCTGTTTAATCTATTCCTAAGGAATGCCCTGCGTCTATAAATGGAAATCAAATCGCCAAATGTGGACTGTTTAGAAGCTGACTGGAACCAAAAGCAAAATAGTTGAAGATATGTCCATTTACACTGCTGAAAAGCACGATATCACTTGTAGGTGAATTAATTCTATTTTTCCATCATTTACAGACATTCGTGATGAGTTCAGACCTTGGTTAAATAAAATTATTCCTCTCGCGATCGATAAACCTCTACGCTTCATATATTACAAACCTGTCCATATTACGCCCACTATATGTCCATATTTCCGCATCGAATTTCAGTAAAAAAAACATTGAAAAACATTTTTTGTTAAATATTTGGTCAATTAGGTACAAAAACAGTATACTGAATAGCAAGAAACTGCATCAAAGTTTTGGGATACATGAGTTTCCAAAGATATAAATGAAGTTCTTCTTATCATGTCTCATTAAATACTTCATTTTATCTTTGAACATCGTGTTGTAATGTCAGGTGTATTGCTCTTTGATTTGGCGATAGCAAAGGCTATGTCGGCATTGCTCATGATAGCAAGTAAATGTTTTCTTCATCACGTCACTCCAAGCTTTGGGCAGTGGCGAATTCGTAACCAATGAAGTTTTACCGAGGTGCGATCATCTGAATTACACTGCGGTCTCATATATTCTAAAGCCTGTCACTCCGAATATATTCAAGGCGTGTTGTTTAGCATAAAAATCTCAACTAAGTACTTATAAAAATGATACAAGTAATACTACGATGAGGAGATGAACGTTAGGGCCATTGATAAGAAGGAGAAGAGCTTCATATAAACGGTGTTTGTCGCCGATAAACTCCATATTATTGTTTATTCTTTGTATCACCATTTCTCGCATCGCTGTGCAATCGCCTACTAGAATGCCAGTATCTTCAACAACATGCGCATTGGATCTGCACACATGCTCTCCAGTTGGTGTTTCATCCGGATTGTGAACAATAGCGTGATTGTCATTTTGCAATCCGAGCATATGTGATTTAAAGAATTCAATAATTCATTGTGCTCATTCAATAAGATTCCCAGCTCACCGGCAATGCGCTTGGCTTTAGACGAATTGAGGTTACTTACGCATGTCCAGATGGAAGTTCCATGTAGCAAACGAAGCGCCATTTACCATTAAACAACGTGAATAAATACGATCAGTTTGAAAAACGAACAAAATTATTTGGATATTGTTCATACAAAAATACTAAAATCACGATTGGGGATGGTGGAAAAGAGTGAAAATATGGGTCAAAATGTATATTTTGAAACCAAACTTTCAAAAAAATTGAAAAATTGAAGTCACAGGAGGGTTGTGTGCGAGACATGACCGCATAGTTGACGTAGGATTCCGTTAGGCTATCTGAATTACATCGTTAAACTCTTTGATAATGATTTTGTGTTCCTGAAAAGGGCAATTTTATTTGGTTGTTGGGTATTGTTTGTTCCCTCCAACAGTGTTTACCGAGTGACGATGACAGAAGTATGGTAAACAGTCGTTGGGTGGTGAGTATCAGATAGAAGACGCCGAAGTGGAATGAGATATGATGAAAACCGCCCTCTGTGACCCTGAACCAGATGCCTCCTGTGTTATGTATGGATGAAATAAAGAAAAAGAACTCACCAATGTAAAATAAGATAATTACCAACACAATTATCAATTTTTCTTATCAGTAAAAACATGTTACTTTAATATAGAGAAAACATATTTGATATGGAAAAGGTGATTTTACTTTATAATTTTTACTTCCTGAATGTTTATTCAACCCAATGCGAATTTTAATTGGACTAACAACACATAATACTATATGTAGAGCATATGGGAAATCACTTTTTCGAATATTTCTTCACTTCTCCAATTTTTTCTCGCCGCTTCAACCGCCGCTATCAAGTCATTTTTAACACAACTGCTACCATATACAATTTTACAATTACACTTGTGCTAAATTTTTCACAATACACGATATGGAATTTTACCAAGCAACCAACATTAAAGTTCCAAATTTAAATTTTATTTGCTAGAATTAATCGTATCACTCACCCTAATTTCAATATAAAAATGCCCCCGACTTGCATATATTTGCAATGCCCATTTCCCTCGGGCACCTTGGTTTTGATGTCTCTGTTAGGGAACACATTTCGGTGGGAACAAAAGTTCCCCTACTTTCATGTATTTGCAATGTCGATCTCCCCCAGGCAGCTTGGTTTTGATGTCTCTGTTAGGGAACCGCCGCATGTGTCGTCAATTTCGACCAATTAGAAGTGGATATTCCCGTTAGGATAGGGGTTGAGATTTTTCAATTGTTCGATAGTTAGTTTCATGACATGTATTATTTTATTCAGTATAAAAATTTTTATGGAGTGCCGAAACAGACTGACGCAAAAATGTCATCAATCTATCATGAAATGACTTAGCAATAAGCGTTTGAAATTGGACAATTTTCACATTGTGTTCGATATTGGTTTTCAATTTGTACCCCAATATGTTCCCGAAAGACGTAATCCTACGTCAAAATATTATTCAGAAAAAAAAATTTTTTTTCGCATAGGGCCACCCTAATTGGTATTAAATATACAGTCATCGGTATCCAAGCAGTATCATATATATATTACGATCTATTCTCATGCCTACCAAGTTTTTTGAGTATAATTTCATTAAAATTGGTCGAGCCGTTTCGGAGGAGTTCGGCCACGAACATCGTGACACAAAATTTATATATATATAGAGAAGAGATTTTCTACATTTCACAATTTCATGCATAACAGGGAAAAGTATCAATTGATTTTTAGTAAGATTATCGAAATTTGAACACCGGTTCATTTTACTAACCCTGTTCATTTTAACCGCATTTCCCCTATATGTTTGCCAGAATGTATAACTAAATAAAAAATGGTAGTTCCTAAATATAGTAAAAGTTTGTTTGTTGAGCTCAATCAATAATGGCAATACTATTATTCAACAATCTAAAAACAGTGAACATTTTCCAGATTTTCTGAGTGAATCCAACTGTTGGAAAACGAAAGATACACTTTAAACATCACTCGGGCTACATTCAAGATACAAAATTAAAGCACAAACTCAATTTATGTTCGTTACTAGCTTCTGAGTGATATGGCCATCGAGGGGTTAGCCAGTCGGTAATTCTAGCTAGCAGTTTCCAGTTCTAAAAGTGGATGGCGGCGAACTAACTTGAACGGAATCCTCTACAAAAAAAGGAATGAGAATCAATGAAGCACTCTCTTCATCTGATGCATGAGAGCTTGGGTAGTGCTTGTGTTACCACTTATGCTGCTTCTTTTGTTACACTCGGTTCCGTCGGTGGAAAAGTTCGTCGTAGGTAGTAGGTTCAAGTGAGACATGTAACGGGATAAGATTCGTTGGATGAAACAGTCTATCGAAAATTCAGACCAGTCTGTTGCTATCACCTTCAAGTTTTAAATATCCTGCTGCTGGGGAGCAGTGAATGTTATTTCACCCTACACACTTTCTGTCGTTCAATTTTTCCCAACGCCGCCGCATTATTAGCGCGCTTATCCTGGTTAGTAATTATAGGGTATAATCAAATTATGACCATGCATGTTTTAATTGAATAGACCCTCGCTAATGAATGACATTACAAGCTCGGATCCGCTCATCGAAATAGTCCAGACTTTGACATCGAGTTAAGGTGTTACTGATATGAACACGGAAATGTGATTCCTCTTTCCAATGCAATTGGACTTGTTTTTGTATGGACCATCAATTATAATGCTGATAAAATGCCCAGGATACAATTTCGATACATAATTCCAAGAACAAAACCTCAAATCGACAGAACAATTCCTTAATTAACTCTAATGGAATGTTGTACCAAGCTTCGTTTTCCACGCAAAAGTTAGAATCATCCAGTTGGGCATCGAAAGTAATGCAATCAGTAAACGTCTTCCTAGGAAAAGCATCAAACTGAAAACTCATTCCAGCGCGTTCCCTCCAACGCAACATTAACAGGAAAATGGATCACGTACTGTGTTTCTTACATAACGTCTCAACTTTCGCCAGATGGAAATCAGGGGTTTGCCCTATCGCCAGGAGGAACAGAGATGATAAGGAAAGTTCACGAGATACGAAGAAAGAAAGGTTCTAAAATTAAGTTCATCCAGGGATGTTCGTTTTTCGTTTCTGGGTTGCGTTGCTTTACGAAGGTGACATATTGAATTGTTATTTTTTTAGGATGAATATTAATGAACATCGTCGAGATATCAATCGTCACTTGAATGCACTTCCTTCCATACAATACATATTTAAGTTTTTAATTATAACATAACATCCCTAACTCAGAGAAGCTGTTGAACTTCTCGCGCTGATGATAAGGTTGTGAGAATAAGAACAACAAAAATGTTATGCTTCCATTTACTTTATCAAATTTCCAAATAATCACTCATTTGTAGTTACTTCCGTTTAGAGATGGGCAAAACGGTTCATTTCAGTGAGCGGCTCAGAGCCGTGCGCTCAATGAACAGAGCCGGCTCATTTGAGCGGCTCGACGGCAAGAACTGGTTTATTCGGATATGTAAAGAATGGAAGACGTAAAAAATAAGGTTTAAAACAATAATCAGTGCAGAGAAAAGTAAAAATATTACTTTACTAAAGGTTTTCTCTGAAATATTTCCATTACAATGATATTCTTTATTTTTTTTATTTATAAACATTATCTTTCCAATGTTATATGATGGAAGTCTACTACATCTTTCACTGCAAACTTGTCTTGCTTTCGGAAAAACTCGCTCATATGGTACTGAAGTCGCCGGAATACATAATAATTTCAAAAAAAAGATACAGCCGCGGAGAGATAAATTTCCTTTCATTCCACCAAAACGAAGGATCGCTTAGTCTCAACAAATGTGGTTCCGCTAAATGTTTATCTACAATAGATGTTGCAACAGCTTTTGGATCATGTGAGGATCGAAGATTGCCAACCAATGCATGAAACTCCTCCCATACAGATGACAGCGCTTCATCACCAACGATTTGTGGTAGTTTCGTAGGTGTGTGTTCTATGAATGTCATTTTTAGCTTCCTTATCAACGACTGGTGTGCATAGTTGTACTTTCTGTTATCCCCAAAACCTTGCTGCTTGAAGCGAGGATCTCACAGTATTTGTTAGGCTACTAATTCGTCTGACTCAAGATTTGTAGATCGCTTTACCAGCTCCGGAATCAATTTATACAGAGCTTTTTTATAATCACTAGAACAGATTTCACTTGATCCATATAATGTTGATCATGTCGAATTATCAGTCGGGAGAATATAGCAGTTTTCGATAACGATACAGTTTTCTCCCCGTTTTATATCCCAAACGTTTTTAAAATATTTCGAATGGAATGGAATGGAATGGAATATTAGTCAAATCATTTCATTAGATACCCATATGCGGGTTGGATTTATCATAAATAACTGTGATTTACTAGTCAACCCCGTTCATCTGATACCCATATGATGGGGTTTTCAGAAGAAATGCAATTAATTGTCTGTCGTTTCGTAACGGCCGCCATCTTGGATTTCCATTTTACATAAATAACTGTGTCCTACTAGTCAAGTCCTTTCATTAGATACCCATATTGAGGAGGTTTTGAAAGAAAAATCATATTTCGCCATTTTGGGGTGGCGGCCATTTTGAATTTACATTTTTCATAAATAACTGTGATCTACTAGGCAAACCCTTTCATTTGATACCCATATTGATGGGGTTTTGACGAAATTAGTAGTCTGTCATTTTATAACGTCCGCCATCTTGGATTTCCATTTTACATAAATAACTGTGTCCTACTAGTCTAGTCCTTTCATTAGATACTCTTATTGATAGGGTTTCGAGAAAATATGTAATCCGCCAAAATTTACAAACATACAAAAAGATAAATGAAACCGCTTGAAAAGCAGCATGGGAAACATATATTCCTTCCGCACTGTCGCAAGCCACGGTTCGTCAGAACAAGCGTACGATTCACGGTTCTTTATCAATAAGCCAGCTCTCAAAAGAAACACGGTTCTTTTATGAACCGCAGTTCTTTTATGAACCGTGGTTCTCAAATGAACGGCTCTTAAATGAACCGTGGGTCTTTTTTGAACCGTGGTTCATTCAAGAGCCGTACATATAAGAGCCGTTCATTTGAGAGCCGCGGCTCATTTTTAAAGAACCGTGGATCGTACGCTCATTCTGACGTACCGGCTCAAATGAGCGGCTCGTGAGCGCTCGCCCATCTCTACTTCCGTTGGGTGTTGTAGCAATGTTTCCGCTGGAAATGAATTGTATTTCAGGTTTGCCGGTATAAACATATGAAGGGAATATTTAAATGAGATGGGGAAAGCAGAAAAATATACACAGAAATAAAAGGAAGCGAAATTGTCAGTCGGTTAAATTTATCGTTCAATTGGAATGGGAATACAAAATCATTTGTACTCGTTCTCATTGAAAAAATCTATTCACCTCAAATCTCCTTAAATTTCTGCATTTAAATCCAAAACAGAGATCTTTAAATTTACAATTCCCTCAGAATTCAGACGCCACCAAGCTAAACATCGTTACTCCAGTAGGATGTTTCGTTTGAAGCTAAAATCATCTTTAAATATTTCATGACATGATTTAAACCGAATATTGGACACAGTATCAATACTGAAAAGTGTTTCAATCGGGGAAAGGATTGTCGTTTTCGTTTTTTTTTTCAGCAAGGATAACAACTTCTTCGTTCGATTTCTCTATTTATTTCATCTGGTTCTTGTTGTCATATTGAAAATGAATGGGGAAAAGCAAGAGTGGCGTAAATATTTCATACCTTGAAATAAAACATTGTGAAAAACACACACAAACGAACAATAATGGTGGTCAAAACATTGATAACATAAACATCAATAAAAAATGTAAGGGGTTGTATCTAGCACACGACCGCAATTTCGACGTATAACTACGCAATTCTATTATGCAATCCACTTGTTTACCGCTTCGAATATTATTTTAGAATGCATCGAAATTTTTGTAATAGATTATGTTATTCATTACAAGTAAATTCGCACAACAACAAGCGAGTACTTTCATATATTTGCAAAGCGGATTCCCCCAGGCACATTGATTTCGAAGTCCGTATTAGGGAAACACAGCTCTATGGGAACAAAATACCCCCGACTTGCATGTATATTTGCAAAGCGGATTGCCACAGGTACATCGATTTTGAAGTCTGTTTTGGGGAAACCGTATATCGGGCCAATCAAAACTTGGCAGTTAGGGCGTTTAGATAATGCTTGACATTTTACAGTTATTCAATTGTTCATCTCATGAAAAATAACATTTTATTTATTGTGATAGACGGGTAGAAATATATCCTATCAATTAATGCAAACATCTTCCCGATCTATTAAGAAATATTCGAGATATTAGGCTGTCAAAAAAGTCCTGCGGTATTTCCGCGAGGTGTCGTTGTAAGCGCGTAGTTCTAGTTGTATTCATTGTATCGAGTCATACTATAGCTTGTTGGAAAGGTATTTTTGCGCGCTATAATATAGTCCTTGACAGTGTTTTGTTTGGTTAAGTCGTTCATGAGTTATAGTGTCGCAAATATGGAGTAAAATAAAGAGAAAATCCGACATGTTTTACAGTACTACTATGACAAAGGCAAAAATGCATCTCAAGCTGCCAATAAAATTTGTGCAGTTTATGGACCCGATACAGTTTCCATTTCCACCGCACAACGATGGTTTCAACGTTTTCGTTCTGGTGTAGTGGTCGTCGAAGATGCGCCACGCTCCGGAAGGCCTGTCGTCGAAAATTGCGACAAAATCGCTGAATTAGCCGAGAAAGACCGGCATAGTAGCAGCCGTAGCATCGGCCAAGAGCTGGGGATAAATCATCAAACCATTTGAAGAAGCTTGGATTCACAAAGAAACTCGATGTATGGGTGCCACACACGTTGACGCAAAAAAAACATCTTTGACCGTATCGACGCATGTGAATCGCTGCTGAATCGCAACAAAATCGACCCGTTTCTGAAGCGGATGGTGACTGGCGATGAAAATTGGTCACTTACGACAACGTGAAGCGCAAACGGTCGTGGTCGAAGCCCACTGAAGCGGCTCAGACGGTGGCCAAGCCCTCATTAACGGCCAGGAAGGTTCTGCTGTGTGTTTGGTGGGATTGTCAAGGAATAATCTATTATTAGCTGCTTCCCTATGGCCAAACGCTCAATTCGGACCTGTACTGCCAACAACTAGACCGCTTGAAGGTAGCGCTCATGAAGAAGAGGCCATCTTTGATAAACAGAGGCCGCATTGTCTTCCATCAGGACAAAGCCAGGCCACACACTTCTTTGGTGACGCGCCAGAAGCTCCGGGAGCTCGGATGGGAGGTTCTTTTGCATCCGCCGTATAGTCCGGACCTTGCACCAAGTGACTACCACCTGTTTTTGTCCATGGCGAACGAGCTAGGTAGTTAGAAGTTAGCCACAAAAGAGGCCTGTGAAAATTGGCTATCCGAGTTTTTTGCCAATAAGGAAGCGAGCTTCTATAACAGGGGTATTATCAAGTTGGCATCTCGTTGGGAACAAGTCATCGAACAAACCGGCGCATATTTGACTTAAAACTAATTTTATGAACAAATGAAAGTTCAAAAAAAAAACGACTTTTTTGACAGCCTAATACAAGCATTCGAAATACGGGTAGGGTTTGCACACAAATCGGCAGAACAAATGTATGGGAAAAGGAAAATTGTTCCAGTTTTCATGAATTTAAACGAATAAAAACGATAAATGAGACCCAAGGCGAAGAAAACTTCTTGAACGAAATACTCCCTCGGGTGCATAAATATTCAGTTCCGTGGGGATAACAGGACAATCTATTTCGCCCAATTGTACTTTGGCTGTAAACTTCGCCTGGCTAAACTATCCTCTAGAATCAGGTGTTTCCAGTCCAACACCCAAACTAGCGTTGGCAGTAAACATTTCATCTTCGGCAGAAAAAAATGCTTTTTCATGTGCTGAACGGCGAAATGAGCAAATAAAAGCATCTGTTTCAAAAGCTTTAAAATGTTCGTACGTATGGAAGCAGACATCTCTCTCTTCTTTTATTTCTTTCATCTCTTTTGGAATTGTACCCAAATTTGAATTGTGATATTAAACCTCATTATAAAATGAAGTTAGAATGTGATTTTAAAGTGTAAAAAGGAGAGCATAAACGTTAATCTATATCTTTCTCGATCTGGGCCGTGTATATGGCAAAGTATGCGAAAAGTTTTAATGCGTGCTTATTTGCATGTCTCTTGTTTCGCTCGCTCATATTGCTCTTCTATTGCTATAGCATATATATTATACAAATGATACACCAGTACGGGGAAATAGCGCATTTTGTGTCATTTTTGGACGCATTCAATATAATAAATCGAGATGCCAAAACATGTGCTAAAAATAATTTTGGGTGTAGTAACTAACATCGAGGTTCCTAGCGTGGAAGAGTCCCCTCATCTGGCGATAGCGGTAGGAGACTCGAGTCCCAATAATTTCTGACTGATCTCTCTCAGACTCCAATGAAAGAAATAATCGAAACTTACCGGCATGTCGTAGCTAGTAGGAGCTAAATATCAACCATACAACAGTTTTAACTCTTTGCGGTCGTATGTCTGCTACATGGCTCGACAAAGTCATATTCAACCGAGGATAGCCAGGGTACTATGAAGAAATTCACCTTCGTATTCAATTGGAAATGAGTTCTGCTTTCTTCCAGCAGTTTCCCCGTCAACATGACTCAACAGTCATTCGGACGTTTAGTTGATATCTCACTCTACGACTGGACAATCTCATTCCTCCCAAACTGCACGCTTTTTACTAATACTAACGCGAGGACCTTTATAGCATACCTGGTAACTGTCTAAGTTCATTGTTTTGAGTTCACGGTGGGTAAACAATGAAGCCGTACTTTAATTTCCGTCCATTCACTTCACATGGCCGTTAAAATCAGATCGTGTAAGCGGGTAACGAGATCCGTGTAAGGGGGAGTAGTAGTGTGAATTGAAGTCAGGTTGAATGAAGAGACAGATTTGTATTAATTAATAACGTCAGTTAGAATAAGTATTGACTTCATCAGTCATCCCCGTTCTTAAAGCTCGTCAATTCATTTCTAGTCAATCTAAAGCATGTTGACGGCGAATGCCGAAGTAGTTCTAGTCAGAGCGAAGCTACTGAGAGGAGAGTCGATTTTCATTTTTCATCTTCGAAGATTTCGGGCCCTAGATTCCAGTCCTAGTAACTAACTTTTCAGGGTAATTTGATATGCCGATCATCTTAATCGGTCCAGTAGTTCAAAAGTTATGAATTTTTCATTTAAAAAAAATATAGGAGGTTGTGTCCAAGATACGACCGCATTGTTGACGTAGAACTACGCTGTTATTTTATATAAGTCGCTTGTTTATACCTTCGGATATTATTGCCTAGTTGCCTAGTTGAAGGCAGCTTTGCGACTGGCACGCGAACCTAAATAACTTATAACATTCCAGTAAGACATTCAAGATACTTGGTATTCCCCAAATATTTTTTTGGAGCATAACCTTAACGCCTGCTTCGCCATAACGTCACTTTAATGCATTGATGCATTCTCAAAGGCACCAAAGAAGCCGTTTACATTTTCGACCGACGCGCCGAAGGCTTGATTTGGAGAATACACAACACTATGGGCAACATAAATTCGAAAAGGTCTCCGCCACAAAATGGTCGACTATGGATTTTTTGCAATTCCCTCAATATGGGTATCAAATGAAATGATTTGACTAATAGAATAAAATATATCATCAAAATATTCCGGATTTTGAGAAAATATATACATAATCCGCCATTTTGTAGCAGCCGCCATCTTAGATTTTCAAGATCATGGAATACGCAGTTTTATAATGACACCAGAGATAAAGATGTGTTCCAAGTTTCAGATGAAATGGTCAACAGTAAGGGGGTTAAATTTCTATTAACATATTAAGCACCGCACGTTTTTGGGCAAACTTGTAAGCTTCATTTGTTCGGATTCCACGAATGAGATCGTTTACATCGGCGTGGATGCGACGAAGGCGAGCCATTGGAAGGCCTTGTTAGATTCTTGGCAGACCAAAGATGTAAGTGTAGACAACACGGTTTATTTCGTGATCCATCCATAATAGGCGGAACGCGAAACACGAGAAAACTCGCGGTCCGCTATGTGTTAATGTGGTATAGCGCTACAAACAAAGTTGCAAAGTTACAAAGTCACAAAGTCACAAACATACAAACGGGTCAACCTAGATAAAACCGTTTAATAAATAAATGTAAATCATAATTATATTACGCTTACCCAGAGAAAAAATTCATTGTTTTATGACTCGATTATCCGGAGGATTCGATTATCCGGAGTGAAAAAAAATCAATTCTCCGGATTATCGAGTCCGACCTGTACCATCAATAATTACGAAATCATAATCCATATTTTTTGCAAGCGCAATATTTTTTTTAAATAAAACTAGCTAATTGACTATAATTCGATAAATCGATCATCGGTCCAGTAGTTCAAACGATGTGATTTTTTGAAAAAGTCATTCTCTGAAAAAAGGGGAAAAATGATTTTTTGGACCACCCTAAAATGGAAATGAGGACTCTAATGAGAAAATAAAAAAACATGGGTCTAATATTCTCGATAAGGAACAAAACTACTACTTTTCACGAAAATCTGAGATCAGTTTGGCAGGGAATGGCTGTATTACGAATTGCTTCCATTTCACCATAAACCTAATTCGGATATCTACTCTCGACAATTGGACTGTTTGTAGTTACAGATTCTTGGTTTTCAAAAAGTCTGAAAATCGGTAAGAAAACAGATTGCTTTGTAGTTTTGAGAACCCTGAACAAGAAATATGTTATGTAGTTATGTATCATCCGAAAACGACAGACCCCACACGTGACTAACCAGACAACTCACCTCAAACAAAGCTCGTTAAAGTCGACTGATTCGTTTTTTTACCAACAATAACGAGAGTTTCTATGGAAGAGGCACGATGAAAATACCCTCATATACCGTCAGAAATAAAGTCTTGCAGTTTAAGTATCAGTATTGAAATGCTTCTTCCCCAAACCTAATATTATTGCAATGAATTTTCTGAGTTATCGCAATTCAACGCACATGAAATGTTGTCTCTGAAAGTTCAATGATGGCTAATGATGAGGATTTCTCGAAACATTTTCCCGCAATCCACAAATCAGTTTTCTTCTGCATGGCCAGAATGACCGGAATCTATGATTTTTCTTTGATTGTATGCCTTTTCAAAATAAATACGGTGGTGCACATCCAACGAGAAATGAAGTTATTTGATTTCATCATTACGCAGCTCTCCCCAAACTGGAAGGAAATTATTGCTGGTACAACACATCCCACCAAAACAGAATCCACATAGGGAAAACATACCATCGACCAGACTCCTGGGGTAGGAATATGAAAGGTAAACATAGACGGGAGCAAAAATAAAGCAACGCAAATACGAGAGGGTGCACAAATTAGACTAATTACCAACGCAAACCTTCACCGCCCGGGGGAACAGGGTAAACGAGAAACCCGGGTGAACGATGGGCTGAATGCCGTTATTCGCGCTGAACCTAAACTACGAGGGAAAACAACAGTCGTATATTATGATAGAAAATATTTCAATGGGTACGGTTGAAGCTTGTGGAAGTTTGGTCTACAGGATTCTTCCGAATGGCAAGATGGATAAAAATGGATAAGAGCGAAATTTAATCAACCGTTCGTCGCGCAACGAGGAAACTTTGATCATCAAGTGAATCCTTTCCTTTCTTCGAAAGTTACTTGCCAATGTTGGGGGAAAATAAAGAAAAACTAACTCGCAGCGATGCAAAGCTTGACGTTTTCCTAGAACTTAGACGAGGATGTGAGGAGATGTCACGTTGAACAATGTGAAAATTATACGCGACAATCGCTCTGAATATTGATGTACGGAAGCCTATAATAAATTCCTCTCACAGAGTTGTTCTATGTGTTACTTCGAGATGCACATATATCCCAGATCTTTGTAAATATATCTATACATTTGTCTGATTTTTGGTGTACAACTATACGTTTGCTACATAAAAAAGGCATTCATTTGGAACATAAAGCTTAACTACTTTATTCAAAGTTTGCTCTGACGGAAGCCATAACCTTGGTCCATCTTCCATACGATACACGAATTCCACGTTGGAAGATTCCAGGTTGTTTTGAAACAATTCAATTGTGAAGCTAATTTGTTATCTATATATTATGGATAAAGTATTGGCGGAAATGCATGGATATTTATAGAAAAATAGGTGAGTTAGGGTCAGGACTATGTCTTCTAAATATTCAAAAAAAACATCGAGTAATAATTTTCATTCAAAATTGCTTTCGGGTCTGCTGATCTGATAGTAAAGTTGCAATAAACACATTTGTAAGTCCGTGTATAAAAGAAGCAATATGAAAGTTCAGCTGAAAAGTTCATTAGATTGACGTATAGATTTTTGCAAGAGGCGCCATTCTTGCAAAAATCTACTTGACTATCACAAAGCACCATCTTTCAATGGATACGTGTCAAAATTTGACAGCAATCGGTCGATTGGTTCGTGAGTTACAGCATTGAGAGTTAAGCAACTTTTGTTATGGTGAAAAAAATGGAAAAATCCGAATGTCGTGTGTAATTGCATGAATTGGGCTTCGAATTGCTTCCGTATCCAGCGTAGCCTCCAGATCTGGCCCCCAGTGACTATTTTCTGTTCGCAGACCTGAAGAGGATGCTCGCCGGTAAGAAATTTAAGACCGATGATGGAGTGACTACCGAAACTGAGGCCTAAAACCGAAAGAGTGCTTTAAAAATGGTATCGAAAAGTTGCAAAATCGCTATAATCGCTGTGTCACACACGAAGGCAATTATGTTGAACAGTAAAATTGAATTTTGCAAAAAAAAATAGTTTTACTGTGTTACTTTATAAACTTTTCAGCCAGCTGTTAGCTTTGTTTTAAATTCAGAGAACCGATGATAATACTCGATACTGTCTGGTATCTGGTATATATGTTTTGTCGGTGGTCATCGTCAATAGCCCTTTGAATGTTATAGATCCCATACCCACATATCCGTTTGATCTTCATCAAAGAATGAAATGTCATCATACTCGGATTCGGGAAGACTAAAGGGCGAACACGAAATTATTGCGACACATTCAACAGGGCGTAACTTTTTTACTATTGAGTAAAAATCAACCAAATTTTGCACACTTTCTCATTGATGTGTATTGTCTACATGCTGTCAAACTCGAAGTCGTGTTTTTCGATTCAACGCCTCCAAAGTTCGCCTCCAAATATCTCGTTTGGCAGGCCATCTGCTCGTGCGGACTGAGGAGTGAGCCTTTCGTGACAAGATCCGCTATTTTGGCCAGATTTGGCATCATGCCACTATTCTAAAAGTGTCCTGGAGTGGTATGAGGCCAATTCTGTCCATTTTTTTCCAAAGGACATGAACCCGCCAAACTGTCCGGAGCTGCGCCCGGTAGAGCAGTACTGGGCAATAATGAAGTGGAAACTTCGGAAGAGCAAGAAGACACTGAAAAGACTTTGATGGAGGGCATCAAGCGAAAATGCGTTCAATTTTACACTCAAGGCTCCATCGATTAACTTTTCTTTTGATTTTAGAAGTAAATATATGTATAAAACTACCCTAAATTTTTCGTTTGATTCTAAACATTATAAAATAATTGGCATGACATTTTCGGAAAGCGAAATTGCTGTCATTTCCAGGTCGGGGATCGCAGACGCTTCCACTTGACGTTTGAAACTGCCCTTTTTATTATCATTTGAATGGGCTATATGTCACTTTCAGTTTCACACGAGAAAAGACGATCACTGCTTTCAATTGAACGTTTCATTCGATTTCATTTCTTCAAACTGGATTTTCCCGGACCGTCTCCAAACAAAAGTGGCTTTAAAGAGGCATATGGGGGCATATTAGTCTGACAACCAGTGCTGACGACAGATTACGCCTGCCGGCATACTACACAGTTAGCCGGCAGGCGTAATCGGTTGTCAGCACTGTTAGTTTCAGTGAGTACGGTTCTAGCTCCAACGAAATGTTCATTCCAAGTAAGGCACTTTCATTCGATATAAGAACCTTTCATTTTCATTTGACGGTTGAATGATTTCGCTTCAGCGTAAAGAATGAAATAAATGAGCGTGAATCGATACTGTGAATGAAATAAATGAGCGTGAAAGTGAAGTGATATTCTCTTTATTGGGCGTGAAGAGAGAGTAGCACTATTTTCAGTCTGCATGAGTTTGCATGAAATTGAAAGGCGATATTCTCATTATTGAGTGACGATGCGTCAATTGCGTGAGGCCCTGATCGCAATACGAAAACCTCACGTTTTCACACTGTGCAATTGCATATGATAGGGCGCTTTGAACGCTGAACGTGAAATGGCGCAATGCGTGACCGACCGAAGCATATTTGTTTGTTACACTCTATTGAAAATTAAATCATAGGGTAATGGGTTGGAGTGGGCACTCGACAACAGTCTAATCTAGAGATGAAACGGATACTCGGTAACTGTCTATCCGGCCAATGATTGCTGTTTGGCCGATTGCCGTATATGAGAAAAAAAAAATTTCTCATTGACAGAAGATAAATCATAACAAAATAGCTCAGAGAACAGTCTTTCGCTGTGAACACTATTGCTAGGAGCTGGAAGATAAGCAAAACTTGCCAGTTGGGGGTTCTGCTTAGAGTTTACTGACCACCGTGATCGTGATTGCGATTGATTCGAAATATTTTGGATACGCCGGAACTTGGAATGCTTGTTATTATTTTTTTTTTTTTTGATTTGTTATTCAATAAGTGTACCCTCTCTCAGATTATCATCCCTGAAGTTCTTAGTTTTTTCATCTTGAAAACAAATAATTGGTTGATGTTTTTTGCATATTTAACTTCGAAGTACTTACTCTTCGTTCAGTAATAAAAAAAATATATCCACAAAAATCTCATCATTGTAGTTGAAAATCCATATCAGAAAAACATCTATTCAAGATTCTCTCCAGAAAACCTTCAATCTCTATTAAAGGATATTGATTTAAACAGAAATTGAATCATCGTTCATTATTTTTATGTAAAAATGTGTTTATTTCTCCCTAAAATGTAATCCTAGCAGTTTGTCTCAGTCTCGTATTCGCAAATAAAGTGCCGACTAGGCGGCTAACGAATAATCGGTCATCCGTCCTCGAAGCTTGCCGTGTATCCGGTATTCAGCCGTGTTTCTTTCAATCGATTATCCGTAGTAGAAGTACAATTATAAGTTCTTCTCAGAACTAATTTCCGAAAGAGTTTCGGCTGTTAATATTGCAAGTTCAAACGTTCAGAGGCACGTTTCTTTTTCTTCTTCTTTTTGGCTTTAAGAGGGTTTAAACATTTCAGTTCATTCACCTCTAAGAGGCACGTTTCCGACGAGAGCCTTCGCTCTGTTGCTATCGGCAAAACATTGACTATTATAGGTTTTGCGGTATGACATCTCGACGTAAGACGTCTTCGTCGTCTATGGGTTTTGACAACAATAATAATCGCGGAGCTTTTGAAAATGACCTATCTGCATTGATCAATTCTCATCATCAACATCCTCTTTCGTTAAAAACTCACCAGTAAAAGCACTTCCTGATGAGTTCGATATCAGTAGTGTAGAGGGGAACCTCGTTTATTAAATTATGTGGCGCCAAATCTGTCTGCAAGGCCGCGATGATCGTAAGAGGAAATCAATGAAGAGTATCGATCAAAGCAAATAAGTTCTTTTCAAGAGTTGCGCAAAAATTTGCCGAATAATCTATATATATAAATATCTCGTGTCACGGTGTTTGTTACCGAACTCCTCCAAAACGGTTCGACCGATTTTGATGAAATTTTGCACAAAAAACTTGGTAGGCATAAGAATAGGATGTAAACTATATACGATATCGCTGGGATACTGATTATTATATATTTAATACCAATTAGGGTGGCCCTATGCAAAAAAAAACTTATACATATAACCATAAATTCAAACCCCCATACCCTATTTTTAATCGAGATTGTAGTATTTTTACACAACAAAATTCAAATAATTTAACCGTCGTTCATTTTTCAAACAGAACGAATTTATTAACCCGTTTTATGCCAAGCGTTCGAGAAATCGAACAGCAACTTCGATAAGTTTTCATGGCTTTGAAAGCAATCATATGGTAAGACTTGAGTAACAAATGATTGCTTAGCCTATTAGCTACCACCAACTTTCAATTTCATTCTAATTTGTATCACTTTATTGGGCATAAATAGATTGAAAGCAACTATGTGCGAAAAGTACATAACCTAACAAAAAACAAAACCTTGCAAAATTTAAAAATATGTAAATTTTTCTACAACATTATTTTGATAAAAGATCACACATTGTGATGTAGGAAAAAAACCATTGGATTGAACCTCCTACAGGAACAAAAATATAGGTTTTGGCCAACGTTTTTGTTCGGCGCTTTTTGGATTTTTTGTGATTTTCCAGAAAACGGAAGAACGGAAAAAATAGTTCTTGAAGATTGGGGTTTCTTCAACGCCAATATTGTCATCAATTCTGATAAAACATCTGCTGGAGAGTACGTGTCTAGATTCAGTACGCAAGCGTTACTAAAATCATAGAAGGTGTCTGCACGATGACGCGAGAAATTGTGATTCGAAGAAAAAACAATCTGGAATTCCCGACCTTTCTGAAAGAACAAACATTAGACAACGTGATCCGGCCACAGGTACTCCATTCATTATGAACTTCATTACTCATTTTGAAATAATATTTATGAATAGCTTCTTCTTCTTCTTCAATGGCACTAACGTTCCTAGAGGAACTTCGCCGTCTCAACGTAGTATTACTTGCGTCATTTTTATTAGTACTTAGTTGAGATTTCTATGCCAAATAACACGCCTTGAATGCATTTTGAGTGGCAAGCTCTAGAATACAGTGCAAGTCGGAGGAAATTTCTTTGACGAAAAATCCCCCCGACCAGAACGGGAATCGAACCCGAACACCCGGCATGTTAGTTATGACGCTAACCACTCGGCCAAGGGAGCACATGAATAGCTATATAAGACGAATAAAATAAAGGAGTGCGCTCGATGGATTTTATGTGTATCGTATGACATTATTTATTCTATTACTAGTAGCTGACCCGGCGAACTTCGTCCCGCCCAAAATAGATTTTTTGATTTAAATACTTTCAAACATCCACGTTTTCTTACTAAGTGAACGTTAGTGAGTCCAATCACTGAACTCTTCATTGATTGATTACCCTTTGACCCTTTACAATTTCCTTTTACTATAAATTGTCTAGTACTTCTACAAAAATTCGTCCTTTTAATATAAAACTATTTTCAGACACAATTCTCGCTCAAGATTCTTCAAGCATTTGGAAATAACATGTTTCTCCGTTGCATGAAATACCTGTTTGATACAGAGAATATTACAGAATAAAGACAGCTCAAATCGGACCATTCCTTCCTCGGGTTTAGGGCGCACCAACACATTTGGCCTTCCATTTTTGTTTATATAGATAGAAGATATAGGAATGCGTTACTCCGTCTGAAAATCCTTTTCATCTTTCGAACAAAAAAAAAATTCGTTAGCGCCAACATCAAATGGACTAACAACGCTTAGTTAATTGTATATATTGGAATTCAATTTTCCGAATTTTCCAATTTTTCTCTCCGCTATATTGATCTACGGGAAGAGCCGAACACAACAAAATATAGATGACTGAAATTGAACCATTCCTTCCTCGGGTTTCGCGCTTACCAACACATTTGGCGTTCCATTTTTATTTATAGATATAATATATGAAAATGCGATATTTCGCCTGAAAATCCATTTCCACTTACGAACAAAGATCAATTTCGATAGCGCAAATATCGAATGGACTAACAACGCTTATGATGTAATTTTCGAACATGTGTGAATTCATTTTTCCGAATTTTCCGACCATCCTTTAGGAATTTCAGAAAATTTTCCGATTCTTCTCTCCACTATATTGATCTACGGGAAGAGACGAATACAACAAAATACAGGAGGCTAAAATCGGACCATCCCTTCTTCGGGTTTTCCGCTTACCAACAGATTTTGCCTTACATTTTTATTTATATAGATATGATGTCGTGAGTTGTACCAACAATTCATGATCGACATGTATGCAAGGTAGAGAGCGAACGGCTGCGATTCCTACGACCTTATCAACATAAGTGGCTTGAGGAAGAATACATTCACTTGAGTAACGCTATCATGAGCAACGCCGTAACAGCGTCAGAGTCAAAATTATCCGAACGGATTGCAATTTTGCATTATGAAATCCGTTCGACTCACGTCCAATCGAATTGTTTAAATGTGTCAACCTTGCGAAGCAATTCGGCATAGACAACAATGAGCTCCGTGTTCCATCTTTTTGAAGCATAACTGCAAAATGAATATTCGGGAGGAATAAACACGCTTTTAGACCCATTTTTTTTAAATGTTAATTTTTCATGTCAAAAATGTGTTCGATGTGAAAAAGCAACATATTCTTTGCAGTTGGGGGATTAATCTTGAACGAAAATTGTATCTGACGACGATTTTATGTTATGTATAAAGTTTTGGTGAAAATGCAAGGAAATTTATAGACAAAAAAAATAAGTTATGGTTAGGACTATGTCTTCTATGTATTTAAACGACATCGCGTGATCCTGAAATTCGATCGAGTTAGAACGAATCGGATTCCGAAATTTGAATAACTGTTCGATACTGTTACCACAATAATGGTGTATGGTCCATGCGGTGATTCGTAACCTTTTTCGCCTTACTAAGAGTATTCAATACATTTGCAAGTCCGAGGATAAAGGAAGTTGCAATATGACTGTGATTCTAAATTAGAATACCGCTGTGAATACTCCTCGATTGAATGACAACAACGAAGTAATACGGTTCCCAATAAGAACGATACATCAGCTCCATTGTTGTCTGACGTATCGTTGGTTTTCCAATTCATGAATGAGACCCAGCAGTTATAAATTTAGCCGTGTATATTGAAAAAGAGAAGCGCGTATTTTCCTCCAATGAGACAGCATCTAAACGATATGAATATTGATTTTATTTATTTCATTTTTCTACTATACGACAAAAATCTATTACTTTTGACGTAGGATTACGTCTTTCGGGAACATATGGGGGTACAAATCGAAAAACGAAAATCGATCGCATCGTGAAAAATGTCCAATTTCAAACGCTTATTGCTCAGTCATTTCATCATGGATTGATGAGATTTTTGCATCAAACGATTTCGGCACTCTATAACAATTTTTTACCTTGAATAAAATAATATATAACATGTAATTAACTATCGAACAATTGAAAAAATTGAACCGCTATCCTAACGGAAATACCCACTTCTGGTTGGTCGAATTGACGACACATGTGGCGGGTCCCTAACAGAGACATCAAAATCAAGCTGCCTAGGGGAAATCGCATTGCAAATATATAAAATTAGGGGGAGCTTTTGCTCCCACCGAAATGTGTTCCCTAACAGAGACATCAAAACCAAGCTGCCTAGGGGAAATCGACATTGAAAATACATGAAAGTAGAGGTAATTTTTGTTCCTACCGAAATGTGTTCCCTAAAAGAAACATTAAAACCATGTTGCCTTGAGGAAATCGACATTGCAAATACATGAAAGTAGTGGGAGCTTTTGTTTTCACCGAAAAGGGTTCTCTAACAGAGACATCTAAACCAAGGTACCCGGGGAAAATCGGCATTGAAAACATATGTAAGTCGGGGGTTTTTTTATATTGCAAGTAAGGTGAGTGATACGATTAATACTAGCAAATAAAATTTAAATTTGGAACTTTAAAGTTGGTTGCTTCGTGGAATTTCATATCAATAACCGATCGTGTATTGTGTATTGTGATAGCACAAGTGTAAGTGTAAAATTGTATATGGTAGCAGTTGTGTTAAAAATGACTTGAAATATGAAATGATTTATTTCAATTTTCATAAATAAAAACCAAGGTGTCCCGCTCGAGAACTGGTCATTTGGTTCAAGTCTGTTTTGTTGTGTTCGTTTTCACCCAAGGAAACTCTATACGGCTAAAAAGATTGGAAAAGTGAAGAAATATTAGAAAAAGTGATTTCCCATATACTCTACATATAGTATTAGATGGTGTTAGTACAATTAAAATTCGCATTGGGTAGAATAAACACAGTAAAAGTAAAAATTATAAAATAAAATTACCTTTCCATTTCAAATATGTTTTCTCTATATTAAAGTAACATGTTTTTACTAATGAGAAAAATTGATAATTGTGTTCGGTATTGGTAATTATTTATATCAAATTGGTGAGAGTTGAGAGTTTTTTTCCTTTTACTTCATCCATACATAACACAGGAGACATCTCGTTTTGGATAACATAGGGCGGTGTTCTTCATCTTCTTCCATCTTTGGTATCTTTTATCTGATACGCACCATCCAACGACTGTTTACCATCCTTCTGTCGCCATCGCTCGGTAAATATTGGTGGAGTGAACAAACAATACCCAACAACCAAACAAAACGGTCCTTTTCAGGGCCACCGAATCATTATCAAAGAGTTTAACGATGTAATTCTCCAAACATATCCAAACTCAACAGATAGCCTAACGGAATCCTACGTCAACTATGCGGTCGTGTCTCAGACACAACCCACCTGTGACTTTTTTTCTTTACATTTAACTTTTGAGAGATCAAATATATCAGTTACATTAATGAAATACATTGCATCATGAAACATCACACCAACTTCCGTTGAAATCGGTTCATTCGTTCTTTTTATCGATCATATTCGAATAAATTTGCAGATCGTTAAAACATTCAAACACGCTTAAAGTGCATTTGTTATGTTTTATTGACCACCCAAAATATTCTCTAGAAATAATGTAAATGGCAGAACAACGTTTGCTGGGTCAACTAGTGAATAATAATAATAATAATAATAATAATAATAATAACAAATATTGAACCTCGTACAGAATTTATTGGAGTTTTCAAAACTGCCTTCCGATTTGGGAATAATAGCACTATTGAAAAACTCTTCATTCTTCTAAATTTTTCATTCTTAAAATCCTTTTTATGTAGTAAAATAACCTAAAGGAGCGTTCTTGGAATCAAATGAATGCTGATTGATAAGGTGAATTGGAATTACTATTGACTGGGTCATGAAATACTGTGTTAATCTACAAAATCTTTAAAAAATAAAAAAAAATCAATCTTTATTTCTGTCCAATATTATTCAAGTATTGAATCTTAAAACTTGTAATTTGAACCTTCAAAATGACGTATATCCTCATGCATTGGGTTTTCACAAAGTTACAGCATTTCTAAAATCACTTAAAATTTCGACTTCACGCTCTGTTCCTTTAATTTTTTGTCGAGTGTAGAACTAACGACAGAGTATTGCGTACTAGGAATAAGATTTAGTGGCATAGTTTTATCTAAAATCATTATTGAAATATTAACCCTTTTTCCATGTGACACCGGCTATTACCATAATAGGTACACTAATTACAAAACACTAGGAACGCTATTACCATAATTGCTAAATGGATGTGACATTTTCAAACAAGTTATTTCATACAATTTCGTCAATTAAAAACGAATCGTAAAATATCAGTGAGAATCTTCAGAAACAGAGTTCAAACTGATAGAAAAAGTACACTTTTGTATACTTTTTAACTAAAATTTATAAATTTATTCGCAAATTTGTGTAAGTTGGTGACATTTCTCCTCCATAATTGGTACACCTATCCTCAACAAAAGAATATGTTACATTTTTTCGAGTACAATCTTTATTCTCAACAACAACAGTTAGTAAAGTATTTCTCGTCGATTCAGAATCAATTTAATGCTATCTACTATCTTCATCTTTTCACCGTTTGGAAACTGAAACTTATGATAATGCGCCATCACCGACTAGATATTGAAATATAGCATAACGCAATTCCTGAATAGTCTCCTGATTTCATTCCACTGTATTCACGATTCAGAATCCAATAGAGACAGGAAATCCGTTGGTTACACAGAGAATAAAAGCGTAATGAATAAATTACCATATTTCTTCGTAGCTTTTCGTGCTGTATTCCTCAGAGCCCCAGGCGATGAATTATTCCACCTAGATAAATAATTATAAATTGGAGTTTAATTAGAACGAAAAGTTCCCCCTCTAAAATTTCCGCTCGGGCTCCCTGTTTGAACAGCATTGTGATGCCTACCGGCGGCTTGTTTCCTTTTTTTATGCGTTTCCAACAGAGAAAAGAGTCCTCTCGTTGTTCCTTCGGGTGTGGTTTGAAAACGACAACCAAAACCGTGGGGTTACGAATGCCATTCGCATATTTCTGCCACGTTCCAAACAAGGCTCAAACCTATCTGAAATTGCCGCCACGTGTCCTAATTGTGAACGCGATGCTTTCTTCCAAGTAAAGGATAACATTTTCGGTTATCCTATGCCCCGGCATTGCCCTCGACGGAAGGTTCCACTGGTTGACTGGAACGAATCGATTTTTTTCGTCTGCCTCGTTTGGACAATGGGACAATAGGACACGCGGCCGCTCATTCGGTCGCACTGCTCCTGTTGATCGTTCTAAATGTAAATAAGATAATGAGGATTGCAAGTGCCCATTAAATCCGGATGCTTGTAACTGATTAGTTCCGCTGGTTTGCTTTATTATGACTCGTTAGTGAAGTAGATGTTATCGGGAGAAGTCAAGAGGGTTTAGTGACTTTTATTAGTGCCCAAATGGAACATACCTGGTATATCTTAATTAAAGCCACAAAAAACTGTGCCCAAAAAAATACATTAAAGTTCCAATTTCCGATCGGTTCTCGTCGGCCGTTTATAAATCCGACACACTTGGACGAATGCGATGTCACATCCTAATCTCCACTGATTGCAACGACAAACTTTTAAATCGATTTTAAATTCCTTCCCTTGTCAGTCAGCCGCAAAAGGAAAGCAATTTCATCGGGGGAGTGCAACCCCTGCCTGCGCTTAAACAAAAGGGCACATCCATTTCGTCAAAAGGAGTGTGGTAAACCCGTCGACTTAAGTGGACTTAGCTGATGGTTGGTGTATCGTGTACTTTGTAGCAGCTCGTCGTTATGGCGTATTTCGCAGTCAGTTTTTCACGCTTTATCGTTCCTTCACTTCTGGATTCTCTCATTAAGCGTTTCAGGAATAGATATGACTCGAGTAGAAATCGTAGGATTGTCACGCGTGAAAAAGTGGAAAAAAAATCAGAAAGTAAAAACCTTTATAAAACTTCACAGAAAGCAACGTCGTTTCATTCCCTTATGAGTAGATGGATGGTACCAGAACGAGATTACGCAGCTTTTTCGCCGTTTGTTATTCATACAATGAATACTCCTTAAAATAACAAGATTTATCAATTTATGAAACACACAATGGAAATCTTTCCGCTTTCAACAGTTAGAGACTATCTTCCCCAATTTACAAGACCGCTGTTTGTGAAAATGAGTGTCACGGTGAGCTAGACAGAACCATTTATAATTTGTCTCCATCACTCTGTTTAACGTCACGTACGAACTTCACCACATTCATAGCTGCTTGGGTACTGAACGAGTGCCGGAAAAGCATCCGAAAGGTTTACCCCCTGGAGGGAGCAATGAAGTCCCCCCGGATTTGTTGCAATGCTTTATTTTTGATGATTGCTGCAAACATTGTTGGACTACACCTGAAATTTGTAAAATTCATCTACTCATCTATGGTTTATGGCTTGCTCGGCTGGCTCGGAGGAAGTCCAATCGGCTAAGTCATCCAATCATCAAATCACATTTTGCAGAAATGAAGGCGGTATCTCAGTGGTAACGGGACCAATGTTGTTTTCCAATGCATCATGTGATTGTTCGGAAAAAATGTTTTTTATGTAATTATGTAACGTAATAATTTATGTGATTATGGAATGATAGACGAATTATATATGGATCGCTAAACAAAAAAAAATATATCATCATTATTACATTGAATATGAAGATGAAACAAGAGATGTTGAAAATACATACGATTTCGTGATATTTTAAGGCAAAATACACATGAAATCACAAAACTGCTTAATTTTTAATGAATAGTTATGGTATTGTAAGTCACTGGAAAAGTAGCTCTTTCGGTGAAATAATGTTCGTTTGCAGTCTATGGGCTTCATTTCAGTACAAACTCGAAAATAATAATGGGTTTTCAGGCTTAATGAACCCATTTAAAATATTAGGCTGTCAAAAAAGTCCTGCGGTATTTTTTTTGGATTTTCATTTGTTCATAAAATTAGTTACAATCATCTGTTTTAAGTCAAATATGCGCCGTTTTGTTCGATGACTTGTTCCCAACGAGATGCCAACTTCATAATACCCCTGTTATAGAAGCTCGCTTCCTTATTGGCAAAAAACTCGAATAGCCAATTTTCACAGGCCTCTTTTGTGGCTAACTTCTGACTACCTAGCTCGTTCGCCATGGACAAAAACAGGTGGTAGTCACTTGGTGCAAGGTCCGGACTATACGGCGGATGCAAAAGAACCTCCCATCCGAGCTGCCGGAGCTTCTGGCGCGTCACCAAAGAAGTGTGTGGCCTGGCGTTGTCCTGATGAAAGACAATGCGGCCTCTGTTTATCAAAGATGGCCTCTTCTTCATGAGTGCTACCTTCAAGCGGTCCAGTTGTTGGCAGTACAGGTCCGAATTGAGCGTTTGGCCATAGGGAAGCAGCTCATAATAGATTATTCCTTAACAATCCCACCAAACACACAGCAGAACCTTCCTGGCCGTTAATGAGGGCTTGGCCACCGTCTGAGCCGCTTCAGCGGGCTTCAACCACGACCGTTTGCGCTTCACGTTGTCGTAAGTGACCCACTTTTCATCGCCAGTCACCATCCGCTTCAGAAACGGGTCGATTTTGTTGCGATTCAGCAGTGATTCACATGCGTCGATACGGTTAAAGATGTTGTTTTTGCGTCAACGTGTGTGGCACCCATACATCGAGCTTCTTTGTGAATCCAAGCTTCTTCAAATGGTTAATAACGATTTGATGACTTATCCCCAGCTCTTGGCCGATGCTACGGCTGCTACTATGCCAGTCTTTCTCGGCTAATTCAGCGATTTTGTCGCAATTTTCGACGACAGGCCTTCCGGAGGCGCATCTTCGACGACCTCTACACCAGAACGAAAACGTTGAAACCATCGTTATGCGGTGGAAATGGAAACTGTATCGGGTCCATAAACTGCACAAATTTTATTGGCAGCTTGAGATGCATTTTTGCCTTTGTCATAGTAGTACTGTAAAATATGTCGGATTTTCTCTTTATTTTGCTCCATATTTGCGACACTATAACTCATGAACGACTTAACCAAACAAAACACTGTCAAGGACTAAATTATAGCGCGCAAAAATACCTTTCCAACAAGCTATAGTATGACTCGATACAATGAATACAACTAGAACTACGCGCTTACAACGACACCTCACGGAAATACCGCAGGACTTTTTTGACAGCCTAATATAAACTATGAATGAAAAGTAGTATCTCCGTATCAAATTAGTGTTCAATGTAAATGGAAAACTTTGTTTTCTTCATGTGGTGAAATGATCTCTTACAAAAATTGTATCTGAAGATAATTTTATATTACAGAAATTGTATCTGAAGATCTATATACATAAAAATCTCGTGTCACGGTGTTTGTTACCGAACACTTCCGAAGCGGCTCGACCGATTTTGGTGAAATTATGCACAAAAAACTTAGGCATGAGAATAGGTTTAAACTATATACGATACCGCTAGGATACTGATTAATATATTTTGATACCGATTGAGGTTACCCTATGCAGAAAAGAAATCCGAATATTTTGTTTCATTGATTTTGAAACAATTCATATAAACACAAATTTAAATCCTCATATCCTATTTTAAATCGTATTAGTATTAATCGTTTTAGTATTTTTATATATAAAATATTCAAATTTCACCCGTTGTTTGTTTTTCAAACAGAACGTATTTATTTATGTTGTTGGTTGGCGCTACGTCCGCTTCATCAAACTTTCATCCGCACATACGTCAGTGACCTAAATCCGCCCATTGCCGGCAAACGGGAAACTGAATGAGCACAACGAATTGTTGAAATTTTCCAAATCACACATGCACAGATTACAAAATGACAATCACGCTTTTGTCATCAATCTTGATTAAACACCAGCTAGAGAGCACCTGTGTAGATCCAATGCACATGTTGTTGAAAACGTTGCTTAAATCAAAAAAGGCAACTGCACAGCGACGCGAGAAGTTGTGATTCGAATGAGAAACAATCATCTAGAGTTCATCGTCGACACACACCGTTTATACGACGCTCTCCATTCTTCTTAACCCTCTTATAATCACGCGTACGGTCTGACAGACCGAAAACAAATGAGGTAGCTGAATTAAATGACTGTTAGAACTGAATGAAGTTGAAGAAAAAAAATCTGGAGTTTTTTCATTCAATTATATCTTTTTCTTTAAATAAATACCAATAAAGCCTAAAAATGTAATGGTCTACATGTTCGCGAAGGTAGAGATGGAACGACTGCGATTCTTATGACACAATTAACAGAAGCGGCATGTGGAAGTATACATTCACTATACGAGATGCTATCATGAGCAACGCCGATACAGCCGTTGCTATTGTCAGGTCAAAACGCAATACATTGTCATGACATTACAGCACATGTATTCAGACAAAAAATGAAGTTTTTAATCTGCTTTATTACAATATTACATGTATCAGGTCATACGCGTTGTTGGAAGCATTCGGTTGAATGACAATTTACATCATACATCATTTACATCATACACACATTTTGTGTTTAGTTACGCTCTGAGGAAATCGATAGTGTAATTTCTTCCGTAATTCCAAAACCATCTACGGATCAACTACTCACTCGTATTTATTGTACCTATCGAGTCAGAAATAACCGTGCGGATCGCAATTCTGCATCCTGTAATCCTTTCGACTCATGTCCAATCGAGTTGTGCAAATGTGGCAACCTTGCCAAGCAATTCGACAAAGACAACATTGGGCTACGTTTGCAATTTCTATGAAGCGAAAATGGTAATGGATTTTTGGATGGAATAAACGCGCTTCTAAATCAATTCTTAATCAATTTAAATTAATCAGAATAACACATTCTCGACAATTGAGGAAAAATCTTCTACCAAATAATATATCTGATAATGATTTTGAATTATGAATAAAGCTTTTCCGGAAATGCTATGAAATTTATAGAATAGTAGATAATTTAGGAACAGGCAATGTGACCACTTTGCATAGAACGATTCAATTTAAGTCGAACGGATTTCAGAATGCAAAAGTCGATTTCGATTGAATCATGAAATCCAATCGATTTTAAACCAATCAGATTCCGGAATATGGGTGACTGCTCGATATTTCGTTGTCTGGCATATATTTGGTTTCACATTTCATGAACGGGACCCAGATGTTTCCAAAATATTCACTTTAAATAGTTTATTGATTAAAATTATTTATATGGCGTCAATTGTTGATGTTTCAATTGAAGGTGGAACGACCAATAGGCAGGACTTCAGGACGTCAATCGAATCGGTGGTACGTTTTAATAAATGTGAGCTTATACTAGTTTTTTGACGATATCCAACTTGAATGTTATAGGAAGTGACCAGTGGAAGTCAAGACTTTCTTGACCAGAGCACCAGAAAGATGGACATCAAAGATAACATTTTGAAGAAACTCGAAAATGAGTCACTTGCAAACTAAGAAATTTGTACGTAATTTTGGACTACCTGTGTCGGTCTAGTATAGTAGTGCCTTAATTTTAAAAAGAGTTTCGGCATTCGTAAGATTCAAATATTGTTTGTGGCGGAAAATTTTCAATTGAATAGTTTCAACCAGGTATACCAGGTATTGCGACGAATCTAGTTTTGTTTTCAATATATTAAAACATTACAGTTACTCATTGGGAGAAAAAAGGGTTGCACAAATCAATACTGACAGACACAGGAAGAAATTTTTAGGAATTTTTCATACTGCGCTTTTCATTCAACCCGCATTAATAGCGTTTGCCCAATATCAGTGTCGGTCGCAGCTTCCAAAGATACTTTTTGTATACAAAGAAAATAATCACAAATTTGACTAGAATTGTAGCCACATTTCGTAAAACATCCGAAAACAGACCGTATATATTTTCTTTTTCTTATTTCATAACTGTCAGTACCAATCAGTCAGCCGTTTTATTACCCCTTTTCGAACGATTTAATTTTCGAAAAAGCGAACCAAATGCGAACGCTTCGATGGGTCACGCATCGAGTAATTTCACTTCTCTACTGAGCGTCTTAGAAGCTTGCGATACGAAAGCGCACCACGAGAGAGACTCGATGTTGTACGTTATGACACAATCATTTCACATCGAGTGAGACTCGATGTTGTACGTGAAAGAGTTAACTATCCTATACTCGCGCGCGAAATCGTAACTCATATACTCACGGGTTGTGTGTGTCTCTGGGATTTAGCCATTTTGTATTTTTAAGCGTTGTTGGTATTTATTTAAAGAAAGAAAATATAATTGAATGAAAAAACTCCAGAAAATATTTTTTCTTTAAGTCCATTCAGTTTTAATAGTCATTTAATCCACCACCTCATTTACTTTCGGTCTGTCAGACCTATGTGCGAGTATAGGAAGGTTAATATGGTGGATAACTACGCTGCGTGCCATTGATGGGATTAGTTTCTCTGATAATAGATCAATATGAGTTTTTTCTACAATTGCCAGATGCAGTATCTATTGCTCAACCAATCTTCCGAGGAAAATTAGAAACCTCAATCATGTTAAATTAAGAAAGACTGAGCAAGGTACTAAAGACGTTTAAGTATGTATTATTTTGGATTTTGTTTTGGTGTTTTATAAACCCCAATTAAATCTTGAAAGCGAATAAGTGTGGTGCAGTTAATAAATACTCTTGCAAACTTGTGTGTGATTTCTTTATCTGAGACTCGATTAGTTGTTCCGGAACTTGAAGAGGAAAGAGTGTGTTACTGTGTCACATTGCAGTATGGAGAATGAGCAATTAGAAAAGATTGAAGATATTGATTTAGAGGAAGATGAAGAAGTAAGTAAATGCATACTGATATCAACTGGAAATAACAACTCTAAAATGCGTGTTCGAATAACATCAGCAGAAGACAATTCACACAGAATGACAGTAAATAATTCGAGTTATAAGATTGAATGAGCAGAACAAATCACGTTTTTAGCTCGTATACTGTCTTTAAAAAATATACGAGAAATTGCTATGAGAAAAGTTTTGCAACAATAATCTCGATATGTTATGTTGCATTGTGTAATAACATGTTGTATTACAGCTCATGTGATAAATAATGTAATAAATGTTTTTCTATATATTTTGCATGTCAGCGGGAAAAAAGTGTTTAAATTTTACGCATTGGAGATAAAACGCAGGTTTTTTATTCAAAAAAAAAAACCTATTTCGAATATATCACGTTTCTATTATATCACGCGAAAATGTTTTTGAGCGTGATATAATCGAGACGTTACTGTATAACACTTTTGTATCACACTAAATGTTACTACATCCAAACTAGCGTTGCCTGAAAAGCATTCCATTTTCGGCAGTAACCATGCCTTTTCGTATCTTGAAGCGTCAAATGGGCAAATAAGATCATCTGTACCCCAACGCATGACAAATGTTTGTATGTACGGAAGCGATCATCTCATTTTTTTCTTTTTGACGTGGGACTACGTCTAACCGAAATATATGGGGGGTAAAATGAAAACATAAACACAGAACATGCAGGAAAAAATGCAAGATTTCGAAAGCTTATAACTCGAACATTTTCTACTGGATCGGAAAGATGTTTGCATCAATTGATAGGGAATATTTCTACGCATCTATCGCAATTAATAAAAGGTCCTTTTTCATTAGATAAATAATTGAATAACTGCCTCGTTATGATTGGCCCGATTTACGGTTTCCCCAACACAGACTTCAAAACCAAGCAGCGTTGGGGAAATCGGAATTGAAAATACATGAAAGTAGGGGGACTTTTGTTCTCTCCGAAATATGTTCCCTAACACAGACTTCAAAACCAAGCAGCATTGGCGAAACCGACATTGCAAATACATGAAAGTAGGGGCAGCTTTTGTTCCCACCGAAATGCGTTTCTCTAACACAGACTTCAAGTCCAAGGAGCGTGGGGAAGTTGGCATTGCAAGTACATGCAATTCGGGGGCATTTTTGTTCCGACTCAAATGTGTTTCCCTACCACAGACTTCAAATCCATGGAGCGAGGGAAAATTGGCATTGCTAATACATGCAAGTCGAGGGCAATTTGTTCCGACTAAAATATGTTTCCCCAACACAGGCTTCAGAAACAAGGTGTCTAGGGAAATTGGGATTGCAAATTCATGCAGGTAGGGAGTATTTTTGTTCCGACTGAAATCTGATTGACTATAAAGACTTCTAATCCAAGGTGTTTGGGGAAATCGGCATTGCAAATACATGCAGACTGCGAATACTTTTATACTCGCTTGCCTTTGTGCAGACTAGAATGCGTTTCCCTAACACGGTCTCCTAAACTTAGGTACCTGGTAAGATCGTGCAGACACTAGAGACATGGCATTTGTTCAAACTTTTTACTCACAACGCAAATATATTGAATTCAATTGAATTCGGAAATTGTTTCATTCGATCAAAAATTCAATCAAAACATACAAATAATTACTAAGCTAAGGTAGTCCCACATCAACCTAGCGGTTATATCATAGATATAACCCACCCATTTTTTCATCTTTTTTGCACCCAAAAGAAAGTTCAACCGACGTCAACGGGGATCGACCAAGGCCGACTGGAATGCAAGGCTGTTTCACACGACCACGCTATCCACATAGCTAATGATGCTGTTGAATAAATGCGTGATAATATTGCACCTGATTATAAAATGAAGCTGAAATGTGTTTTCTAAAAGTAAAAAGGAGAGCAATATCTATCTCGGTCTGGGCCGTGTATGTGCAAAGTACGCGGAAAGCTTATTTGTAGTGATGAAACGGATAGTAGTTTGGCCGGATATCCGGCAAGCTTCGAGGCCGGATAGCCGGATATCCGGCGGCCGGATATTCGACTCTTTATGAGCGAAGGTCGACTGTTATGCGGAAACATTTCGAATGGATCGCAATCACGTTTGGTAGTCATTAAACTTTAAGCAGTACCCCAATTGGTAAGGTTTGTTAGAGGTTATCTTTCATCTCCCTACAGTAGAGTTTACGAAGAAAGACTGTTCTCTGAAGCTGGCCTAGTGTACGAAACAAAGCGTATACGGGCGATTACGCTAGTTACGATAGTGTTAATGAATCCACGTTATGAGTTAATATTGATTTAATTTTGAAAAAAAATATGATTTATCTAGTGTTAATGAGAAATTATTGATTTTTTCCTAATATCCGGTATCCGGCCGGATAGTAAGTCACTATTCGGTATCCGGCCGGATAGCAAATATTGGCCGGATAGGCCGGATACCGGATAGTTACCGGATATCCGTTTCATCTCTACTTATTTGTCCATTATTTCTCTCGCTCGCCTTAATCTTATATTGCTTCCATATATATTATACAAATGCTTACCATTATTTGAGAGTCATGACATTTTCTGTTATTTTTAGACTCATTTAATGTAATAAATCGGGATAACAAAATTTGAGCTAAAAATCAATTCTGGGTGTACTATTCCGAGAATATAGACACGACTATATTTGACTGGTGGGGGAAAATAACCTTCAGAAGCTTACCTATTAATTGCACTTAATTAAGAAAATTACAAAGCAAAACGTACGTGGTCGCAGTATTATATTATAAATAGAGAACCAAGTAAACTCTTTCGTTTCAACGCAATTCTATGTTCTAAGTAGAACTGGAAGATTATTTGTCAGCAGCGACAAATAGCTGATTCGATGACCTCCAAACGAAAAGGATTGCGCGTGTGTGTGTGTGTGTGGCGGTTGTCTCCAATGCCTCAAGCCTTTTCGATGCTAGTGCTTCTCCTGCTTCCGATGGATTCCCTTTTAGCCTTAGAGGGAATTTTCAATGAACTCGGAGCACCAACACCGTTTGTGTGCACAAACGCTAACCAACAAATTGTGACACCGCTAATCAACGCTTTCATGATGAACGAAGTTAGCTTCGCCACAACAGCGATAACATGCTCCAATCGATGTACAATTATAACTGAATGGATTTTCCCCAGGCTCATTGGTTTTGAAGTCTGTATTAGAGAAACACACAGATTCCAGCGATCGTTTGGCAATCATAACTGATAAACACAATGATTTTCGAACGGGCACTCGCCTATATACAGATTTGTGTTTCAATAACCTGTTTTGAAAGCAATTTTAAAGCTATTGAAACAAGTTTTTGGATCAATAAGAACTAAGCATATAACCTAGATATTTTATCTTTCGAATGAAATGTTTATCATACCATTTCGTCCAGCTAGTCAGGAGGTATTAACGCTCAAATTCTTGTTGCTCCGACGTAACGCTCTTGTTTTCGAAACATTGAACTTACACCCAGTATAGAAATGAAAGACGTAGTCCTACGTAAAAATTTCGATAATCGTATGGTACTATTGACGTTTTGGCCGGCATCATTTTCGAAGAAGAAAGTTGCAGGAGGGTTGTGTACGAGACACGACCTCATATGACGTAGGATTGCATTAGGCTATTTGTTGCATATTTATTGTGGAGATGTTTAAAAAAAACCATTTTTAACCCCTTTGATTCAATTCGGTCATTCAGTTCATGAATGGACAAATGCAGGGGGATCATATTCAGTCCATTCAAAATCCAAGCATTACCGAACATTGAAGGGGCTATTTACACAAACAAAAATCCATGGTGCACTAATTCATTGAGATAAATAGTTACAAAACCATGGAATCTTTGAAAAATTGCAGAGAAATCTCTGCTCTACTGGTACCTTTGGTCGAAATGCAATAATTTTTAAACAAACATATTCTTATGTAAATTCTCTGAGCAGTTCTTCTTATGTAGAATATTTGATGTACGTCCTATACAAATTGAATATTATTATCTGGCAACAAGTGTCAACATACGTTAGGAACACGCTTATCGACACGAAAAATAAAATGTATTATTTCATCCACATTTCTTCGTTACAACGGTTCAACTGGTGTTTGGAACAAGCTTAACAATCAAAGTTTCATACACAATCATTCTTGCACAACTGTAGATCTTCTTCAGTTACAAATTTAAAGGAAATCGTCACTCACTTTAAGAACCCTTAATTCAACACAAAAACACCAACCAGAGAACAAATGCTTGTTATCTGATACTTTCTACCCCACACCCAACCAGCTATCATCGGTGTGCCCCACATTTTTCAGTTTTTTCCACCCGAGTTTTTTTCCTGTCCTTCAAGTTAAAATCTTCAGTCCGCTAACAAATCCACCCTTGTCTGGTGTAACCGTGGCACTAGATTGTTGGCACTCTAAAACGCTTCATTGGATTTCCGCTAGAACAAGTCCAAGTCTTTATCCTACATAACAAGTGAAAATCAATCGAACTGGCTCGGAGACGAATCGGAAGCTGCCAGTTCCGACGATTTTGGTCAAAAGAACAGCGTATAATAGGGACGCAATCGACGGAGAAAAAACCTCTGCGAACGGGAAACGCTTTATTTCGAGTACCATTATGTGAATCGATTCAGATTCAGAATAGATCTAACTTCGTTATCTGGGGCTTTACCTCACATCGAAATCGGGCATGCTGAAAATAACAAGATTTTCCTAACATGTTATAGCCGAGGGCATCTATGCTGAAATTTGTGGATGTTGATAAATTTTCACATTTTTCACATTCACGTTTTTTTTTATTTTTTTACTAAACCGTTTATTTTTACAGGCTCAGTTACATAGGTTTAAAGAAGCCAGACTCTTAAGTATATTTTTACTAAAATATCTTAACATGTTTCCTTAATTCTATGGTTAATAAAATAATAAATCGATTACTCGCGGTCGACTCGAGTTTAGAAGGGTGACACATTTTAATTAGGAAAAGGATGGGATGTAAGGAGATTGTAATAATATTCATACTGACACTCACATTCCCATACTCATTCACACTTACATTTCACACTCAATTCTATCAACTATTCGTACATCTAATATGTATTTGTGATTTAACTTATTTTAATGTTAGTAGGAAGGGAACCGAAAGCTCGCGAAGGACGAAAAGGAGGGGAAAAGGATGTAGGAACAATCACACTCGAAGATTGATAGCTTTAAGGTGAAGGTGGAAGCTCATTTCTTTCATCTCCCTCCCTTACTCCTCGCCCGAAAATCAATAATTTTGCGAAACAATGTGAAGAAAATGATCGCATATACTTCCCACCAAGTAATATTGACCAAAATCTAATCGATTACTCATCAAATATTAAATTTTCATCTGCCATCGCAATGTATAGTGGAAAACGTCGTAAAACTCTAGCTAGTTAACTTTTCATTTTTCAATTTTCGCAATGGTTTTGTTTGTATTGGTGAAAACATCTTTATTTTTTCGCCACTGAAGCCAGACAACATCATTTAAACAGATATAAAAACCACTCAATAAAATGTTATTCCTGAGTCATAGCGTCATGAAAATCAATAAAATAAAATTGTGTTGATATCAATACAATTATTATTTTTACGTTGAATGGGTCTATAATGTAAGTTCTAGCAACTTGAACATTGGTTGAGGAAATTGTATTGCAGAGCTCGGAACACTGCCACGGCTGCTTATGCTTTCAGAAATAGTAAACGGAAAAGTATTACATTCAGCTGCCTTCCTCGGGCCCGAAGGGAGTTTACTAAATTCGATCTGGCGACAAGATACAACTCGCACGACCAAACAACGTGTTCGATGTCGTGGTAACCATGGCCACAAATAAAAAAATTGCTGTCGGCAAGATTAAAACGAAAAAGTAGCGCGTCTAACGAACAGTGATTGGACATGAGTCGGGAGGAGGTGCGAATGAAGTCCCGACTCAAGTCCAGAATTTTGAACCACGGTTTGAGGCTAACTTTAGGGATAATTGAGTGAAGCCACCGGCACTTCGTTCCATTTGCGTTGCCAGTTAGCGATGGTATTTTTACGGACTAAAGAATAAAATTCATTCAAGGCGATTTGACGCTGATAAATGTCGCCTTCAACCGCACCCACCTTTGCTAATGAGTCAGCCCTCTCATTACCCAGAATTGAGCAATGTGAAGAAACCCAGTCAAAGGTAATGACATAACAGCGTCTGGATAAGGCACTCAAAATTTCTCGTGTTCTCTCAAGGAAGTACGGCGAGTGCTTTTCCGGCCTCACTGAACGGATAGCTTCGACAGAGCTAAGACTATCCTTTACAATGTAATAGTGTTCAACAGGTCGTGAGGCGACGCTGTCCAGCGCCCAGTGAATTGCTGCCAATTCAGCAATATACACTGGGCAAGGATTCTGAATATACGAAGAAGGAGTGATCTGCAAACACATCCTATGACGACCTGCAAAAGCGAGGTGATTCAACGCCTAGACTCACCCCGGAGAACCATCCGATGCCCGCTGCCATCCTTCGCTACGTTATCGAAACGTCGAAAACTATTCAGCTCACGTCACCAACATATAAATTCCCTGATGGGCTTACGGCGATAAAGCACCAGTAAACTGTTAGACGTTATGGCAGAACGGAGAGAAAGATCAGCAATAAACAAAAAACGAATGAGATAAGGAGTGCAAAAAAAGTTTATTTTTCATTCTTAGAAATCGCTACTTTGTTCCCCTCCGTTTCAGCGAATTTATGTTTTGTATCCAAACAAATAGGGTTCGCGAATGTGCTCAATTAGCTTCCACCAGAGAATACATACAAAACATCCATACCAGCCTTTCGAAAAATTTTAGAGTGAACGTTATTTGGAACCCTATTCGCCAATTTTAATACAAAGCGGGGGAAACTCCCAGCGGGATACCCCGTGATAAAAGTAAAGTGAACCGAACGCATTTCCCTCCTCATCCCACGGTAGCGTATTTTTGATTGAAGAAGACGCCGAACACGAGACTGCACTTGACACATTTCCCTGGCCAACGAATTGCAAAGGGGCCGCTGTGCTGTTTCACTTCATTTTTCCGCGTATTATTGAATCATACAAATATAAAACAAACATTTTTGCTTAGCGAACATTCCTCACTCATGCTGGACATTTTCCATTTTTTTTCTACCATTCTCGTTTCATGACCCCTCTCGCGATCTCATTCATGCGAATATTCGACCATCACCGCCGATACATCTTCTCGTGTGATCATTGCGCAGGATGGAAAGAATCAATACTGTCTCTACCGAAAAAATGGTTGTCAACGGCGGAAGCAACCGACGAATTTGGTTTCCCGGAGGTACGTAAATGAAAACATCTATTGCACGTTGCACTCACAAGAGAAAAAAAAATCGTTAATTACATACATGAAAATATTTATAATATCAAAGCAGAGCCACACAATATGCACTGAATCTGACTGAGTTATTTCTATATTACCAATAACTGACACCTGATCGTTAAATCGTGATTGAAGGGTGTCCCACATCAAATTGTATCACGGAGAAAAACGCTGTAGAAAATTACCCATTGGGTATTTTTTCTTGAAAATTTGGGTAGGAGTAGTTTAGAGTGTATTGTTTACACTGTATTTTTATCGCTGTTAGTTATTTGAAAATTGGAAAAAATGGCGTCACCCCAAAAAGCAACGTCGCGAATTGATTTTGCGCAAGCACCCGGAAAATCCTCAACTCTCTCATCCGGACATCGGAAAACAACTCGAAATCGTGCAGTCAAGGGTAAGTCGTGTGATTAAACGTTACTACAAAACTCTGAGCATCGAACGGAAGGAAAAATGCGATCAAAATGGATGTTCTAAAGGGTATTTCAATAGGGACGCTACAAAAGTAGACCGATAGGAACAGCAAACGACGCCATATTTTTTCCCGCTCTCTTGACATTTCTCTTCAATAAGGTTTGCCATATAATGAAAAGTTATACGATCCAACAACGAGTCGAGATTATTAAAATTTACTACCGAAATTCGGGGTCAATGGGCACAACTTTACGAGCGCTACGTCATCTTCAGCGATGAGGCTCATTTCTGGCTGAATGGCTTCTTCAATAAGCAAAATATGCGTTATTGGTCAGGCAGCAATCCATCCCGAACGGTTTGGTGCGGTTTATGGTCCGGAGGCGTCATTGGGCCGTACTTCTTCCGTGATGATCAAGACCGGAACGTTACTGTGAATGGGAATAGCTATCGCTCAACGCTAACCGGATATTTTTGGCCCGAATTGGATAATATAGACTTGGAAAGTATGTGGTTTCAACAGGAAGGCGCCACACAGCGAATCTAACAATCGATTTATTGAAAAACCAAGTTTGGTGAGCGTGTTCTCTTACGAAATGGCCCAGTCAATTGGCCGCCACGGTCATGCGATTGGACGCGTTAGACTATTTCCTGTGGGGCTACGTCAAGTCTATGGTCTATGCCAACAATCCAGCGACGATTGATGAACTTCGTACGAATATCGAACGTGAAATTGCAGCAGTATCGGCCGATTTATGCTCGAAGACCGTCGAAAATGGGGTTCAGCGTCTGGATATCGAGTTCCATACATAATGGTATCAAATGTACTTTCACATGAATAAAAAATTCCATTGATATCTAAAACCGTTTTTGTTTTATTTACAAAAAAAACTTTTTTAGCGCTCTTATTGAAAAACCGGATATCAGTCATCAGGCTCACAAGCGTGTCGTGAAAGCGTTTAAGCGGAATCCTAATGCTGTCCAAGTCTTTCGTTCAGAACACCAAGTACCGGGAACGGCAAAATACGGTGAAAAAGTCACGGGCTCGGACACTGTACACCCAGATGCTGACGAAGCCTCATTTTGTCTTCATGGATGATGATACTTACGTCAAGGTGGACTTCCGACAGCTTCCTGGAATACTGTTCTTCACCGCCCAGCACAAGTTTGATGTTCCGGAAGATGACCTTCTTAACATCACCCATCGTAGGAGGTGGTACATCGTCGTTGTTTCTCTGCATCGATGTAGTCCTTTTCAACGACATCTTGGCATCCTGTTTGCACACCGTACAGGTATTCATCGTAGTACTGCCTCCATCTTTCGAATTTGAAGAAAAAACACCGAGTTCACTGTGCCAAAGTTTTGCAATATCACAAAAAGATCCGTGACGTAAATACCTTAAAGATTTCTTATTTGCTCTTCTTGATTGACCTGAACCAGCGCTGGCGCCAGGGAAAAGCAATACATTCTCATTGTGCAAGCGCAGTGATTCAAACTTCGAATTATAACGTCGGCCTCGTCCTTACAGCCACCAAGGTAAAGGCATAGAATGTGGGTATGATATCCGTATGATTTCCAGAAGGGTAACTTGTATGGTGCAGTCATCGCAATAGTACAGTCTTGTCGCTATAGTCGGTATGACATTGAATCGGCTACCTCTGTGTGGGCTGGTTTTACGATTACTGCTTGCCAACTTTCAAAGTATAAATGCATAATATATACATTTCCAGCACGAGGAAATCATTAATCATAATCATTATCATTAACAACAGCAGAGCCACAAATGATCATATAACGATTGCATTTAGAATCTACTAAAAACAATAGGACTGAACGATCGGATCTGTCGTTAAATTGTCGACACCACGCTTGGACGATATTTACCGTGTGGATCGGTGCGCCGTCCTGTTGAAAGAAGTAATCATCCTTCCCATAGAGGTCCCGAAGCGCCGGGCCACAACTTTCTCCAGAACTTCTCGGAACCTCGGAACCTAGTACGCGGCGTTGATTTTCACGTTTTTCTCGATAAACACCAATGAGAGTTTCCCACAACTGGATACGGCCCCCAAACCATCACAGACGCAGCGCTCCGGAACCGCGGGATGTTTATGTGGGACGGGAGGATGCTGGCCAACATCGACGCGCACAGACGATCGTTTTGGACATTGTGCGACTGGTGCAAGACAAAGAGTTTCTCATCAGAAAACACGAACTCCTGAACTGCCTGCTACGAACGTATCAGTTTAGCTCTGTCCAGCCTCTTCTTCGTTGTAGCCTTTTTTACCCCGTGAACCTTGCGTTTCTTGTACGGCTTGTATTCCAGATCCTTCGTCATGATGGTCTTCTGGATTGAGCTGTTCATTTTTCGACGAACCCACTCTCTCACCACCTTGATGGCTGCTGGCGTCCTCGCCGAACGCGGCCGTCCGTTCTCGCACTGCCCAAATTTACCACGACATCGCGGTACTCCTTCATCGTGCGCGGTCAACAAACAACAAATGACAGCAAATCGACACGGTGCGCGTCGGTTAGGTTTTATATGAGGCTAAAACTGACACCAATACCAATATACAGAATGCACATGGTGCGCACCTACACAACGATGAAAATATGTATTCGAACCTATTGAACACCCTGTACATAACTACAAACTATATCTAAACTCGCAAATCAATGACACCTGGTTCCATTATAAATTGAAAGGTATTCTACGGAGCTTTGATGTTCTGATTGTTTCATTTTCCCAGATGCTTCCGAAGGTGCCCATCCCGACGCTGACCCAAACGATGGCCGAGTACTTACGGGTACTGCAGCCCATTGTAACACCCCAGCAGTTGGAGCGCTCTCGTTCCGTGATTAAGCAGTTCACCGCACCGAATGGACCTGGGGCTACGCTGCAGCGGCACTTGCTGGACAAGAGAGAAGCGGAAGATAACTGGGCCTACTACTACTGGTTGAACGACATGTACATGGATAATCCGCTACCACTGCCGATTAACTCCAATCCCGGTATGGTTTTGCCTCCGCGGAAGTTCACTACGGTGAACGACATCGCTCGTTTTGCAGCCAGATTGATCGATAATCTGATGCTCCACAAGGAGATGCTCGACAGGTGGATTGAAAAACATTAGGTATCAACCATTAAAAAGGGGCTCACACATGGATTGGTTTTTTAGTGGTGGTCTGGTTCAGGAACGTGCAACTTCTCGCGAAAAGGGACAACCTCTCTGCATGGCTCAGTACTATCGCCTTCTTGGATCTTGCAGACGACCGGGCGAAATAAGGGACTCTCAGTACTTACCCCAGCAAAGATCCGATGAGCATATGATTATTTGTTGTAGAAATCAGGTTTGTATTTCTTTAAATTTTTCTCACTTACATTTGAGTGTGCATGATCTTTCCACAGATGTATTGTGTCCCAGTGAAGGCCGGTGACCGGGGTCGTCTAACGGAGGATGAAATCGCGTCTCAAGTATTGTGCGCACTTAACGATGCCCCTTGTCTTCGGTACGATCCGCCTCGCGTCGGTATACTAACTACTGGAACCCGTCCCCAGTGGGCAAAAGATAGACAGTTGTTGCTGCTGGAACCACAGAATGTGCGTAACATTGAACTTGTTGAACAGGCCCTAGCGCTGATCTGTTTCGACGAATCGATCCCGCTCACTTTCAATGCCCGCGGTTTCAACGGATCGCCTGCCGGAGCTCATTACTGTGCCGGCAGAGATGAAAGCAATATGGCGCACGAAATGATCCATGGCGGTGGCAGCAAATACAACACCGGTAATAGATGGTTTGACAAGACGATGCAATTGATCATCTGTAACGATGGCAGCTGGGGCTTGTGCTACGAGCACTCGCCTTCCGAGGGAATCGCCGTTGTTCAACTGCTGGAAGGAATAGTTAAAAAGATTGATGAGATGCCAAGTAGGGAGGAGAATGGATCCCAGAACTATTTGCCACCACCGGAAAGGCTGGAGTGGTCTATTTGTCCGGAAATTGAGCAGAGAATCAGCGAAGCTTCGCGTGACGCTGACAGGTTGGACGCTTTGAACTGAAAAATATTACGTCGGAGAATGAGTTTTCTATTCATTTCAGGAATATTGAGGATCTAGATTTCTACGTTTACCGATACAGATCGTACGGGAAGAACTTTATTAAAGCTTGCCAAGTTAGTCCAGATGTGTTCATTCAATTGGCGCTGCAGTTAGCTTATTTCAAGTGAATGTTTCAAACTGGGACTCACTTTGAGTAGTTATAATTATTTTCTTGATTTTTCAGACTTTACGGCCATTTGGTGAGTACATATGAAAGCGCATCTACCAGGAGGTTTATGTTGGTAAGTGAAGTCTAAATAGGGCACTTGCAGAGTGCATATTTATTAGAAATCTGTTGGGCAGGCTATCACTTTAGCTGCATAGAATTTCTATGGATCGACAAGATTGAGTTTTATTTAAATAATTATTTAAAAATAATAAATAGTTACAAAAATTACGCGCCATATTAAAAACATGTGAACATATGTGTCTTTACAAAAAATATTCAATTTTAGCGTGAAAGCTAGATACATGGAGAAAAATAGAAATTTATGTTATGGCTATAACCTATATCAATGGAAGCAGATAGATTATTCCAAAAGTTCAACAGGAACAGATGGAACAACCAGTCGAGAAAGAGGGTCGGCGATGTTCGATTTTCCAGGACGATAAATAACCTTTCCTTTGTGAGCTTGCAACCGAACCACCCACCTCTCGATCATAACGCAGGGCTTTGATCTAGGACCAAAAAGGTATCCAAAGGTTTGTGGTCAGTAACAAGTCGAATGAACTACCGTATGAATAAGAATGGAATCTTTCAACTGCTCAGACCTCTGCTAGTGCCGCTTTCTCAATTTGTGCATACCACTTTTCGACATCGGATAAACTCACGTAAGAAATCACTCTTGAACCATGTTCGTTGATCTGGATGAAAACAGCACCCAATCCGACGGAATTAGCATCCGCAATCAATTGAGTGCGGTCATCTACTTCGAAATAGTCTAATCATAGGGTTCATTGGGTTCATCATGTGTCTTTTTAATTCTTGGAATGTGAATTAATGCTCTCGGCTCCAAACGAATTTGTGCTGTTGTTTTGTAAGTTGGCGGAGGGGATCTGGGTTTTTTTGCAATGTTAAGATTATTCATTGTATAAAAGTTGTCATTATATGTTTACATCTAAATAAAATTCTAAGGCTGCAGTATCTATCATCCCATTTGTTTCATTTATGAAGGTTTTCAGTACTTGAATTCGTTGGTTTTTCCTAATATTATTCAATGACGCCCGTAATAATTCTCCAAAAGAAGGACGTTGCCAGCCTCCCAATATAACAGCAATTTTAAAAATTAGTCGTAAAATTATGAATGAACTTGCCTGCATTGTTGACTAGTCCCAAAAAACTGAGCGTTTCTTTTGCAGTTTTCGATCCTCGGAAATTTCGAATCGATTCCAGTTTATCAGTATCGGGTTTGATATAATTTGCAGTAACTCCGTAGACACATATTGCGTTATTTAAAACAATGTTCATCTCACGAGGCTTTCGACGTACCTTATCTAATCTTGTGTCATGTTCTTGTTGATCGGCCCCATGAACGATCACATCATCGATAAAATTTATGCATTCATAACATTCGCTCAAGATTAGTTTCATGATTTTCTGGAACAACTCCGGAACGCAGAACGAGTATACCGATATAATCCTCTAGGTGTAATAAATGTTGTTATTGCTAAGGACTTCTGGGATATTTAGACCTAAAATGAAATTCGCCATTGCATCTATCGTTCAAATCGTTTAATCAAAGGCGCTAGCAAACTGACAAAGTTATTATATAATATTATATAGGTCATTCGATCTATAATCGAACATTTCAAACAAAATAGAATAGTATTGGAATTCATTAACAAGAAAACAATTTGCGTCTTCAATCTTATCAATTCAGAAAAATAAAGTTGAGACGCATTTATAACGGAAATTTAGCTCACCTCGCAATTTTCAACTGCCTCGTTTGTCCGTCGCATATCCACGGAAATACGTACGTCGTCACCCATGGGGACGACGACAACCGGAGACACCCACTTCGATGGTTCATTGGCTTCCTCGATGACACCTTGAGCTTGTAATTCATCGATCTTCATAGAGGCGAATGAACTACAAAGTTTAAAGCCTCTTAAAAACAAAGAATCAATCAATCAATCGATGCTCATATCGATAAGTTTCTCTAAAGCCACAGAAATGCGTCGATACGTCTGGATAACCGGTACAACATCAGTCTTGATTGGAATATCGACGATTATATCATTGATAGTTGCTAAACGCTCCTCAACATCAACCTTTTTCACTGTTGTACTGATTTTCAAAACATCCATTGATGTAGCTGTGTCACGACCAATTAGAATTTTGCCGCTTCCCTTGATCATATAAAATTCTGCTGATCTACTCTGAATACCGAGCTTGATTGTTGTCGTAAATGTACCCAGCACCGGCAACTCCTGACCGCCATAAACTTTAAAAACCGTCGATGCTTCTCGTGTCTGTCGTATCACAGTAACGTTCTTTAATTTCAACAATGTCCACATCGACTCGCTAAACAATTTGTGCTTGGAGCCTGAGTCGAATACTGCGGAAGTTAAAATACCTCCGATCTCGCATCGCATACCTCCTTCATTGTCAGCTGTCGTCACAATGAACACGTAATCTGGCGATTCCTCAACTTGTCTACATCAGGTTTTTCTGAGCGTTCCCCATCGCGCTTGATATCGAATGTCTCAGGAGACTTCCGCTTTCGACATTTTCGAGCGAAATGACCACGACCGCTACACTTGTTGCAAGCCTTTCCTCTTGCTGGACAGTTCTCGTCTATCCTCCAGAAAATCGTCTTCTTCTGCCATTTGCTACTATATCTATTTTATTCATTTATCGATTGGGATCTTGGATTTGCTATCGATGCCATGCTTTGACAATGATTTCTCCTGCTGCGTCGCCGTTCCAAATATTTTCGCCACATACTAAACTTCTTCGAGAGTTGCTTCCCCCCGCTGAATCTTCGCAGTATAGCTGACTGACAATTCTGTATAATCTGACCCTTCCGTTTGTCTCGACCTTATCACCGAACCCACAACGTTCAGCTTGTACATGAAGCAGGGCCCGAAATCTTCGAAGGTGAAAAATGAAGACCGACTCTACTCTCCGTAGCTTCGCTTCGACTAGAAATGCTTTGGCATTCCCCCGCAGCAAAAAGTGATTTGACTAGAAAATGAAAACATGATTTCTGATGCAAAAAAGAAGTTACCCCATCAATGGACGGTTTATTGTTTACCCATCGTGAATTCAAACCAACGGACTTAGACATTTATCAAGTATGCTATAAAGGTCCTCGCGTTAGTGTTAGTAAATAGCGAGCAAAATAGCGCACACACACTGCACGCTATTTTATACGTGTGAGTAATTTTCGTGTACGATACAAAAGAATCTAACTCACCTGTAGCGTATTTCAAACCACGTTGAACTCAAACTTCGATGCATGCACACGTAAATGGGAGAGAGAAAGAGAGGAACGAATTCATTTTGGGGGAAGTCACTTCATAATTCAATGAGGACAATTTAACTGGGAAGAATGAAATGATATAGTTGAGTCGGTAGAGGGAGATAGCGACTAAACGCCGGACTGACTGTTTAGTCGTTCTAGCGGAGAAACTGCGTGAAGAAGCCAAAAGTCATTACTGACTGCGAATATAGTCAGTCAGATAGTCAGCTGACTATCCTCAGTTGACTATGACTATGCAGAGTCCTGACACGAAGTCTAATGGTAAAAGCATAGATACTCTACTACTCTACTAATACTCTACATTGTTGCCTCATATGTCGCAGTAGATGTATCTCGTAAGTTGAATTTTCTGTCGGAAGAAAAAACGTATTCAGCTTCGTGCCAACTTCTTCGTAATTCGTCATATTAGGGGTGTAGTTTTCAACAAACACCAACACGCCAGCGTCTCAAATAACCACTGTACACTACCACCAGCGTAGTGGAGCAATAAATCCCATTTCCATTCGTCGTCGCTGATCCGGCATGCACGAATCATCGTCTCAAATGATCGCAGCCATTTGTGCCACTCCATTTCAAAGTCATCGGAATGTGATTCGTATTGGAACGATTGCAGCTGCAAGCCCTATGTCTCGATCATATCTGCAAATGACAAATAACACAACACGTTCAATTTTCTCTAATTCATTTCTGCACATTTTCGTTTCGGTTCAACCTGCAACAAATTCCATATAGGCGATAAAACGAAACAAATCCAGTTGAATTGGTATTTTTCTCCACTGATAACACACTTTTGTTCATTTGAAAATGTATTAAATCGATCAACACTTGTATCCACCACCTCTGAGTGGAATGATTGTGTTCACCTAAAGACCAGTGGTGAATATAACTACTTCTACGTATCGTACCATCCAACCAATTATGTACATCTAAAAATGAGCAACCGAGAAGAAAATATCACCGAATCTATAACCTCAATTCATTTTCCGCAACCGGCTCTTCGTTGAATTTCTTTTGACGTAGGACTACGTCTAACCGGAAGATATAGGGGGTGAAATGGAAATCTAGGCACTGAACAAGTAGGAAAAAATGCAAGATTTGGAACGCTTATAATTCGAGCATTTCTCAATAGATTGCAAAGGTTTTTGCATCAATTGATAGGAAATATATCTACGCATCTATCATAACGAATAACATTTCATTTTTCATGAGATAAATAATTGAATAATTGTGAAATATCAAGCATTGTCAAAATGCACTATGTGCCCATTTTTGATTGGTCCATTTTGTGCTCCTCAAATCGTACCGACCAAAACGGGCACCAGAGCAGCAGCGAAATAGAATGAAGCACGATTGGAAAGGAAAAAGAAAAAAATGAACGAAACATTGGTCGCAGTCTCACACATGCATAATTCTCGATCCAGCCAGTCAGCTTAAAAATCCCCGCTCCGCTGCCGTAACGATCATTCTTTGTGTGGACACCGACTGGACAACATCATTGCTGGACGAGCTGGACGGCGAGGGATCGAGTGCCTTTCTCAAGGCAAGAGGGTGGAGGTGGTAGCGCTGGAGTAGAATAGAGTAGAGTTTTCAAAGGGCCTTTCTCAAGGCTAGAGACGAATGAACTGCAAAAGTTTAAAGTCTCTATAATACAAGACCTTCCTTCCTTCCGTAACGATCATTCTCATTCAAACCGTACAACACATCGGTACGCATCACAACACATCAACAAACCAACCAAAGCAGCCATGTCTGGACATGGTAAAGGAGGAAAAGTGAAGGGAAAGGCAAAATCCCGCTCGAACCGTGTTGATCTGGAGTTCCCCGCAAGGGTAGCTAGGCCGAGCGCGTTAGTATCAGTGCACCAGTCCACCTAGTCGGCGTTATATAGTCTCGGCCGCCGAAGTGATCGAGTTAGCTGGCAAAGCTGCTCGCGACGATAAGAAAACCCGCATTCGGAACAGAACACATTCGGTTCGGTGGACATCAAGACAACAGGCAGTTGCAGCGAGTGGCGAGTGGCAAACGCAATCGCAAAACGGCATCAGGTAGCAGAAGAAAAAAGTTTGTTCTTTATACAAACTGCTTTGGTGGCAAATCCAGAACAAGGCGGCATCGAGGGCGTTCGAAATGGTTTTTTTCAAAACCACGAGTACTAAGTTTTCTAAATTGGAACCATTCCATAAAACAAGGCGCTTTTCAGGGCCATTAAACCTTCCAAAAAAGAGTTTAGGAAATATAGTTCAATGCTTTCTAAAACATTATCCAGAATAATAATAAAACACAAATTGATTTTTTCATAATTTGTTTGCCAGGATCTGATGAGTATGTGAATTTGGCAGTTGTTCTGAGCTTATTGATAGTTGGGGACTTTCCTGATTATTCAATTTTCACCAATTCTTAAATTGTTTCCAGATTGAAAGTACAGTAATTTACAATTAGTTCGACATTTAGCTAATTGGACGGACATGTAATGCGACTTATTCAGTTGGACATTTTTGTAAACATAGAGATCCAAATTATGACCCCAAATTGAAAGTCGACACTGTACCACTGTCATCGCAAATGTTCAATTACAGGTTAAAATCGCCTCCAATGCGACACTGAGTGGCGCTTCGGCACGTCGCACGAATTTCATGCCAACTCGACTGGCCGTTGGCAGCACCATCTCAGATAGCAGTGAAACGTGGGTGTAAAGACATGGGTCTTTTAAGCAACTTTGCATACTTGAAATATTCAAGAAGAATTAGACTATTTTTCTAAAATGGCCAAAATCTTTTTCAGAGGTCTCCATACAAAAATGCCCTATATTTCAGAAACTACAAAAGATAGAAAGTTGACGTCTTCGACGAAAGTTCATACTTCAATAAGATCTAAAACTTTGTCGAATATACTATATTGCTATCTTGACATTAGATAAAATGAGGATTGGTTGTAGTTTTTTCTAAGAAAACATGAAAATGTTGTTGTTAGAAAAACTTTTCCCCTGTAAAAATGTCCAACTCCCGCTGTATGGACGACTTGTTAAAAATAGTAAGAAGAAATTCATATAATTTTTTTTGAGAATTTTAGAGAAATACGTTTTTGAGAAAAATGAACTTTAATTTTTAAAATAATTTTTTTCGGCAAAATTTTTATATTTTTTTATGAAAATTTTAACAATTTTCTACATTTTGTCCTTGGACCCGAGTTTTGTAGGTATTATAGTTTTCGAGTTATAATTTTTAGTAAAAAATCAAGAAAAAAAAATTGGCCCTTTCAAAAAAGTAGTCTATTTTTTTTTTTTTTTTTTGAATATTTCAAGTATGCAAAGTTGCTTAAAAGATCCATGTGTTTACACCCACAACGTTTCGCTGCTATCTGAGATGGTACTGCCAACCAGTGTTGCCTCACGTACAGATTTATCTGGAATAGTACAGGTTTTTTCGTTATTCTTGGTACAGATTCTGTACGGTACAGAGTACAGATTTTCGTCAAAAAGTACAGATTGGTACAGTTTTTTTCCACTTGTGAAATTTCTCACATTTGAACAAAGCAACATCAACCCTCTACAGCCCAAGCCCACTTTTAGACGGGCTTCGCGGATTTTCTTTTCATATTATTCAGACATTATTTTCAATGTTCACCCCCACTAGAACGTCTTTAGAATATTTTCATCTATCACACATACACATTGTTTTTATGATGGCAGCTTTCTGCTAGGAGTATTTTATGTTGAAAGTCTGAAATTCGAGATAAAAGTAGAGTAGGGTTTTTTAGATCAATAAAAAACTTGGGCGATAGAGGGTTAAGGTACATGACGATTTTTACGCCGTAGTATCGCTTAGTGTTGCTGATCATAGAAGCATTTAAGGGGGTATTCTAGTCTAGAAATCTGAAAAAATCGATTTTTTTTTTTTACCATATTTCTGTAGTTTAGGCATTCAAGAATATACTCTAGAAAGGACTTATCGAAAATCCTATTATTTACCTAGTTAGAGCCATCTTAGTGATGTGGTATCTAACCTGTTACGGCCATCACAATGAACTTCAAACGCGTTTCTCTCGGAACTAGTTTTTTTCTAACTGGCGTACACGATATCTCAAGTTCTACTGAACCGATTTATGTCAAATTTATATGAAAATAATCTGCATACATCTCTCTATCGGATGAACCAATAAAAAATTATAACTTTTTAATTTTACTATTTTTAAAAAATCGGTAAACGCAAAAAAAACGTTTTAAACAGCATTTTTGTTTTCAAACGGCCGCCATTTTGTTAAAACCCATGTTTTTGACTTGTCCGAGGTTCATGCCATAGCGACATCTTTACTGATTCAGAATCTGTTCGATTTTTTTGTTTCAGATAACCAGAAGGACTGGAATCGTGTACGCCATGGCACAACTTTTTTTTGAACACCCTCACTTCACCAGCATGTAACTATTCTAATTATGAATATTTTTTTTCCGTCCTATTTTTGTTTTATTGTTGAAAGATAGATAAACGAATAATGATATAATGGATAGTAAAAATATTCTTTGTTTTATTTTTACGGAGTTCGAAAAAACGTCCGAAATTCGTGTCTCTACACTAGAATACCCCCTTAAAGGGTGTTAAATAAAAAATGAGAATTTTTTCAATACCTTTCAGCAACTCAAATAAAGAGCGTAAAATTTTCTTTCTTGAAGAAAATTGCTCTTTGGGCTCCCTGGAAACAATAGGCGTGTTTGGTTTTGCTAGTTTGAATTTAGTCAAAGCAAAGATGGCGTCGAAACAGCACGTGCTCCGCGAACGCATTGTACGGTTCTACGAAACGCATTTCCAGCAAGGAAAAAAGTTCACGGTGGCACATTTTAAGGAAGAAAATGTACCTGTCAGTACGATATATCGTATCCTGGGTTCCCTGAACGTAGAGCGGAAGGTCGGAAGTGGTCGTCCGGTGACGATAATGACGAAGCAGAAGAAGACATCGTTAAAGAAGCTGTTTGACAACAAGGACGCAACCAGCCTGCGTGACGCCGGTCAGAAATATGACTGCTCCCACGTATTGATCCATCGGACCCTCAAGATGGAAGGAATCGTCTGCAGGAAGAAGACGAGGTCGCCGGAGTACACGGAGGAGCAGATTGAGACGATTAAATCACAGTGTCGGTGGATGACCAAAACATACAGCGGGACGTCTTTCGTTCTGGACGACGACGCTGTCCAAAACGCATATTCCAGGAAATGATAATTACTACTCCAGCGACAAGTCATCCACACCGCCTGAAGTGAAATACAAGTTCAAGCTCAAGTTTGAAAAAAAGGTTATGTTGTACATCGCCATTTCCGACCGTGGCATTTCAAAGTCTTGGTTTAAGCCGAGCGGTCTGGCAACCAACCAACAAATCTATCGAGAAGAATGCCTCGATAAAATCCTGCTGCCGTTCCTGAACGAGCATCACGCGGATGGGAAGTACGTCTTCTGGCCGGACAAGGCGTCTTCCCATTACGCCAAGAAGACGCTGGCGTATCTTGAGGAGAAAAAGATACCGTTCGTGCCGAAAGATCGTAACCCAACAAACTTGCCCCAGTGCCGCCCAATAGAGGATTTCTTTGGCTCACTCAGTGCCATAGTGTATAAAAACAATTGGAGGGCCAAGGACACGAAGCAACTGACTACAAGAAAATGGACGTAAGTGCCGTACAACGTTCTTGTGAGAGCATCGCGACAAAGTTGCGTCGAACAGCAGACCACGGCCCTTACTCAAGCATTACTGACATTTTTTTGAAGAAAATACATTATGTTATTAATAAAAAATACTGAAATCGATGAAAAAAAAAATTGTTTATATGTGATTGAAAAAATTCTCATTTTTTATTTAACACCCGTTACAATGCAATGATCGATCAGTTTCATAAGGACGGAGTTCCTCACAAGGATCGTCTGGAAGGATTCGCGTCGGACGATGCGACGCATGTTTTGCCAAAGATCAACAGATTGAAAGGGGGTCTTCGTAGCCTAATTGGTTGCATGTTCGCTACTAAGCGAACGACCATGAGCTCATAGGTCAGGGCCCCTCAACTGACCATCTTTGTGTGTTATTCAGGCTACTATGTTCACGCAACAATCATCATGTGACGACAATCCCAGCCCCTTACCGCTCACATTAAGATCTGCTGCATCGGTTATTGGCACTATTTATAACACAACAATGGAAACCTCATATCAACAGTCCCGCTGTGAACAGTCCAACTGTGAACATTTGAACAATAGGAATGTTTTTACGACGAAAAAAGGCGACATGTGTTCGTATCGTGTATCGATAGAATTGAAATACCTTTTAGGCCTAAGAGGCCTAAACAGCTACTGTGTAATAGATAAAACAAATGTTTATCGATAGATAGGAATATTCTTACGCCTAAAAATGGCTACAGTGGCTACAACAATAGTTAATAGTTAAGATAAAAATGTATACGAATGAGTTCGGCTCTGTTATAGCTGAATTGCTAAATGAGCCTAATAAACACATGGGATAAGAAAAAAAAACAGATTGAATCGTTTCTTCCAGGCTGAAAAACCTGAATTCACGATGCTGAATGAAGAGCTGAAAGATTTTGATATTAACATTCTCTCTAATATCTGCAAGGAATCTTGCGTTGATTCAATGCTAATAAATTTGAAGATCATTTGAAAATCGGCAGGAATTGTTAGGTTGAAATAGCATCAGAGGATACTATCAGACCAATGGACAGCGAAAGGCAGATCGTTTTGAGGATATTTGTCACAGTTTTTCCGTGGATCTGATTGATGATCCGACGCTCAAGGCTGTGGCAATGTTCAATCCCAGAAACTTTTCCAATTTTACAAGCATTAACGTTGGGTTAGAAGCGTTTCCAGGATTCTACAATGGGAATATACAAGATCAGGAGAATTAATTCCGTACCCTAAAGATTAAATTACTGTGCAAGGAAATCACAGTTTCAGAAAACGAGCATGCGCAGGATTGGTGGACAAAAATTTGATGGCTAAAATGAAATGAATTGAAAAAAAAGTACAGATGAGAAAGATTTTTAATCCCTCTGGTACAGATAAGAATGTGGTAACACTGCTGCCAACTCCTAAGATGAGTTGGCATGAAATTCATCATTTATAGTGTTACGATACTTAAGTAGGCTTTGTCCTTTTTGTCATTGAATGCTGATCGCGTGAAGAAATAGTCTATTTCTGAAAAAATATAATGAGACTATATTTTCAGATATTCTTAATCTGTGGTTAGTTCCGTCAAAAAAGCAGTTGATTATGTTGAAATGATAGACATATTCAGCCAGGAAGACCAACCAACCCTTAGTTATGATTTTCGTGTATCTGAATGCTCTGCGAAGAAATTCATCAGTTAGCCAATTCATGGAAAATACAAGTAAGCATTCGAACGTGAGCTCGAGTCTCAGTGATCCAAACAGATTGATAATCCTTTCTGTCGATTTTTCGATCCAAATCTAGTGGGAATGTCAATAAATGAACATCGCGAAATAGGTGCTAATAGATTAAGTCACACAAAAACTCTTGTTCAGGAAATAGCTTGTCTAACTGTTTAACAAAGTTTATATTAGTTCTATTCGCTAGTAGAAAGATCGCATCTATATTGTAATCATCTACAAGAACGTCAATTGATAATAACTCTGCTACTACTAACTACGAATGCAAACTAGCGATGTGTGCCCAACAGATGCTCTGCATGTGTGTGTGTAGCAAGAGCCCTATAAAACAATCACAGATGACATTAGAAGAACAATTGTATTAATCACAGGGTCGCGTGGATTGCATTCGTTCGGCAAGCATGGAAGCGCTTGAATGGGCCAAAGCAATGTGTCAAGGAGAAGGTGCCAACGTTACCCTCGAAAGTGATAAAGAAGACGACTACAGCTGCGAAGGGAACGACATTAAAAAAGTAACTTTCAGTATTTACAGTGTATGTAGGCATAAGAAATCCTTTACAAATAGAACCCCGAATGTATCAATAGTTTTAAAATTTTACTTATAATCTTACACTTTGTAACCACTGTTTCATAATGATTATTAGAGAGACCATTTGAGGGAACTGTTCCGCTGTGCAGCGGCTCGTCAAACCGAGGTGATGGTGCAAAACATTCTGGGACATGGTATAGATATCCATTTATTAGGTCTTCGTGAAGCGTGCCGGGAGAAGGAAGGGAATATGCACGAGCTTTTCACAGATGAGAGTTACAAGATTGCAAATTGTTTCCTATTATCGACCAGTCAGGTATCCATTCACCCTCTTAACCTGTGAGCATGATCAATGGCACAACGCACATCTGGAGCACGAATTTATTTTTTTTCTTTCCAGTGTATCTCAACCGGCACTATTCTCGGCACCGATCCGCACCGTACTCAAATGAATTTATTAACACAATAATAACACTTTTTTATGTATCCTTATACTCAAAAGGTTGCCTGCTCAACGAACAGTTTCATGGGCTACGGGCCAGTAACTCCTCACGGATACGGGGCTTCGTACAATCCTCATCCTAACGAAATTATCTTCTGTATTTCGGCGTTCTTTTCGTCCGATAAAACCAGCGCATCAAGATTCGCTCGGTCGCTACAGGACTCACTCGATGCTATGCGGGATCTGCTGTCATAAGTTCCACCGGATGCCTTATCATACAATGCTCTGAGACGTTAGAAACGGAGAGAAAAAAAAACATAATACATATCAACTCAATGAAATTTAGAAAACGAAAACATATCAATTTATTGTGAAGTATTAAAGTTTTATTTTAGAGTATTACGGAAAGCAAATAATGCTCCGGAAGGTGAAATGCAACCAAAGAAACGAAAACATATCATTAGCACGTAAGTTAGAGATATAAATCAAATGTACCCATGTAGTATTTACGAAAACATAAAAACTTTCTCGCTATATCTATATCTATTGCCGTTAAATTTGTTGGCTGTTGGTTGAATTTGTTGCTAACAATTGTTATGTGCATGAGTTGAGAGTTTAGTTAGTTACTCATTAAAAATGGGTGTATTAGCCATATTGTCCACAACAGTCAAATTTAGAAAACTAAAAAGTTGTTGAAATTTGTTGAATTATGTGTTGTGATCATAACAAGAAATCGGTAACCGAACACATGTGCATAGAAACAATTAAACTTTTGCGCCCGCACAGTGATTCTTGTCCATTTAGAAAAGTTAGAAGCAAGTGGATGGCAGCGTATCATATGAAAAGAATATCTACACCATCAGTACTTATTTCGATTATCCATACTGGTAAATATTGTATGAATTATTCAGATTTTGAATTAATTTATTTGAATTTCAAAAATAAAGCTGAGTGCATTCCGTAGGAAGAAAAGAATTGATTCAATTAATTGGTTATGCAGAATTCAGCACTTTATTTAGACGACTTCGGAAGCAAAACGATGGAAACATTGTCAATAATCAAGTTAGCTTATATTGTTTATACTGAACTATTATAAACATTGTCAATTGAAACATTAGAAATATTGAAATGAACACAAGTCTGGAACTGTAGGCGAACGGACCTCCACATATCATTAATATATTACTACATACGCATTTAATCAGTTGAATTAGATTTGAGGAATGTAATCCAAAAAGGCCCTCAACTCGTATAGTTATAGTAATTAAGATAAACGTAAACCATAAAATATGTGTCAATAGTGATATTGTAACACGTTAACGGCATAATAACAGTAACACGTTTCATAGGAAATATAAAACTACACTAATGATTCGTGCAACGTGTTTCTAAAATGTTGAGTACACGGGATACGTAAGGTATGCACACAGCAAAATTTAGCCAAACAAAAACTCGCAGTTAAACTCATTTTAAATTATTTTCATATCATTTTAGTTTCCAATTCATTTATTTGTAAGAGTCAATCGCATAAGCTTCGCGGAACCGCCAATACAAAATTTGTTTACACAAATTTCAACTTAATTCTATGTTTAGTAGAATTCGACCGAATATACGCGGTTTACTCGAGGTTAAAAGGCCAACAATTTTTGTGGGACAGGACAGTTTAGGGATTACGGATAAGGGGTACCATTGTCTCAACCAAGGGTTACCACACGCACTGTAGTATTGTGCATAATGACCAGGGATAGCATCTGGTGTTCGACTGGCTGTGGAGGGTGGGCGACGGTGAGATGAGGGGGCAAGACAAACAACATTCTTATACTAGACCGTTTCACACACAGATCGACTGAATAGATATTGATGTCGCTAGTTCCCAACACGTCTCTGGTAGGAACATAGGGTAGCCTCAAGAGTATTAAAAGATACTCTCTGGCTGCGTAATTATCCGTACTTTGCCAAACTGCGTGATCGAAGTAGTCATAACTGTTTCCACACCGACAGACATTACTTTGAACAAGATTTATTCTGTAGAGATGCACATCTAGCGAGTATTTGCTAGACATAAGTCTACTCATTACACGAATGAAGTCACGATTTACGTCCAAGCCTTTGAACCTCGCTCTCGAAGAAATATTTGGAATAATTGAATATAACCACCGCCCAAGACTTCCAGTGTCCCAATCGGTCTGCCAACTCAAGAGGGAACTTTGACGCAATAATTGGAAAAAAAGGGTTGCTGCAGTTTACGAAAGGTGCATGATCCATTGAGGCGAGACCCATCAGTGAAGTATCTTTGCATGCAATTTATTTTTAGATACTTTCGATTAAAAATATTGAGAATCGTAATTGGTCGAAACTGATCTGGAATCCGAAAAACGAATTAAATTGGTGATATTTTCTCATAAATCGAAATTGTACAGGGTCTTTCAGATTAAACGCTCACGCAAAAAAAATCAAATAGCTCCTTATAAATTTCTTTTTTCGCTCCGTTGATGGTAACACTACATTCCCCACTTCGGGACGATAATATTCGGCTACTCGTTCAGTCTGATCGTATGGTTTTTATTTGTTTATTTATTTATTTATTTCTCATCTGGCTAGTTGCCTTAATGATATCATGTTTTGGTGTCAAAATGTTCAATTTACAAGAACGTGTATTTTTAGTGAAACTATATTACTCGAGCAACCGAAGCCTTAATGAAACTTTGTCCTCTTATGGTAAGAATTTCAACATTTCTCGTCGTCAATTACTTCCTCTGGGGGTACGTGAAGGACCGTTGCTATGTTACTAAGCCACAAAATTTGGAGGAACTTAAAGAAGACATAACTCGGATTTTCAACAGCATCGAAGTCGTAATGCTAGAGTTGTGCATTAAGAATTTTGTTCACTGTTTAAAATGCGTTATCGAAAAAAAGGGTGGTCATATCGAAAATGTCCTAAAATAAGCTTTATTTTCGTTTTTGTAAATAAAAATCGGTTTCTCTTTGTAGAAGTTATTGAAATTTGCTGCGTGAGCGTTTAATCTGAAAGGCCCTGTATATTTAGATAAAAACTTTTTTTCAATGTTTTCAATCACAAGTGTTTTCCTAACGCCGCATTTCACCAGTATGCTGAGAGAAAGTTTGCAGAATCAATTCTGAAGAAGTGTTACTCCTGCCAGAAGCTTCAGACTCATGTTATGCTTACAGCCGCACGAGTGCATTCAACCGAAAGCTACATTCAAACAACAGAAACCACACCGTCATCTGCAAACTGTCTTAGCGTGCATTGTTCTGCCAAACAACTGTCAATACATGAACCTTGGGACATACCCATATAACTATTTCTGTAAGTTTTTAGATGTCCGAGGGTGCAGTTCATTCGCTTTTCTGACAACAAATTGTACAAGAAATTATTCACAATTCCAGTAAGTGCAGATTGTCTGACTGAATTTCTATGGAAACCGAATCAAACGCTCCCTTAATATACAGAAATACTGAAGCCGAAACCCAAATTGTGCACTTGATAGCAAATTATTCGTCTCGATCCATTGATCCGGTCTTCGAAGGATAATTTTCTCCAAAAATTTTCTAATGTACGAAAGCATAGAAATCGGACGGTATGAGTTATAGTCAGACGCTGGTTTTTCAGGCTTTTGAATTACTATTACTTTAACCTATCTCCATTCGTGTGGAATAATGTTGTCTTTTTGCGATATCGGGAAGATTTTTTAGAAAAACGAATTCAATCATATCGCTTCCGGGTGAAGAGTTGTTAGATGAGAGAAGAGCCATAGAAAATTCTAGCATTGAGAATGGTCTGTCCAGAGGTCCACCGCTCGAAGACCTTTCCCGAAGAATATATTGGACTGGAGCTGAGTCTGGACAGCTGTTGATGCAGTTGATAGCTTCATCGTTATGATTCATGAATTAATCTTACAACATGTCCCTCGGGCTCGTGCACGCCGTAAACCGGTATGAGGAAATCGCCGCAAAAATGCCTACCTTCGCGCTTATCACTCACTCAGATGTGCTCGCATTGAACAGCCCGAAGAACTTTTGACGATATGTTAATAGTAAACGTAAAGAAAATGGCCTTCCGTCGACTATGTTTCTTGCTGATAAAATGGCTTCCACCAGTAGTATATGTGCTTGGTTTGCAAGATATTTCATGAGTGTTTTCAGCGAGGAATCAATATCACCAGATAATACAACTAATGCTTTGCGTTTCGTTGCAAGTGACAGTTTTTCAGTTGGTACTTTTTCCGTTCTTGCAGAGGACGTTGCTTCCGCAGTATATAAAATGAAACAATCTTATTGCCCAGGGCCTGATGGGTTCCCGGAATAAATCGCCACAGAAAACGACTGCAACAGAAACCACCGCTTATAAAATGTGTAGTAGGCTATAAATATTGTGGCGCGGTATTGTATTTCAAAACAAGAATTAACCGGGCAAACGTATCGCCCCAGGCAAACGTAACGCCCCGGGCAGACGTATACCGTCCGACGCTCGCTAGAGCTCGGTCGGACATTGCTAAAGGATCGTATCCTATGTTTCAAACTAACCGGGCAATCAGTGGATCCCAGGTTTGCGTGCGAGACACCGCCGCTTCCGACGGCGGGTCGGCGGTGGACTCGGATTGCGTCATCTTGGCGGCATGGGCCGCCTCGATTCCTTATCCTCGCCAAATGGGGACTTCGTCCCCATTACATTGTCCTCAGAATAAATTTCGAAAAACGAGAACAAGAGAATAAATTTATAATAGAAATGTGAGGCACATGATGTTTTTCCCGCGCCAAATATTTCTAGCCTACTACACTTTTTCTAAGCGGTTGTTTCTGTTGCAGTTGTTTACTGTGGCGATTTATTCCGGTCACCGGCCTGATGGTATTCCTGCTGCTTTATTGAAAAAATGTTGTGAAACACTGAAATCTCCAATCGCTTCAACATTCAACATCTCTCCACGAAGGCAAAAGTTTCCTGATAGCTGGAAATCATCATTCGTGTTTCCTGTGTTCAAGTAAGGCTACAAGCACAGTGTGGAGAACTATCGCGGAATGTTTCTTTGAGTCCTTTATAAATATCTTCTGTTTTGGGTTAAAAGTTACATCTGTACTGCACAACATGGTTTTTACCCTGGCCTATCAGTTTCAACTAATTTATTGGAATTAACATCGCTATGCTTGCGTACTATGGAACAGGGTAGTCAGATCGACACCACGATTTGAAAGCGGCATTCGACCGTGTGGACCATGGAATCTTACTGGCAAAACTCAACAAACTAGGAGTATCATCTGGCCTGCTTTCGTGGCTACGCACATATCTACCCAATCGCTAAACTTCCGTGGAAGTGGGTTCTTCCCAATCGAGGTGGTTCCAGAATGGTTCCGGAGTACCACAAGGTAGGTTTTTAGGACCTTTGCTATTCCCGCTGTTCGTTCACCCGACTATTGCCTCATGGAACAAGGTTATGCTACGCTGACGATGTAAAAATTTATCTGCCAATTGAGACCGCCTCAGACTGTCCGCAACTCCAAAACTTGGTTGACTTATCCGCGGAGTGGTGCAGCATAAATCACATGACTATCGGTATTCTGAAATGCACTGCTATCAGCTTTACCCGTGAAAAACAGTCCATAGTTCTTGACTATAGCCTTAATGACTCGTTACTCCAGCGCAGTGACATCGTCACGGATCTCGGTGTTATTTTGGATAGCCCAATGACGTTTAGGCAGCACTACATCTATATCATCAACAAAGCGTATCGTCAGCTTGGAACTATCTTTCGGATTGGCATAGAATTCTGTGATCCTGGCACTCTACGAGCAGCGACGCAAGAATATCACTGCGAAGACTGTTCATCAAATTCTGTCAGGACATTTTGACTGTCCAGCTGTTCTGTCGCGACTCCATCTGTTCGCCCTCTTCGGCCTCAACGGAATCAACATTTGTTACGGGTTGATGCGCATCGCACTAATTATGGACATCATGAACCTATTCGGCAGATGGCGTTGGAATATGATCGTTGGAATATTACTTGTCCTTTTAGACTGTTTTGTGTGCAACTGTGAAATGTATGTTCAGTATAATATCGTTATCAATGTTATTAATTTTTGTGACTTGCTCTATTTTAATGTTATTTTCATTTGTATACTTTTTTGTGAAAGAATATTGGGTTTTTATGCCGCTTTGAGTTATAATTTAACGTTTGCTCATGGTGGCTTTTCCCAATCTAAATATATTTTATCATTAAAACCTATTGTCGGATGGTATTGAATTTAAAATAAATAAATGAATAATCAAGACGAGTTTGGCCCTAAGTCTCTAGTTGCTAATAAAACCATAAGGCGTTCAAATTATTCAATTGTTTATGTTTTTAGCGTTTTTCTACAAACAGAAATTACGATCATGGTTTGTTCGCCTCTGATCATGGTTTATCCGATTTTAGAAATCATCATTTTTGAATAAAGAAATTCGAATTTTCAAGATGCTGCATTTCTCATTGCTTCAATTTACTGTCACTATACTGATCCATTCATAATTCATTTCTTGTGCATTTTAAAGGTAAACACAGATAAACTTTATTTCTGCTACGCACGAAGGATACCATAAACAAACTGCAGCGCGCCATAGTAATCATGTGAACAATCCATCATCAATGCCTCGGACAAACCATGATCATAATTGAGGTCATAGAGATGCATTAATTATATGATTTTGATATATAAATCTGATACAATTGGTGTACAAACATGATGTTTACAATATTTGTAAGTGTTATAATCCCGAAAAGATCCGAATACGTACCAAATAATCATCTAGTACTATACGTACATAGCGACGGTTAACAATCAGTCATGTGTCACTGGAGTGTATATTAATAACTTATCATTAAGTTCCAATCATGCGCGGCGACAAAATAAATTTCCATGTGCTAAGTGCAATATCAAAATTAGAAAGTCGCTTTTCTTTATTAAAGGAGTGGAAAAGAAGGAAGCAAAATTCAGTGAAACAATTTTTAATTTGAATAAGTCAGAACATTTTGTAGCAAAGAACACAAATCCATAGTCGTTACCCAGTAAACGATCTGAGAAATTGAAATGATCCATGATATAAGTTGACAAAGCTTTGACAAATCTAGAATTTTTCCGTTGATTTATCTTATCTTAAAGTGTTACCTAAAAATATATCATCGTCTACATACTGCCTGTTTGTGACCAGGAAATCTTAGTAAAATTGGTTAAATTTGTTTGAGTAAATGATTCATATTACCCTCTCCATCATAACTCAAGAACTTAATTACCGTTATTGTAATGAAACATATTATTTATTGTTACAGTTATATATCTGTTCTAAAAATGAGACAAATATTGTGGTTAATGTCACGAACTATATATAAAATATATGTACAGTGCCGATTTGAAGACTTGGAAGATCGCTATAAACGGAACGAAGCTCCTAACGTCATTAGAGGAAATGAAACTATGTACGTTCAACACAACAATAACAAAGATGAGTTATATTTTATAGGTGCAATAATTTATGGAGAATGTGAATACTGTTAGAAGTTACCCTGAGTGTAGTAATAAAACAAATCTAGAAGACAACCTGCATATGTTTCGGCTGTTTTAGACAGAAATTCCGACATACACTTTCTGCATTTACATCAACATTATATTAACAGCATCCAATATATTGTGTATATCTTGTTTTTTAGGTGTCTTAATTGGTTCAGTTCAACTGTTGCTCGATAACCAGTGCTAATTATGATGAATGCTATGCAATTCATTAATACCTCGTATTTTCCTCTTCTCAATGTTCACAACTGAATTCGTTTATCGACCCACACCAACGACGAGTCTTTGGAATGTATGGAAAACCCCGGCTTACCATGAGATTAAGTAAAAAAAATCAACTTTGATCGCTGCTATAGAATCAATACTGAACAGTCTTTTCAAGTACTCGTAATTGTTTTTCCTGTTCGAAAAGTTTCGGACGTATAGTGTTCGGAACATTTCTCACATCTTGACTGGCAACGGCGAGAAACAAGCCATGCTCTCATCGTTAACCTGAAAGTAGAAATGGTGCGCATGAGATCATTTATTATTTGCGAATTTCCAGATGCCGTCTTTTCCTCACCTTACAAAAATTGTGCTGCAACAGTTCTTCGGCTGTTTTGCGCTGTTTCGGATCGTGCTGTAAACAACTTTCCACGAAGTCATAACCTTCCTCCGACAAACAGCTGGGAATTTCCGGTGTTTCACCCATGCCCACCTTGAACATGATCTGGAAATTGGAATCAAACTGATGCCATGGTCGCTGGAAAGAGAGAATCACGTTAATACTCCGCAGTATGGAAATGAAACTGCATTTCTCCAGGGCCACATTTAAGTTACATAAACTTTGTTTCATAACGTTAGAACCAATCTATAATTTTTGGATTTTTAGAGATGTGTAAGAGCTCCGTTGAAATTATGTATATAATAAGTGCAGTGCTTTTCATAATGATAAGACCATCCATATATTTGGAGATTCATGAAAGATGTATAACTTTCAGCCTTTTTCTTCAATGGTATATTAAATGTACTTCTGAAATATCTGTTTCAATTTAAGAATTTATTCATTGATTTATTTATAATTTTCGGAGACGAATGAATCGTTAGATTTGAAGCTTCCGTAACCAAAGGAAAAAAAGAAGAAAAGAAAGAAAGAAGAAATCTCACACATTCACAAAGATGTGAAACCGGTTTCCGAACTTAAGCCGAAATTCGCCTCGAGCCACACCGAAGTCTGTTTCAACGCTGCTGTCAAGGCTCACATTAGTGGAGTGTGGAAGTGCTTGATCTAAAATGCGGAAATCGAAACAGGCAAAGAGACTGCTAGAAATGGAGGTTGCTCCGGATAAAAGATACGATGGTCAAGTAAAAATAATAGCTCGCAACCGAGACTGCCCAAAAGGCAGGGACCATTAAGTTGGTCGAAAGATTAGACCAGATGACCAACATTTTATTGCCCATGGAGCAGCGATTGATCCTGAGAGAGGAAACCATCGCTTCTCAACAAAAAGAAATTGCCGTAGCTAGATCTTCATTGACCTCAACCAGTTTCGGGCAAAACAACCCCTCCGCGTTTGGAGAACACACCCACCGAACACTGTTAGTAGGAGGGGGTATAAATATTTAAAATGAGTGGCGGTGATGGTTAAAAAAAACTTGGTTCCGATGGGATTCGAAGTCCCATTGTTTGAATGATAAGCTGAAGTATAATTCTAGAGCAGTCAAAACTCGTACATATTAGGCTGTAAAAAAGTCCTGCGATATTGACGTAGGACTACGTCTAACCGGAAGATATAGGGGGTTAAATGGAAATCTAGGCACTGAACAAGTAGGAAAAAATGCAAGATTTGGAACGCTTATAACTCGAGCATTTCTCAATAGATCGCAAAGGTTTTTGCATCAATTGAGAGGAAATATATCTACGCATCTATCATAACGAATAACATTTCATTTTTCTTGAGATAAATAATTGAATAATTGTGAAATATCAAGCATTGTCAAAATGCACTATGTGCCCATTTTTGATTGGTCCATTTTGTGCTCCTCAAATCGTACCGAACAAAACGGGCAACCAGAGCAGCAGCGAAATAGAATGAAGCACGATTGAAAAGGAAAAAGAAAAAAATGAACGAAACTCTGGTCGCAGTCTCACACATGCGTAATTCTCGAGCCAGCCAGTCAGCTTAAAAATCCCCGTTCCGCTGCCGTAACGATCATTCTTTGTGTGGACACCGACTGGACAACATCGTTGCTGGACGGGCTGGACGGCGAGGGATCGAGTGCCTTTCTCATGGCAAGAGGGCGGAGGTGGTAGCGCTGGAGTAGAATAGAGTAGAGTTTTCAAAGGGCCTGCCGATTTGTCTCTATCCTGTGAGTGTGTACCGCTAGAGTATAAAACACGCGGATCCCAAAAAAATATCTTATTTTCTTTCAAATAGTAAACCCGTGTGGTTGTACGGCATCGGCATCGTGGACGTAAAAAAGGAGGACAAGTTAAGGGAAAGGCAAAGTCCCACTCGAATCGTGCAGGTGTGCAGTTCCCTGTTGGTCGCATTCACTGATTGCTCCGCAAGGGTAACTAGGCCGAACGGATTGGTGCCGGAGCACCAGTATACCTAACAGCGATTATAGAGTTTCGGCCGTCAGAGTGCTCGAGTTGGCTTGCAAAGCTGCTCACGACAATCAGAAAACCCGCATCTAGAACAGAGCAGCTTCGGTTCGGCGCTCATCAAGGCAACAATTAGTTTCAGTGAGTGGCAAAGTGTTTCTCCGGCACGTCGCATTAAATGTAATTTACTGAACAACATGTCACAAGCTGGATGGGAAGAAATTTTCCAACTGTGAAAGCTGTGGCGAGTGGCAAACGCAATAGCTAAACAGGAAGGTTTAGCCGAACAAGATGGGTATATCGAGTGATAACAAAAACACAACACCAAAGGTTCTTTTCAGAACCATCAACATATTCATAAAGAGTAAACAATAAACTAATCCATTTTTCAGGTAGATAGGTAGGTATTCACGTAGGAGAAGAAGAAAACAATATATTTAAAATATATATTTAACAAAAGCTGTCCCCTTTGTATAGTCCTACGTCACTCCGGTTATGTCCCCGACATTACCCACCCGTCTTTTTTTTTTTTGAATTTTCATTTGTTCATAAAATTTGTTACAATCATCTGTTTTAAGTCAAATATGCGCCGTTTTGTTCGATGACTTGTTCCCAACGAGATGCCAACTTCATAATACCCCTGTTATAGAAACTCGCTTCCTTATTGGCAAAAAACTCGAATAGCCAATTTTCACAGGCCTCTTTTGTGGCTAACTTCTGACTACCTAGCTCGTTCGCCATGGACAAAAACAGGTGGTAGTCACTTGGTGCAAGGTCCGGACTATACGGCGGATGCAAAAGAACCTCCCATCCGAGCTCCCGGAGCTTCTGGCGCGTCACCAAAGAAGTGTGTGGCCTGGCGTTGTCCTGATGGAAGACAATGCGGCCTCTGTTTATCAAAGATGGCCTCTTCGTCATGAGTGCTACCTTCAAGCGGTCCAGTTGTTGGCAGTACAGGTCCGAATTGAGCGTTTGGCCATAGGGAAGCAGCTCATAATAGATTATTCCTTGACAATCCCACCAAACACACAGCAGAACCTTCCTGGCCGTTAGTGAGGGCTTGGCCACCGTCTGAGCCGCTTCAGCGGGCTTCGACCACGACCGTTTGCGCTTCACGTTGTCGTAAGTGACCCACTTTTCATCGCCAGTCACCATCCGCTTCAGAAACGGGTCGATTTTGTTGCGATTCAGCAGCGATTCACATGCATCGATACGGTCAAAGATGTTTTTTTACGTCAACGTGTGTGGCACCCATACATCGAGCTTCTTTGTGAATCCAAGCTTCTTCAAACGGTTAATAACGGTTTGATGACTTATCCCCAGCTCTTGGCCGATGCTACGGCTGCTACTATGCCGGTCTTTCTCGGCTAATTCAGCGATTTTGTCGCAATTCCAATTCCTTCCGGAGCGTGGCGCATCTTCGACGACCTCTACACCAGAACGAAAACGTTGAAACCATCGTTGTGCGGTGGAAATGGAAACTGTATCGGGTCCATAAACTGCACAAATTTTATTGGCAGCTTGAGATGCATTTTTGCCTTTGTCATAGTAGTACTGTAAAATATGTCGGATTTTCTCTTTATTTTGCTCTATATTTGCGACACTATAACTCACGAACGACTTAACCAAACAAAACACTGTCAAGGACTATATTATAGCAACCTTTCCAACAAGCTATAGTATGACTCGATACAATGAATACAACTAGAACTACGCGTTTACAACGACACCTCGCGGAAATACCGCAGGACTTTTTTGACAGTCTAATATAATACAAAAAATATGCAATCAGATATGTCATTTCAGGTCGTCTATTGTATTGTAGTGGAAATGTCTTGAAATTTATATATAAATGGTTAAGGTTCAGTACTACGTGTGTTAACTAATCAAATAACATGAAGTGAAAAATTTCATTCAAATTCCCAATTTAAAGTTGTTTCCGGGCCTGCTGATCTGGTACAGATTAATTTGCATCGCTAAATTACCGTATCACCACCAGACGTCGACATTGTACAAACGACATCGCGGATCTTGATATGTCAAATTTCTAATATGATGTAATATGACCACAATTACGATCTAATATGATTTACTGTTAAATGATTCTTCAAAGCATGTAACACGATTTTTCGCAGTACTACATTGATTTCAAGTATACGTCTATGCGACTCACGAACTGTATCTGCTTGATATACATATTAAGTGTACCGGTAAGTTTCTTCGGTTTTACAACAGATGGCATAACTTGATTATTATTCCAATGAATCAAATTTCCAGACATTCGTTGGAAAGCTACTGTCATTGCGAGTCTTTTTCAGTATATGTCACAAAGTTGAAGCGTAAACAACATAGTTTTTTGCCTTTTCGAATATGTCGAATTCCGTACCAACGAGTGTTTTTGCGGGGAGTGTTACTTCATTACTTCAATATGAAGAAAAAAGCTGCGGAAACTCATCGCATTTTGAAGGAAGTTTATGCTGACCATGCTCCAACTGAGCGAACGTGTCAGACGTGGTTTACACGGTTTAAAAGTGGTAATTTTGACTTGGTAGACGAAGAACGTTCCGGACCGCAAAAAAAGTTTGAAGATGAAGAATTGGAGGCTTTACTCGATCAAGATCCGTCACAAACTCAACAATAACTTGCAGATACACTTGGAGTAGCTCAGCAAACCATATCCGATCGTTTAAAAGCAATGGGAATGATCCGAAAGATACGACAATGAGTGCTGTACGAATTGAAGCCACGAGGCGTCGAACGCCCTTTTTTCACGTGCGAACAACTGCTCAAACGGCATAAAAGAAATGAAGTCAAAAATTGGATCGATTCATGGTTAGCCGACAAACCGGCTGATTATTTCCGCAGAAGGATCCGTGAGTTGCCAGAAAGATGGGAAAAAGTTGTGACTAGCGATGCGCTATACTTTGAATATTAAATTTGTAACTATTTTCGCAGAATAAAGCATTAATTCTTGGAAAAAACAGGAAGTGGGTTATATCTATGGTATAACCGCAAGGGTGACGTAGGACTCTCGTTGATATAGAGATCATTTGTATGAAGTTGAATCTGAATTCATTCTGAATGAATGAATATTTGGAGAACTTCGAAAACGAGAGCGTTACGTTGGAGGCACAAGGTTTTATGCATCCAATATTGGATACGGAAATATCCTACTGATGGGGAAGAATAATCTTCAGAAGCTATCCTGTTGATTGCGATTGATTGAAAAACCACAAAACCAAATGTATTTGGTCACAGTGTTACATGGATAGAAAACATTCAATTAAACTCTTTCACATGAATATATTTTGAAAATTCCCAAAGGAACTGGCAGATTATTTTCAGTAACGATTAGTTATTTCCACATTTTCCTCGATACTGGAAGCCCACCAGTGGTTAATGCCAACTCGATAACCACCTGTTAAATTCTTTCACATGCATATATTTTGAAAATTCCCAAAGGAACTGGCAGATTATTTTCAGTAACGATTAGATATTTCCACATTTTCCTCGATACTGGAAGCCCACCAGTGGTTAATGCCAACTCGATAACCACCTGTTAATAGCACTTGATTGAAACATATTTGGTCACAGTGTTACATGGATAGAAAACATTCAATTAAACTCTTTCACATGAATATATTTTGAAAATTCCCAGAGGAACTGGCAGATTATTTTCCAGCAATGATTAGATCTTTCCGGAACTTTCTCGATGCTGAATGGCATCCTAACGAAAAGAGTTCTGCGCGTGTATGTGTCGATCCTTCGCCGTCCACCTCCTCCAGCACGTTAGGCAACGATGTTGTCTTGTCGATGTCCTCACGAAAAATGAATGTGTCTCACCACCAGAATATCGCTTAAGTATGCTTTTTGTGTGTGATTGAATCGAGAGAAGGTGTGGTTTACAATGGCAATTTGGAAGGCAAAATAGAGGGGAATGAACTCTCTGAGCTCGGAACTTTCGGCGACTGAGCAATAATCGATTGCGGGCGCATACAATATTGGATACGGAAATATCCTACTGATGGGGAAGAATAATCTCCTGAAGCTATCCTGTTAATTGCGATTGATTGAAAAACCACAAAACCAAATGTATTTGGTCACAGTGTTACATGGATAGAAAACATTCAATTAAACTCTTTCACATGAATATATTTTGAAAATTCCCAAAGGAAATGGCAGATTATTTTCAGTAACGATTAGATATTTCCACATTTTCCTCGATACTGGAAGCCCACCAGTGGTTAATGCCAACTCGATAACCACCTGTTAATAGCACTTGATTGAAACATATTTGGTCACAGTGTAACATGGATAGAAAACATTCAATTAAACTCTTTCACATGAATATATTTTGAAAATTCCCAAAGGAACTGGCAGATTATTCTCAGTAACGATTAGATATTTCCACATTTTCCTCGATACTGGAAGCCCACCAGTGGTTAATGCCAACTCGATAACCACCTGTTAATAGCCGCGCGTGTATGTGTGTGTAGCGATGTCTTCCCAGGGAACCGTTTGTGGCATCACTCTCCTCCTGATAGATTCCCTTCTGGCCTAGGGTGCACAAACAGGCTCTTGGTGACACCGTTCATCCGCGCTTGATAAATAAAGAGCTTCACCGCAACAGCGACAACATGCTCCAATCGCTGTTCAATTAGAACTGAGTGGATTTCCGAGCGCCGCTCGCTTATATACCGATTGGTGATTTCAATAGCCTGTTTTGAAAGCAATTTTAAGACTATTGAAACAAGTTTTTGGATCAAAAAGTAACAAGTATATAACGCGTAGACATTTTATCTATCGAATGAAGTGTTTATCATACCATTTCGTTCAGATGTTTAGGAGCTATTAACGCTCAAAATCTCGGTCTCCGGCGTAACGCTTTCGTTTTCGAAACTTTGATTTTACACCCCGGTATAGAAATGAAAGACGTAGTCCTACGTCAAAACGAAGAAATTTACCGGTACTCCTATTATATGATGTGGAAAATCAGTCTTTTACGATAGTGATATAGTTGATAGACCGTATATACGTTTGTGATTTGATCCCACTTTACATATGACTTAAAATATGCCAAGTTATACGAATTAATGTTTTGTGGGGTCAGAAAATAAGACAGTCGCACCCTTCCGCGTATATTGTACCACATACGCACAACAGCTTATCATCCTCAAGCAAGCGGTATGATTGAGCAGTTTCACAAGACCCTCAAAGCAGCTATTATGTGTGGGAATGCAAAGACTGGTACTCGAAATTACCATTGATTCTATTAGGACTGAGAACTACCTATAGAAACGATTCAAAATGCACTGCTGCAGATTTGGTATACGGACAACCATTTCGAATTCCAGGAGAATTTTTGGATTTTGACTCCCGAATTGTAGCCTTGGTGTTTATAACTGTAGATCATCATGCGCCGAGAGCCTCGTTCGACAGCCCATTCACATCGGTAGAAGTCTGGATCTGCGCTTTTACCGATGACAATGGCTAAGATGGCTAAGACGAAACTTGATATACGCCAATTTCTTCGTGGAAGCGCCTTCAGAAACGAAAACCGAATTCTCAGCTCACCGGGAATGGGCACAAACACGTATATCGCATCCCTTGGAGAGGCGGTAGTTGAAGCCCTAAAGAATTGACAGCACGTGGAGATGGTAAATCTGGATCTGGAGAAGACGTACAACCGAACCCTTATTCCACTAGTTCTGAAGAGACTAGCAAACTGGGAGGTAGACGACAACCTGCAACGCTTCGTGAAAAACTTCGCGACAAACCGGAACTTCGAGGTCAAAATTGGGAACACCAGTTACAGGCGAAATCCTGCAATGGAAAAATGGTGTGACAGGCGAGACGTCTTTTTTAGTCTAATGGCGTCAAATCGGTCGTGCGATTTGACGCCGTTAGACTATTTCCTTTAGGGCTACGTCAAGTCTATGGTCTAACAATCCAAGCTAGGGCGAATTGGCCTGCGCAAACCACATCGGGGGGTCATTCTTCCAAAAATCCGGTAGATTCACTGTAACGGTTGCAGCAACTTGAAAATCATCGTTAGCAATCGACATTTTGAGGTTAGCTTTGCGATTTATTTAGAAACGATAATTCATCATCGATAAAATTCTTATGTTATGCGTCGTCGCGAGTAACCTATGTGGGAACTGGGTGAAATACGGGCCTCAAACGGCAAAGGAAACTGTAGATAACGTCTTGCAACTTTTACCAAAAAAAATCAGCGAGCGTTAGTTTTATTTAAGAACGTACAATAAACAAGACATCTCATTCCAAGGTAGCAACATTTAATAATTGAAGAAGTTATTATACATAAAATCGAGGGAAAAATGTTAAAAAACGACTCAATAGTTACCTTCCCGGAACAGATTTCTATAACGACACACCCAGTGGACCATATGTCAGCCGCTCGACCGTGTCCTTCACTATTGGTTTTGGTGAAAACCTCAGGTGCCATATAGGCTGCGAATAGAATTCATAAGATTCAATGCGTTATCGGAGGGCAAAACGTCTACCTTGTGTTCCAACATATCCTTTCAGTTCCCCCGGCATCGTAGTGTGAGCTTGAATCTTAACGGCCGAACCAAAATCGCCCAGCTTCAAAGAATTGCCATCCCTGGTAAGGAAAATATTTGCCGTCTTGATATCCCGATGAACAACACCATGACGATGGAGCTCTTTCACTCCCGACAGTAACTGTATCGTGTAGCGACGTGTCTGCGCCTCCGGTAACCCGCCATTCATTTCGACTAGGCTTTCCAACGTTCCTTCGGGACATAGCTCCATGAATATCAGCAATTCCTCCTGGGAAGTCATGATCAGAAGCTTTATTAGAGAAAATACTGAAAATCATTGCAAATTATACCCTGTGAATTTCTACACCGTGATATTTAACCAAATTCCGGTGATTGATTCCTTCGAATATCTTTAATTCCTCGGCCACCTTTCTTATAGCGCTCGTTTCGCCAGGTTGAATAGCGATTTCTTTCATAGCCATTAGCTCTCCAGAAGAATTATTCACCGCTGTGTAAACCTTTCCGAATCGCCCTTGACCTATCTTAATGCCACGATGCCAGCTGAAGTTCACACTGCGCGCTCGATGCAGTGCCTTATCACAGTAACTTATTTCCTTCATATTACCTATTAGATTCCGTTCGCGTAGTTTCTCATCCAACTCGATATCGAGTTTGTTGATAGCGTCGCGTACTCGCAACTGACGCAATGGTTTACTGCCAAACCGTGGCTCCGTCGGCACGCGAATTTTCACCTCTTGAAGACCATCATCGCATGATGTTTGTTTCCGATAAATATCATTCGCGTCCACAAGATTATGTGGCCTGAGCGTAACACCATCCTCCCGCAGGCTCAACTGATTTTGAAATGTTTTCGATAAAGTTATCGTAGGTATAGATGCACGCCCCTGCGATGGTGACGGAGACGGGGAACTTTTCCGCGATCGCGGAGATCGTCGAAGTGTCTCCGGTTCTCTGATACTTCCGATCACATGTGATATACACGCATCCATCTTGGACTTGAGATCCTCGAACTCGGTATTATTTAGATGACTAGTACACTGTGGATCGCAAGCCGAAATCAAAAACTCAAGTCCTTGATTTGCCCATCGGGGTCTGAGGCCCCTCCCCCGTTCGCAACGTTCCATCACAAACTTCATCCAAAGTTTGGCGAAGTGCACTACGGCATTCGACAGTTTCAGTTCACTTTCACGATCTCGACAGTTATCCGCTTTAGTTTCGTACAGCCTAGTTAAGTCTTTATGTAACTCGAACCCAAACTTATACCCTTGATGAAGAATCTCTCGAGTTCTCGACAGTACCGCTATTCGGTCACCTTCGTCCATATCTGCCATATTCCGCACATGGCACTCGTCTTGTAAGTTTTCGATAACCGATGTTAACTTATTACGAAATAGTAAGGCATTTTTCTTCAACACCCGCAAACTGTCCACAACTTCCTGGCAAACAGGGCTGCTTGTTTTCCCGATGTTTCTCAACACTACTCCTGGTTCTGCTTCTTCTTCACTATCATCACAATGATCCCGATGAAAATCTCTTTTCTCAAGATCACGAAACAGTCCTTTGGTAAACGCCATAATTTTCATAGTTATATCTCTGGCAAATGTAAAAACGTACTGTGTCTCCCTGCAGAGGGCCAAAAACTGCCACTTCTTCCCCCATTTGTCACTATCACTTCTATCGATCAGTTTAATCTGATCTTCCAGCTCTCGCAACCGTGCGATCATTTTCCTCCCCGTGTTCTCCAACACTTTCTCCACAATCATACAGAACCGATTGGCCGCCATCGCGTGCTGCCCCGGAATCATCGGCGAAAGTAATTTAGTGAATCGCCATTCTTCGTCCAGGGCTGCCTTCTGATGACAGTCGGGCGTAGCTACCAGAATCCACTGCTCAGCATACTCCAGATACAAACCGAAAATATTTTTCACCGTACCATCGAAAGCCTCCAGCACTGCCATGTATTTGTCCAGTTCGGTTTCTCGATCACCCAGCGCAGTGTTAATGTGTTTCTGAAAGCGCTCTCGATGAATCATAGCAAGCGTTAGGCCTTCCTTGAGTTCTTTAATGAGTTGCTCCAAGCTAAGAGGATTCGGCTGAATTGGTCTAGTTTCCAGTCGCATTCGCAGGAACTCCTGAATCACCTCCAATGGAATCAACGACAGAAATATAAACGCCGAAACATACGAGGGAAGATTCAGCTGCTTAGCTTCATTGCTCCATGCCCCGAACCGGCGGAGTTCACTTTCTTGTTCCTTATCCAGCGGAGGCTCAATACACGGAACGTCCTCCTCGTCAAAAAGATGATCATCTTGTTCTTGGATGTTATGCTTTTCCAGCGTAAGTTGTGCCTTTCGAAGCACGACATTGTGCAATCGATGGAGAAATGTCAGTGATTTTCCGAGACCTCTACATTTGAGTACGTTCTCGATATATTTGCGATAAAGTGTAGTCGAATCGTTGGTAGAATACGAACTAGCTTCAGTTGTTGAATTGACACTATAAAAATTCAGCGTGTTCATATACTGACTCATTTCAGCATCTCCGGTGAAGGAAAAATGTCGCCGAACAGATAGATCCTCGAAGTCGGAGAAGTCACGACCTGACTCGTCACTGTTTGCACTTTCCGTAGCACTTCCATTTTCTACGAATTGAACACGCTTCGCTGGACAACTACCCACTGAACTGGAGCTCAAATCGCACTGCCCACTGTCGCCGCTGTCTCCATTCTCCTCTTGCACAGAGGAACTAGTGGAGCTGTCTGTCTCCATTATCGGCCAATGGTAAACGTCCCGCTTGTTCCCCTGGAGTCTAGCCAATAGTTTCCCTAATATCAGCAGAGTGAGTCGATGCTGTTTGGTCATATTGTACCAAAGACACATAGCTTTTACTCGCCCAACAAACTCTTCACTGAGATACAACGGAAATGCCATTCCCATCGCCTTAGAGGATGGAAATAACGCTTCTTTAGATTCCAGCCGTAGCAACAGATTTTCCACCTGTTTCAGTGCGATCGTCTGAATGTCTAAACAGTCCTTACAGTACATCGACAAACATCCGAAGCAAAATTGACGATTGGAGCTAGCCGTCGAGGAAGTAGCATCTGTTCCGAGCCCACTATCTGCCATACTCACGTCGCTTGCAGTTCTAGCGAATTGTCGTTGAAAGCGGAAGTCCATTATTTCCTTCAGAAGAGAATTGATTTCGTTTCTCGCTTGACATAGAATTTTATCTTGCTGATCAACGGAGCGATCCGCGTGCCAAGCCTGCAGTTCCAGCCAAATCAGATCGTTCACGTGTGTCTGCCATAATCTTTCCTCCGTTGAAATCACACTACGATTAGTTCGATCCTTATCGATGCTGCCAAGTTTTATCAAATTAGAGAATGTCTCATGGAATGCGATTCTATTCTCTGGAATAGCCGCACCTATGTTGGCGGAAGATTCACGGAAACTAGCAAACGCCAACGGTGGCGCCGAGGTTCTGCAACCCACGGGTCGTGATTTGACGCTCATGAAACGGTTACATGACTCGATCAGTGCCGGTACCACTCCAACCGACATCGAGGGCAGAACATTAGTAATTGGCATGCTCTCGGCTCGCTCCTCAATGGGGCCACCGGAATGGCCAAAGTTCGTCGAGTTCCTAGCAACCATTGTACTCGCCGCCGCAGCCATCTTGATTTCACGCTCGGATTCCCGAAGAAGCTGTGTGGAACGCTTATCAGTGCGAGCCTTCTCTTCCGAGCCGTTCGGTTCCATTATCATCTGATTTAAAATCGCACAATCAACGGTGTTGCGACGATCCGCACGTGGACGCGCCAGGCGTCCACCGGTACGCATTTTAACGCTTCCTTCCCTGGAAAGAAAAGAAGATAAAAACAAAAATATTGACAAAATGTTTACCCGAAAGCCAAAAGCTTATCTTATCATGCGCAATGCATTTTCCAACACTCAAAGGTCGTATGATCTTATCATATTCGCAATCGCACTGACGTTCGAAGAGACCAACTAGAAAAACCAGAATGGCGAATGCTATAAATTCTCTACGGATACTCACATCCTCTGGCGCGAACTTCTGCTTTTGTTCTTTATCCTTGTCCGCGGTGGTGTGCTACCATACTGTTCCGCGTACTGGCTTAGTACTTCATCTACCGATGAGATCCGGAGTCCTTCCTCAAATTCCTGCGAGAAGTTGCAGTCGGCGTCGCACACGAAATCCGTTTCGTCTTCCGGGCGAACCACAATGGTACTACTGCGGGTTTCGCGAATAACAGAAAAAAAAACAATGAAAGATATCACATTATTCCTTCGGTTTTCAACGCAATTCACAACGCGGCAGCGGCCTCAACCGAAACGAAACACCTTTTCAATCGAACGTACTGTTCGCAAATAAGGGAGAAAACGTGTTTCTCGAACAGCAAATCACGTTCCTTATCTAATCTGGAGGGGGCATTCTTGATCACTCTAAAATGCCATAGGCGAAAATCGAAACTTCTGCTCGTCTCTTTTTATGAATTATTACGTAAAAGAACTGATATAGAGAAGAAAAACAACTAGTATCGTGTTTGTTGTGTTAAATTTAACGCATACAATTATGAGAAATGTCGTAGATAACGATTAGCTAATCAGGATTCAATTTCTAAGGTCATAATTCACGAGAGTTTTTGGAATTCACCTAGAGCGGCACTCAACTCCCTTACTACTGAATCATTCTCAAGGTTTAGAGGTCTGAGGGGCTGTCCACATACCACGTGGACAACTTTGGAGGCAGGGGTGAGGGGCTATAGATAATGTCCACGTGAACATATTAGGTGTACCGGTAAGTTTCTTCGGTTTTACAACAGATGGCGTGACTTGATTATTATTCCAGTGAATCAAATTTCCACACATTCGTTGGAGCTACTGTCATTGGGCGTCTTTTTCAGTATATGCCAAAAAGTTGAAGCGTAAACAACATAGTTTATTGCCACTTCGAATATGTCGGATTCCGTACCAACGAGAGTGTTTTTGCGGGAAGTGTTACTTCATTACTTAAAAATGAAGAAAAAACCTGCGAAAAGTCATCGCATTTTGGTGGAAGTTTATGGTGACAATGCTCCAACTGAGCGAACCTGTCAGACGTGTTTGCACGGTTTAAGAGTGATAATTTTGACTTGGAAGACGAAGAACGTTCCGAACCACTAAAAAAGTTTGAAGATGAAGAATTGGAGGCTTTACTCGATCAAGATCCGTCACAAACGCAACAAGAGCTTGCAGAAACACTTGGAGTAGCTCAGCAAACCATATCCGATAGGACATTGGGTGCCGTATGAATTGAAGCCACGAGACGTCGAACGCCGTTTTTTCACATGCGAACAGCTGCTCCAACGGCATAAATGAAAGGATTTTTTTTTGCATCGAATCGTTACTGGCGATGAACAGTTTTTTACGCGAAACCGATCAAAACATACTTGGAAACGCTGAAATGGGAGGTCCTATCCCATCCACCGTATTCTCCAGACATTGCTACGTCCGATTACTACCTTTTTCGATCGATGCAACATGGCCTGGTCGACCAGCACTTCTCCGATTTTACTGAAGTAAAAAATTGAATAGATTCGTGGTTAGTTATTAAACAAAATAATTTTGTAAATAAGAATTTTTTAATATATGAATAATCCATATAACTACCAACAAGTTTCCCATACATTGGCACTGTTACTTCTGGTATATTTATACGAATTTGAAAAAAATACGTTTATGAGAAAAAATAATTTCAATCTTTAAAATATTTTTTTTCAGTGAAATTTTATTTATGTATTGTTTACATGAAGATTTAAACAATTTCTTAAATTTCATTCTTTGACCAAAATTTTGTAGGTATTATAGTTTTGAAGTAAATTTTAGTTTTGTAAAAAATGAAGATAAAAATGTTGGTTCTTTCCGAAGAGTATTCTAATTCTTTTTTGGAAATTTCACGGTACTTTCGTATCAGCGTCACCGGAGCCGAAATACAATAGATAGCAATTACTTAACCGAGCAAACATATGCCGTCCGACGCCCGACCTAATTAAAGGATCGTCTCCTATGTTTCAAACTAACCGGGCAATTGATGGAACACAGGTTTGTTTGCGAAAGGCCGCCGCTTCCGAGTACCATTTCTAGTACCGTCGATGGGGGTGAAATTGGGTTAAAAATGGAGAAAGTTACTATTAGTAATATCTTGACAAATATTGCGAATATTTTTGAACTACTAAAATTGTAAATACTGGATAGAATTATTCTTGAAAGTTTTGCCAGATGAGTCATTACTGATTTTGAACACCAAATTTTTTTTTCCATTCGAATTTCAGTATTTTCAATATAATCTCTCATTTACACTGAGTGGGGGTGAGAATGGGTCAAGCATAAAATTGAATTCCATGCCAAACCGATATAGTGATTGTCAGATGTTCATGAAAATTGATAGTTTTATTCCTCATCGTAAAATATTAAACCCGTATTTTTATTTTTTAATTTCTTATTTCCATTTTATCGTGGTCCGAAAAATTAACTTATCCCCCTTTTTCAAAAATGACCTTTTTCAATAATCCATAACTTTCGAACTACTAGACCGACTCAGATGAACGACATATCAATTTGAAGCCAGTGAGCTAGTTTTTATAATTTAAATAATTATTGATTGTAATTGTTTTTCATAGTTTACATGGTTTCGGAGGTCATCATATTTTTTATATTTTTCTTAAAAGCTGAGGTTTTTTTACATAACATCCGAATATCAGAGAGGTGTTTTTGTTCATTTTCGAGTGATTTTACAAAGTTAACATGTTTTCAGTTTTCGTTCAATATTCCTAGGCGACTAGACTACATCTATGCGACTAGAATCCAATTTTTATGAATATGTGATATTTCATATGGCTTCCGATTAGTATATCGATCATCCGAATCGGCCCGGTAATTTTTTTTTTTTTATAAATTCGTTTATTTTTACAGGCTCAGTTACATAAGTTTAAAGGAGCCGAAATCTTAAATATATTTTTAAAACTATATATATGAACAATTTTCTTAAATCTATGGTTAGTAATGTGGGAAACCGATTACTCGCGGTGGACTCGAGATTAAAAGGGTGACATATTTTTCTCAGGAAAAGGATGGGGTATAAGGAAATTATTACAATGTTGATAATCACACACACTCAATTCTTAAATCTATTCGTACATCTGTTGTGAATTTACATTTCATTCTCCTGTTTATAGCAAGCGGACCAATTACTCACAAAGGAAGAAATGGAGGGTATAAGGATATAAGGATAATCACACACGAACATCGATAGATTTAAGGAAAACATATATTTGGGACATGTAATCAAGGTCTAACCGAGCCAACACATCTCTCACCGGCACATTGGGCTGCCTTCCTCTAGCCCGAAGGGAGTTCTCTAAATTCGATCTGGCAACAAGATACACCTCACACGACCAAACAACGTGTTCGATGTCGTGGTAACCTCGGCCACAAACGCAGATATTGCTGCCGGCCAAATTGAAACGAAAGAGTAGCGCGTCTAACGAACAGTGATTGGACATGAGTCGGGAGAAGGTGCGAATAAAGTCCCGACTTTTGAACCATGGTTTGAGGCTAACCTTAGGGATAATCGAGTGAAGCCACCGGCCCAATTCATCTTCGTTCCATTTGCGTTGCCAGTTAGCGATGGTATTTTTACGGACTAAAGAGTAAAATTCATTGAAGGCAATTTGACGCTGATAAATATCGCCTTCAATCGCACCTACCTTTGCTAATGAGTCAGCCCTCTCATTACCCGGAATTGAGCAATGAGAAGGGACCCACACAAAGGTAATGACATAACAGCGTCTGGATAAAGCACTCAAAATTTTTCGTATTCTCTCAAGGAAGTACGGCGAGTGTTTTTCCGGCCTCACTGAACGGATAGCTTCGACAGAGCTAAGACTATCCGTTACAATGTAATAGTGTTCAACAGGTCGTGAGGCGACGCTGTCCAGCGCCCAATGAATTGCTGCCAATTCAGCAATATACACTGAGCAAGGATTCTGAAGACTGTGTGAGGTGCTAAAAAAATCGTTGAACACTCCAAATCCTGTGGACTCATTTATAGTGGACCCATCAGTAAAGTACATATTATCACAATTGATACCCCTATATTTTTCATCGAAGATCGTTGGAGCGATCCTCGATCGTTGGTAATCTGAATATCCATGGATATCTTGCTTCATGGACAGATCAAAATGCACAGAGGAATTGATGTAGTCAGGGAAACAAACACGGTTGGGAATATACGAAGAAGGATCATCCTGCATGGAGATGAATTCATGATATGAACTCATGAATCCGGAGTGAAAATTTAGCTCGATCAGCCGCTCAAAATTTCCGATCACCAATAGGTTCATGACCTTACACCGGATGAAGAACCGAAGAGATAATAAATTGAAGCGATCTTTTAGTGGGAGTAGGCCTGCCAAAACCTCGAGACTCATGGTATGCGTTGAGGGCATACATCCCAACGCAATACGAAGACAAAAATACTGAATTCGCTCGAGTTTAATTAAGTGTGTTTTGGCAGCTGATTGAAAACAGAAACTGCCATACTCCATCACTGAGAGAATAGTTGTTCTATACAACATTATAAGATCTTCGGGATGGGCTCCCCACCAGGTGCCGGTAATTGTACGGAGAAAATTTATTCTTTGTTGGCATTTTTTACTCAGATACCTAATATGGGCCCCCCAAGTACATTTGGAGTCGAACCAGACCCCAAGATACTTGAATGACATAGCATGAGTGATCGGTTTACCCAAAAGTTGAAGCTTTGGTTTTGCTGGTCTATGCTTCCTAGAAAAAACCACCATCTCTGTTTTCTCCGTGGAGAATTCGATCCCTAGCCCAATGGCCCAGGTTGAAAAATTGTTCAAAGTATCTTGTAAGGGTTCTTGTAGGTCGAATTCTGTTGATCCTACGACAGAGACCACTCCATCATCTGCAAGTTGTCTTAGGCTGCAATTTTGTGTAAGGCAATTGTCGATGTCGCTTACATAGAAGTTGTACAAAAGGGGGCTTAAACATGAGCCCTGGGGGAGGCCCATGTAAGAGACCCGACTTACTGCCGAATCTCCGTGAGAAAAGTTCAAATGCTTCTCACGAAGCAAGTTATATAACATATTATTCAATAGAGGCGGCAGACCCCGAGAGTGTAATTTGTCTGTCAAAACCTCTATTGAAACAGAATCAAAGGCCCCCTTTATGTCCAAGAATACTGAAGCCATTTGTTTTTTTCCGGCGTAAGCCATTTGAATTTCTGAAGAAAGCAACGCAAGACAATCATTCGTCCCCTTGCCCCTGCGGAACCCATATTGTGTATCTGAGAGTAGGCCATTCGTTTCAACCCATCGATCAAGGCGAAACAAGATCATTTTCTCCAACAATTTCCGTATACAAGACAGCATTGCTATTGGGCGGTACGAATTGAAGTCGGACGCGGGTTTTCCGGGTTTTTGAATAGCTATAACTCGTACTTGTCTCCAATCATCTGGAACAATATTATGCTCCAGAAACCGATTGAATAAGTTCAACAAGCGATGTTTTGCCACATCAGGGAGATTTTTCAGCAAGTTGAACTTAATTCTATCCGATCCCGGAGCAGAATTGTTACATGAAAGGAGAGCAAGAGAGAATTCTACCATCGAAAACTCGGAATCAAGATCGCACCTATCTTGTGGTATATCTCGAACAATTTTTTGCACAGGAGCGGAATCAGGACAAACCTTCCGTGCAAAGTTAAAAATCCATAGATGTGAATATTCCTCGCTTTCATTTGTTGAAGAGCGATTTCTCATGTTTCGAGCCACTTTCCATATTTTTTTCATTGACGTTTCTCGTGACAAACCTCCCACGAAATTTCGCCAATAAGCACGTTTTTTCCCTTTGATCAAGTTTTTAAATTGATTTTCAAGGTCCAAATACGATTGAAAATTTTCAATGGTTCCACGTTTCCGAAAAGCTTTGAATGCGTTCGATTTATCCTGATAAAGCTTGGAACATTGGCTATCCCACCATGGATTGGGAGGCCTTCGACGAATAGTGGAGTCTGGGATGGGTTTCGTTTGAGCGCGAACCGCGCTGTCATAGATCAAACGAGAAAGGAAGTTATACTCCTCCAATGGAGGCAAACCATCTCTGGAATTGATGGCTAGAGCAATCGCGTCCGCATATTTTTTCCAGTGTCTTGTGAGGTCATATGCCATGTTTATAGATTCAGAAGAATTCGACCCAATGGTGATGGAAATTTTGATTGGCAAGTGATCACTACCGTTGGGGTCCTGGATTACATTCCACTTGCAATCTAACGATAGTGAATTCGAGCAAAGCGAGAGGTCAAGAGCACTTGGGTTAGCAGGAGGTTTAGGTACACGTGTTGTTTCCCCAGTGTTCAAAAGTGTCATATTGAAGCTGTTACAAAGATCATATATCAACAGTGAACGATTGTCGTCGTACTGTTCCCCCCAGGCAGTTCCGTGAGAGTTGAAGTCTCCCAAGATCAATCGTGGCTCAGGAAGGAGTGAGCACATGTCAACAAGTTGCTTGCGGCTAACCGCAGCTCTGGGAGGCCAATACAAGCTGACAATACAGAAGTCTTTTCCTCTGATGTTTGCATGACAAGCAACAGCTTCAATCCCTCCAATAGGTGGAAGGTCAATTCGAAAAAATGAGTGGCACTTATTGATCCCCAATAGCACCCCTCCGTATCTGTCATCACGGTCCAAGCGTATAATATTAAAATCGTGGAAAGAGAGATCATCTCGCGAAGAAAGCCAAGTTTCGGACAGAGCAAAAACATCACAATTGAACTTATGAATTAAAAATTTGAATGTATCCAATCTAGGGATAAGACTACGACAATTCCACTGTAAAACAGTGATATCTCCGACCTCTCTATTTGAATTAGACATCAAGAGAGATAATCATTGCAAGGAGGGGCCATGTTTGCATCAATTGTTGCAAAATTGTCTTTAATACTGGAAGCATTGATATGACAAGGGTTCTGATGGAGTCAGAAACATTAAAGCATGTGAATATTTGAGCCACAAGGTCAGTCAACTTTATAAATCCCTATTGGGAAGTTGAACTTGACGGTAAAATAGGGACAGTTGGGGTTTTTGATGTCCCTTCGAGTGCTGGGTCGTTCAAAGGTGAATTATTCCCACGGAAGCCAGGAGGAACCTGATTTCGCTTGTCCGCTGCACTCGATTTTTTAGGCATGCTAACAGAGGGTATAACCGGAGGGGCTTGTCCTTGAACTTTGGGAGTGGTCACATTTTTGCGCCGGGGATTCCCTTGGAAGATGTACGGTGTGCCCTCGTTAGCTGTATCCGCTTCCATTTCGTCAACTGGCAGCGAAGCGAAGACATTGTTTGCGGTTAAAGGTTGTTGCTGTTGGGCCAATGGAGAAGCGCCCTTCAAAATTTCCGCAAAAGTGCGCTTCGAGCGTTCCTTTAAAGACGCTTCTGCTTCTCCCAGCGACTCTTGTAAGTTTCACAAGCCGAGAGCACGTGCGGAGTTCCTCCGCAATATGGACACTTTTGCTCAATCGCACTACAGGATTTGTCCACATGTTGCTCTCCGCAAGTGGCACAGCGCTCCTTGTTGGCGCAGTAGAATGGGGAGACGAAATCTGAGCTGGGGTAGGAACGAGGGGGGTTGGAGAGGAGATATTTGCAAGTTTTTTAGAGGGGGGCTTGCTAGAGTTAGCAGACTCGTCCCCGGACGAAACATCCTCTGATGTAGGAACGCGTTTAAGTGTCTTCGCTGTTCCTTTATTAATTTTTTCAACCAGAGGGGAGTCATCATCAGAGATCTCCATATCTGGAGATCCTCCCCCTCCTTCTGCCATTCTGTAATTGGTACTTATAATCTAATATTTTGTTTTAATAATAATAATAATTAAAAAATAAAAAAATAAAAATAAAAATAAATTTTATATCTTATTTATTTCTATTCACCACAATGCACCCCAGTGCTGATGAACTGGCAACCGCTGCTTGCTTCTCAATCGGAGCGCTTGAGCGCTCGGCACTATCACACACCACTAAGAAGTGATGCTCTCCTTCACACTGCTGTAAGTGAGCAGCGAAACGCGCTGGTATTGTGTGCGTGCAACTGAGCACCGATGTCCGACTTCGATTGCGATGGCGACAAATCGGCGAAAACTGAAAGCCGGCTGGCCTTGCCAGGCTTTGATGATTCTGCTTTTCTCACTAATTCCGAGTTCACACTGCGTTTTACGATATCTCGAACAGTTCGAAAACGCGCGAAAAAAGCACACCCGGGCGATAAAAAAAAATAACAGCCAACGGTAACCGAAAACAATGCTTTAACGGAGACGCTCACAGCACATGACCGGTTACTCGAAGCTTATGCCGAAGAATGGCCCGGTAATTTAAAAGTTATGAATTTAAAAAAACGTCATTTTTGGAAAAAAGGGTGAAACGATTTTTCGGACCATCGGTTGATTTTGAAAAGCCATAACTTAAGAACAAAAAATAAAGCATCTCTGAATTTTGGATATAATATCTAAAAAAGTCTCAGCTTTCAAGAAAAAATATTGAAAAAAAAGCGCCCTTAGTCTCGAGACAATGAAAAAACATAAAAAAGTACAATCAATAATTACAAGACCAAAATTCAATTTTTTTTTGCAAGTATAATACTTTTTGAAAAAAGACTAGCTAATTGGCTTAAAAGTTATGAATTTAAAAAAAAAGGATTTTTTGGGCAACCCAGAAATGGAAATGATCACCCTCCTAATGATAAAAAATACGGGTTTATGTTAATGTTTTACGATAAAGAACATAACTATCTCTTCACACGAAAATTTGAGAACCACTATATCGGTTTGACATGGAATGGCTGTATATAAACATTTCCATCGCACTTCTAGGTGGATTCGCACTATTTTCGTAACTCAAATAATCATTCAAGACACTTACATGTTGTTAAATTATCTTGAAATTATTGAGAAATTGATTTCTAAACACAATTCTTAATGGAAAGAAATATTCACTACTTTGGGTCAACTTGCATTTAATCGTAGTTCAGTGAAAAATTAATATTATTCAACAATTCCTTGAACACTTACTAGTGTTCATCATTAGTGAATATTTCTACGTAATCAGAATTGTGCTTTACTCTAATTTACGATAGTTGTTCAACAAAAAGTTCGAAAACTAGCTTTTTTTGATCCATTTTCACCCCCATCGACGGTATACGATGTTGCACAAATGATCCATGTAATTACACCCACAACGTTTCACTGCAATCTGTATTGATAGCAGGGATGCCGGGTGATTTTTCCAAATGTCTTCACATAGTACTGAAAAATGTCTTCAAATGTCTTCACAATCATATTGGAGGAAACTAAAATTCATAACTTACCTTTGAGCAAAGTTTAGTAGCTTAGCGCATTTTATTAAACTTACCTTAAGGTTTTGTAGTTTATTTCAATAATTTCAATAAATGCAAAGGTCGTTCAAAAAATAAGTTCCAGTGCCTCAAAAATCGCGGAAAAATAAAGTTAGGGCAAAAAATATGGTGATTTAGTAATCCACGTTTTATTTTCTATTTTTCAACATAATCGCCGTAACGTTCGAGACATTTTTCATAGCATGGCACGAGTTTTTCTATTCCGAGCGCGAAGTGCGTAGCGTCCAACTTTTTGAAGTACGATGTAACTGCGTCACAAATTTCTTCAGCGTTATCGAATCGTTGACCGCCGGACGCCTGTTTCATCACCGTACCATTTGTGAAGTTTTGGATCGATTAAGAACCGCGATTAAGAACAAAAGGCCAGGTTTATTGACGAAAGGAGTGTTCCTCATCCAAGATAATGCGCGGCCCATTCTGCTCGCGTAACTCTAGAGCAATTGAAAAAAAATTCAAATGGGCTGTGTTCGAGCATCCTCGTTACTCCCCAGACCTCGCCCCTAGCGACTATCACTTATTCCCGGTGATGAAACAGGCGTTCGGCGGTCAACGATTTGATAACACTGAAGAAATTCGTAAAGCAGTTACATCGTATTTCAAAAGGTTGGACGCTACGCACTTCGCGTTCGGAATAGAAAAACTCGTGCCACGCTATGAAAAATGCCTCGAACGTTACGGCGATTATATGGAAAAATAGAAAATAAAATGTAGATTACGAAGATCACCTTGTTTTTTGTCCTAACTCTATTTTTTTTCGTGATTTCTGAGGCACTGAAACTTATTTTTTGAACGATCCTCGTATAATAAATATGTTGCACAACTGCGAACTAAATTTCATGAGCTTAGAAATGATAATTGGCTTGATAAACCGTTGATTGATTGGATATAGCTCCACAAAAACGGACCTGTGATAACTCAATTCGTTTATTTGAGCTTTGAAGTTTTGGTTGTAACTCAAACCATACCCATAAAACTAATTATTGTAACGATATGTAACCGGAAAAACTTCAATTTGTGAAGTGGTCGTTTTGAAGGATTTAGGTTAATCTTTAGTATAGGCCCAATATAATAGAAATATATAATATCACAATCATTCGAATTCTTGCTTGAAGTTCTCCACAGTTTGAAGTAAAAGTCGCTTTGTTGTTGAATTCAATTAGAATTTCGTGAAAATAATATCTTTCAAAAACTTAGGTACGCTATCACACTGAAATGTTTTCAAATAATTCATAATGTCTTCACAAAATCAAATGTCTTCATAGTAAGTCAAATGTCTTCAAAATGAAAACATGTCTTCAAACCTGGCATCTCTGATTGATAGATATCCTAATGTCCATTGAGCGCGATTTTTTTATTTCAATAACGGTTTTTATTCGTCAACCAATCAGAGCAAAGCGCGAAATCGTCCATGACAGTGCGAAAAAAGATAGAACTCTTCAAGCTTTGGCTGCGAAAATCGCGTTGCTTTGACAGGAGACACTACATACATCAGACAGGTGGAACAAAATATGCTAGATGGGTGGAACGATATATCGAAATAAAAGTTCAGCGCTATACATATGAAACGTTTCGTCAAGTGAGAGCTGAGTCGATCATCTATTGCAAGCGTATTGCTGCATAATCATTATTATTTTTACACGTTTTTGTTAATATTCAATTGAATTTGTTAGTTTCTCAATTATTAACTATCTGGAATTTTATACTTACATTCACACAAGCGATATTATTTTGTTCCACCAATCTAGTACGACCTTGTCCAGAACAAATAATGGCAGAATGATTCTTTCTATTTTTTCTAATCGCAGAATGATTAGAGGGATGCAGATTTGACAGACAGATTATGACAGATTATCGCGAGATATCGCGCACCATTGTAAAGAGCTGCACCGAAAAATATCGCGAGTGAGTATATCGCATGCGTTTAAAAGCCTGCAATGTTTTTTTTTTCAAATTGTGTTCCGAACACGATTTTTTGAAGCTACTGGTGAAATTTGTACGAATTTTTGTGTGCGGCCCCTATCCCCCATACAAAAAAGGTTTGCCCGTATTAATTTTCTAAAATAAACAAACCCTTGAAGGACCTTCTCTGTCAAACGCTGACGGTTTGTTCTCATTCCCGCTAATGAAAATTAACTTTTTCATTATTCTGTTCAGCCGTGTTGACAGCCTCCGCTCCAAAAGACATTTTTTTACAAAAATAAAATAGTCAGAAATTCGACTAAAAGGTTTTTGTTTAGTTTATTTTTGAATAAACCTCTTTTGTTGAAAGCTAAAATTTTGTGAGCGTAGGAAGAGTAACAGTTGCATCTCCCACAAGATCTTTCAACTATTTTTAGTTAGAGATTTCGTTACACCGGCCCCAGTGTTGTTTTTGTGTTTTTTCTCGATATTCCAAGTTAATTTTTTCGAATGTACAAACAAAAATGTCATTTTACCGACGCCAGAAGGACCACTTTTTCACTTAAGGATTATGAGACCAACGCTTCATATGTGATTCATAAGTGCCAGGACTTATAGCGATATTCACATTTAGTCATTTTGTTGAAATCCAAATCCATGCTGAACTATGTGGTGCAAAAATCAAATCCGGCCGCTCAGAAAATTTGGACTACAGAAGGATCTCTCGCGTTTCATACCCATGGTTTGTGCTTTCGGTACTATTGCGCTTGATGTTTGATGACTCTGAAACCGCTAAAAACTCTCCTGTATTTGTGAAAAGATAGAAGCCATCATTTCCGCATGGATTAATCACAATGGTTTGGTCATAATCATAAATGTGACAGGTGTTCTGATTTTTAACTAAGACCAGATGCTATCCCTACTATGGACCTGCATTTAAAGATCACCATCCTCACATTGATCTCCGGCAAATCTATCTCACCCATTAATGGTACGAATGCTATAGAGTCAATCAAAGACATGTTACCTACGATAGCACCGAAAATCAATCTCATAGCGTTACAGATTCATCATGGTTGGAACACGGTTTGCCCGAGAAAACTGCGATGAAAGTATTTAGTGCACTCTCAAAAACAGGATGTTTACAATCACCGGGTTATGAAATTATTGATCCATCTCATCTAAAAGAGATTGTAAATTATCATTAAAAAGCGTGAAAATAAACAATAATTTTATGAAACAAAAATTCTGCTTGTTTCATATATAGTTTCATATATTCAACCATAGAAATTCAACTCCTCGCAATTTCATCGAATTCACTACGCAGTGTTGCGTTCGTTTCTGAGATAATCCAACAGTTGCATAGTAAAATGCACTCAAGCATTACGTATGCGGTCTACGCAGGTAAACCAATGTAACGAATAGGAAACGTTGTCGCGATCAGAATGAAATAGATAATTCCTCCGTTCAGTCGATAAACTGCTTACCTCACAAAAATCTTCAATTCAAAGTTCGGTGCATCAGTAGTTAAATAGCGACCCGCTATAGTTAAATGTGACCATCACAAATGTATTGTTAAAAATAAAACACCTTACACACATACCAACTAGCGAAATTCCGGTATGTTTTCGCTAATCGCTGCACATATTTTCTTATCAATGTGTAAACAATGTGAATTGAGATACCAAACGAGAGACACAGATTTAGGTTCACCTCACGCTCAGCTTGTCGCGTATAAAATACAGCAGTGTTAATTAACTATGTAAACGAATCAACTCCCCAACAGCCGGTGAACGATGGATGAAAAGCAAACCAACAAACGATGACCTTCTCAGAGTAGATGTCATCATCAGGCTGCAAGGAATCTGCTAGCCACGAAACATCCAAATAATTTGGGTTTCAAAACTATGCGCATAGAAACAAACTGTACGTCTGAGTTTTTGTCCGATCCATATGCTTGTGTTCGCTCCATTAAAGTGCAATTAATGGGTACATTGACAATACCTGCTATCGTCATCCTCTTCGCCAGAGCTAAAGTTGATATCAATTCCAACTCGGCTCTTCCAGTCTGAATCGGCCATTTTTATACGAAAAACTTTGAATTTTCACCATTCGAACAGTTGTTTACTATCTCAAAACAGGGATCGTGCAAATTGATGTTTTGTTTCGCTCCTAGGAGTAAGCAGCGAACAACACAAACAAACAAATCTGCAGATTCACTACACTCGATTCAAACTTGGGACATTCAAACGAGAAACAATCCTCCTTCATTGAAGAGTGAAATTTTTCTGACACTTTCGCTGCAATTGATGGGATGCGGCGTTCAAGTTGCGAGCGCAACGAGAGAAAAATAAAAGCAAAAATGCGCGACATTATTTCAGGGGTAGGAAACTCGGAAGCTACACTGACCCATTCACGAGCAGAACCAAGCACATCTATTTGATGATACATGTTATTATATTGATGAAAACATTGGTCATGTGAAATATGAATTGTGGGCACCTTACTCGATCAACATTATTGACAAAAAATGTCTTCAATATCGTGGCAGTCAAGCTTACGACATCCGATCTAAACTCAAGCTGTCAAGTTGTCATGTCTTGTCTTAGGCGGCTCGCACACCGGAGCAACAAGCAACTAGCAAGCTGCAATACGCAATATGCAACAGGCAACATATTTTGTTGTACTTCACATACCAGATCAATAATAACGCCTGACATTATGCAAACAATCTATTTAATGTACGAATTGTCAAATTAATGAGCGATAAGTTGCTCTTCAACCGACACGTCATGTTGCTAGCGACATGTGTTGCTCTGTGAAGGCGATAGCGATATCGTATTGCGTCGGTGTGCGAGATCACCAAAAATCAGATGGAAAAATCCATTGGCGATAATATTGCTTATTGCATGTTGATAGTTGCTAGTTGTTTATTGCTCTGGTGTGCGAGCCGCCTTAGATCGCCATCAACCCGGGACTACAAAAGTATCGGCGATAACTATTGGCGACATTTGAGTTTGGGATCCAAACTATTTTCCATCAGAATAAAGGGTGTGTCACATCAAATTGCATCACGGAAAAAACGCTGTAGAAATTCGCCCAGTAGACCGATCCTTTTGAAAATTTTAGACAGTAAAATAAAAACTATTAAACAACTTTTGGCATTTTCTTTTTATTCATACTTCGAGCCCAAGCCCGTATGCTCGCACCTTCCTCTTTACCCCGTCCATAAGGTTCTGTACAACGTCAGGTTGTAGTTTTTTTTTAACAGAAATCCATTTTCTCTTGAAGTCCGCCTCCGATTTGACAACTTTTGGGTTCTTCCGAAGGGCCTGCTTCATAATCGCCCAATATTTCTCTATTGGACGAAGCTCCGGCGCTTGCCACACCATGTACTTTTTGGCAAACTTGGATAGTTTCTGCTTGCGAATCTCCTCCGGAACGCTGAATTTGTCCTCTGCGGAGAAGAACAACAGGCCCGGCAGCTGACGAAAGTCCGCTTTGACGTAGGTTTCGTCGTCCATTACCAGACAATGCGGCTTCGTCAGCATTTCGGTGTACAGGGCTCGCGTCTTCCCCACCATGTTTTGCCTTTCGTCGCGATTAGGAGCCTTCTGAACCTTGTATGTACGCAGGCCCTCCCGCTGCTTGGTCCGCTGGACGAATGAACTTGACAAATTCAGCTTATTGGCGACATCCCGGACCGAACTTCTCGGATCACGTCTAAACTGCTTAACTACGCGCTTGTGATCTTTTTCACTGACGGAGCATCCATTTTTGCCGTTCTTCACCTTCCGGTCGATGGTTAGGTTCTCGAAGTATCGTTTTAGTACTCTGCTGACCGTGGATTGGACGATTCCCAGCATCTTACCGATGTCCCGATGTGACAACTCCGGATTCTCGAAATGAGTGCGCAGGATTAATTCACGACGCTCTTTTTCGTTCGACATTTTTCCAAATTTACGAAAAATTTACAGTGAAGCATGGCCAACGTGATCTATACACTCTTATCTGATTATAAGCGAAAGCTGAAGATATAATTCCTAAAAATTAAATTTCTACAGCGTTTTTTCCGTGATGCAATTTGATGTGACACACCTTTTAAAAGGCTCAAAAGTACTTTTGAATTGGTAAAATTCAAATGTAAATTTTTGCTTGGCGTTATTTAATCACTTGAAGCACGTAGCTCTTCACATTGTCAGTTCACCTTGAGGTTTTGATTTGTGTTGCGAAAAGTACCTATTTAGCTATTAAAAGTTTTCATTTCAGTTTCCAAACCAAATGCTTCATTTATGCTTATTTTTATTTCAGAAGTTTGTGAAAGTCAATTGCTATCGCAAAAAGATGAACAAAAATGAAATGTCTGAAAATGAAAATGAAATGGAAATTTACACGTTTCCAAATCTGGCAACTCAGTTACGAAGTTCGTGAGGGAGAACGTCAATATCATGCGTTTATATGAAACGTCAGGATATTGATGCTCGAAAATCATCAATCATCATCAATATAGAGCGTCGGCTATATTGAGCTGTTTTTATCAAGGGCTGTTCACATACTACGTGGACAGAAAAAGTACGATTCCAGATACCTTCTCCCCCTATGTGGGCAAGCGTGGACATTACTTATACCTATTCCCCTTTTGTCAATGTGGATAATCCTTACTTATTTTGGAGAAGTTTGTTTCTATGTTTTTTTTTATGTTTTTGACGTAGAACTACGTCTTTCATTAAGGGTGCTAAATCAGAAAGTTGGTCAGGTTTTATGAAATAAAGTTAACCTTAATAACAATTTTTGCCACGAACGGATTTTGACGATTCACATACCAAACAAATGGGAAATTTCCTAAGATTTGTTTTTATGCATCTCCATTTTCCTATACATTTGTTCTGCTCATTTGTGAGATTTCCTACCCATGCCATCAATAACGAGCAGCTTATCGGTGATAAACGAAGGGAAATGGTTTAAAGTCACAGTTTGGGTCTAGAATAGCACCCAACGCTACAACCCTGAACGCAATCAGCTGCTGTCTGGGGCGACCGATAACCTATAGCGTAAAAACAATATTCGCCCAGACAGCAACAACAAACAAAAAAAAAACACAGGAGAAAAACGATCATGAGAGTGAAACTACATATCTCGCTTCCTCTGTAGTAAACCGGGACAGAAGCAAAGCAAAGAACAAACTCCACCACAGCCGAAGTTAAGGTTAGGTTTACCCAGGGATGGTATGTAATGCTGGCACCTGGTTGGCGGCTATCCGAGAAGTCCAGGTAGCCAAAAAAAAAAGGACGAAGGGGAATGTTTGCCAGGAGCATAAATATTGGATCTCGGTGAGGCAAACTTTCGGTACCGTTCCAGATACAAGGCAATGAACATCGCTTGTTCTTCCTTGTTTTGTGTCATCACATGTTCCGGATTGAGCTGTGGACGAGATCAAATTACTTATTCGCTGATGTCTCTGGCATTGCAATCATCACATCAAACTGACGCCATTTCATTAAGGTTCTGAACTACACAATTGTGTGGGGAATCATCAAACTAGGCTATCATCGGCTCATCAAGAAAATACTTGTTCAGGAATTTTGTGAGTCATATGGTTTCGCATAACAGTGTCAAAACTATCTCCGCCAAAGATGACAGCTAAGCTAATCGAGACCGGAAATATTAATAAAATGGGCTTCTGTTGAGAAGAGCGCAAAGCGGAGATAAGTGTTTGAACAAAATAACAGCGTAGGTCTACGTCAACAAAGTGGTCGTGTCTTGGACACAACCTCATATATATTTTTTTTAAACGAGAAAGTTGTAGGGTTGTATCCGAATCATGACCACATAGTTGACGTAGGATTACGTTGCGATATTTGTACATTGTAACTCTCAAACAAGCTACATCACGCAGATTCTCTGTAAGGAACTCAATTTCCCAACAGCATTGCTGGTTCGAAAAGTCTCATCACGCTGTTCTAGTTATGAAAAAGTTGCATAGTTTGATGTTTGATGTAATTCCCAAAGCCGGTGGGGACCGGCTTTGGGAATTGATTTTGGTTTATGTTGTAAATTATTAGACTTTTCATCGCCCATCAAAAGCTTGCATCTAAGAAATCAATGTCGACCGTTTTTAATATTACAATACTAACAGCCTGTGGTGTTATCTTCATCCTGGCGGATGACCCTCTTCTTACAATGGAAATAATCGATCGCTCACAGTTTATATGCATTGCTTTCAGAATATAGATTTCAATGAAAAAGATCAAGATGAAGGAAGTAAGGATGCTCGACCGACACTCTCAGGATCTCTTTACACAGTGCCAGCAACTGCTGAGTCGATCGAATCGATTGGAAACGAGTGCGAATCGGTTCTGAAAATTGCGTTCTAGCTATTTAAAAGTTTTTTTTTTGTTTTGACACGAGCGAGCCACCCCTCTCCTCAGGCCATAGCAAATGCTGAACGTATTTGCATCAATATTGACTCGAAACAATAAAAAAATTATAGGAGGTTGTGTCCAAGATACGACCGCATTGTTGACGTAGAACTACGCTGTTATTTTATATAAGTCGCTTGTTTATACCTTCGGATATTATTCTATAATGTTGTGAAATTTTAGAAACAACTGCTCAGTAGAATAATCTCTGAAATGATTTTTTCATTGTAGCATCAGTTGACGATAATTGATTGATGATTCATTGTTGCCCTCGCAAAACAATCGTATGTCGCAATTTATTTCATGTCAGTGCATTGAAAATTTACCTCGAAGGCTATTCCGGTGGCCTTTTTCGAAATTGACATTGACTCGGCTACAGTCGATTATATACATGTTGCAGCAGCACCATTATTCCATATCTCATAACTACATCAACATATCTTTGGCACCGCATGTAAACAACAACAATGACAACACTTGCAAGTATCAAATATTATGCTACATGTTATTTAGTATTGCCTGAAAGGAATCGCACCTCTAGATATCGTTCGTACAAACTAAGCGTAAACCAAGCGCCAAACAAGCGTTCACCATAGCATGCATACATAGCCATACATTGGTGGCTTGAAACTACTAGCAATATAAACATTTTTCATCATTTTACGCTATTCTCAAAAGAAACGCTTCTGTTAATATTACTGGCCTCGAAAAGAGTTGCATTACTTTCTCATGCTCGAGAGAAGCGCAGCTGTCACCCTTAGTGGAGGAAGTTTTGCTACTGGCAAGCAAAACCTAATCACATACAAAATTCTAGAACATTTACTTTCGTGATGACTAAACAAGAGAAATAAACTCTTTTTGTTAATAACATTCTCGAAAACAGTAGCAATGCTTCATTATGATCAATATTAGCGCAAATGCAATCCTAGTTGAAGGCAGTTTTGCGACTGGCACGCGAACCCAAATAACTTATAACATTCCAGTAAGACATTCAAGATGCTCGGTATTCCCAAATAATTTCTTGGTACACAACCTTAACGTCTGCTTCGCCATAACGTCAGTTTAATGCATTGATGCATTCTCAAAGGCACTAATGAAGCCCTTATGAAGACGGAAAATAAACAATGTTAACTGCTTGGAAAAAGACTGAATTATGCCACACAGCTTGTACTTTGCTGTAACACCCATCGATGCGAATTCGCTGATGAGTTTGTCAAGAGCGACCGCCTTCACCACCAGCGGGGGGAGCTTGATTTTGGTTGCTGCCTGGGCGTTTATATTTTCGACCGACGCGCCGAAATCGCCTACTTCGCTGTGGTTCGGTGCGGTGTCACAGTGCGAGCGCTTTTCACTGCACCAACACCGCGTGCATCATTAGAAGACGCTTACCTCGAAATTTTATTGCCCCTGGCAATGCGTTCGTTTTTTACAGGGCTCGAGCCTGCCTTCCTCTTCTTCTTTCTAATCGCACACTACGCGAAGCGTCCAATTTATGACGCGGAAAGAAGAACACACGATACGAATAACGCGAAAAACGAACAGAAAAATCAAACGACGATTTCCAAGTTGGATTACCACTGGTGGGGTCCAATCTTAGATCGAAACGCAGCGAAAGCAAAGTGAACTGGATTACTCAACAGTCCGATGTCGAATGAAAGTTTGCCAGCGAGATCCACTGTTTATACTCTAGGCATCCCCTTCATTCTTCTTCTTTTCCTTTGTTCACGGAGACTTTAAATCCTACGATTTCCCCTCCGTTGGTCGTCGATAAGTTGCTCGTTATTGATAGCTCTGTTGGGAAAGCATTCAAATGGACAGAACAAATGTATGGGAAAATAGAAACATTTAAAGTTTTCATGTATTTTAACCATTTACTAACCAGGGGATTCTAATGTATGGCATATTAAACAAATCTTACGGAATCTCCGATTCGTTTAGTATGTAAATCGCCAAAATCCGTTCGCGGCAAAAATAGTTATTAACGTTAACTTTATTTCATAAAAACGTGACCTGTTTTCTGATTTGACACCCTTAATGAAAGACGTAGTTCTACGTCAAAAAAATGCGTGAACCCTATCTTTATACTGCCTACGCTCAATTTGCATTTGTTGTGATAGGTTTGCCATGACTCTGGTTATTATGCTCTCAATAATATCGGTTATTATTATTGACAATTATATCGGTCGTGTAAGGTTAGCTTTAAGGTGGCCGTACACGGTTTGTACGGATATGAAATATTTGATACTTTTTGACAGATAAAGCTTGGTTTGGTACTTGTACAAACACTATTTTGTTTGCCACTTTTCAAATATCGCCAGTGGCAAACAATGTCAAACATCGAACATGGAAAAATACGACTGAAATATTTAAGGTATCCTAACCATGTACCGACAGGTTCGAAGAACAGACCGAAAGAATATTTTAGACATCCATTAATTGAATATTTGCTTGTCGTGTTTTGTTTTATGTGTTTTGATCAGTACACGTTTATCAAATTTTATCTGTCAAAAAGAGTCAAATATTTGGCTTTGGTCAAACAGTGTATGAGCACTCTTAGATTAAAGGCTGAAATGACAGATCTTTGACGTAGAACTACGTCTTTCATTAAGGGTGCCAAATCAGAAAACAGGTCACGTTTTGACATACTTTGTCTTTGATTTCTATATAGGGGGGTTACTCTACGAAAAATGTAATGATTTATTAAGAGTTTTCAAACGCATATTACTCAAAATGGTTATTGCGACATATGTTGTGTTATATTATATAGGGTACACCCACGTAAATCAGATTATGACAGCTCGAGTAGTCGCGATCTTACAGGGCTATAAAGTTATTACAATTAATGTTCCGGACAACGTAGTAACGAAGCAGATAATGCTATTTTTATCTATAATATATTTTTGTAGTCATAGATTGATTTGACACAGAATTATATTTATGTACGTCTTAACTATTTAGACTTGTGTTTAAAAAAAATGAGTGGGTTATATCTATGATATAACCGCAAGGTTGACGTGGAACTACCTTAGCTTAGCAATCATTCGTTTGTATTGATTAAATTCTTGATTGAAACAGTTTCCAAATTCAATTCAGTTCAATATATTTACTCTGTGAGTGAAAAAAATGAACAAATGCCATGTAAAGTCAATTCATTTATTGTGATTGATTGTTCTTCGTTACAAGTAAATTTAATGACGGACCTTTTACGTTTGGTATGATAACTAGAACAAAATATATGTACGGAAGAATTATCAAACGTTTGATGAACCAGCCTAAGGCTGAAAATCTTTCCAATAAAGACAAAAAAAACAGGAAGTGGGTTATATCTATAGTATAACCGCAAGGGTGACGTAGGACAATCATTGATTTAGCGATCATTTGTTTGAAGTTGAATCTGAATTCATTCTGAATGAATGAATATTTGGAGAACTTCGAAAACGAGAGCGTTACGTTGGAGGCACAAGGTTTTATGCATCCAATATTCGATACGGAAATATCCTACTGATGGAGAAGAATGATCTTCAGAAGCTATCCTGTTAATTGCGATTGATTGAAAAATCACAAAACCAAATGTATTTGGTCACAGTGTTACATGGATAGAAAACATTAAAATAAACTCTTTCACATGAATGTAATTTTAAATTCCCAGAGGAACTGGCCGATTATTTTCCGGATCTTTCTCGATGCTGAACGGCATCCAAACGGAAAGAATTCCGTGCGTGTATGTGTATGTGTAGCGGCTGCTTCGATGGTCACCTTCTCTTCTCCTGAAGGATCGGCTTCTCTGTGCTCCCTCACAGTTTCAAACAAACTGCTTGCGTTTCAGGGCAGATCTCGATCCTTCGCCGTCCAGCATCCTCAGCAACGATGTTGTCTTGTCGATGTCCTCACGAAAAATGAATGCGTCTCACCACCAGAATATCGCTTAAGTATGCTTTTTGTGCGTGATTGAATCGAGAGAAGGCGTGGTTTACGATGGCAATTTGGAAGGCAAACTAGAGGGGAATGAACTCTCAGAGCTCGGAACTTTCGGCGACTGAGCAATAATCGATTGCGGGCGCATACAATATTGGATATGGAAATATCCTACTGATGGAGAAGAATAATCTTCAGAAGCTATCCTGTTAATTGCGATTGATTGAAAAATCACAAAACCAAATGTATTTGGTCACAGTGTTACATGGATAGAAAACATTAAAATAAATTCTTTCACATGAATGTAATTTTAAATTCCCAGAGGAACTGGCAGATTATTTTCAGTAACGATTGGATATTTCCACAATTTCCTCGATACTGGAAGCCCACCAGTGGCTTATGCTAACTCGATAACCATCTGTTAATAGCACTTGATTGAAAAATATTTGGTCACAGTGTTACATGGATAGAAAACATCAAAATAAACTCTTTCACATGAATGTATTTTTAAATTCCCAGAGGAACTGGCTGAATGGCATCCAAACGGAAAGAATTCCGCGCGTGTATGTGTGTGTGTGTGTGTGTGTAGCGGCTGCTTCGAGATCTTCCCAGGGAACCGTTTGTGGCATCACTCTCCTCCTGATGGATCCCTTCTGGCCTAAGGTGCACAAACAGGCTCTTGGTGACACCGTTCATCCGCGCTTTCATGATAAATGAAGAGCTTCACCACAACAGCGACAACATGCTCCAATCGCTGTACAATTAGAACTGAGTGGATTTCCGAGCGGCGCTCGCTTATATACCGATTGGTGATTTCAATAGCCTGTTTTGAAAGCAAATTTAAGGCTATTGAAACACGTTTTTGGATCAGAAAGTAACAAGTATAGAACGCGTAGACATTTTATCTTTCGAATGAAGTGTTTATCATACCATTTCGTTCAGTTGTTTAGGAGCTATTAACACTCAAAATCTCGGTCTCCGGCGTAACGCTTTCGTTTTCGAAACTTTGATTTTACACCCCGGTATAGAAATGAAAGACGTAGTCCTACGTCAAAATTATCAAACGATTATTTTATTTTACATTTCCCTCTGAAGTTTACATCCCAAAAGTGTACATACTTCTCGAATCTCGAATTTGCTTGAAACTGGGAAGTTCATTCGCTTCTAGTGTCTGCACGATTTTCCCAGGTTCCTAAGTTTAGAAGATCATGTTAGGACAGACATATTCCACTCTGCACAAAGGCAAGCGAGGACAAAAGTACTCGCAGTTTGCATTTATTTGCAGAGACGATTTCCACAGAAACCTCGGTTTTGAAGTCTGTGTTAGGGAAACACATTTCAATCGGAACAAAAATACCCCCGATTTGTATGAATTCGCAATGCCGATTTCCCCACGCTCCATGGATTTGAAGTCTGTGTTAGGGAATCACATTCCAGTCGGAACAAAAATACCCCCGACTTGCATGAATTTGAAATACCGATTTCTCCAGGCACCTTGGTTTAGAAATCTCTATTAGGGAACACATTTCGGTGGGAACAAAAGCTCCCCCTACTTTCGTGTGTTCTTCTTCTTCTTTTTGGCTTTAAGAGGGTTTAAACTTTTCAGTTCATTCGCCTCTAGGCTCTTTCGTGTGTTTGCAATGCCGATTTCGCTGCTTGGTTTTAAAGTCTGTGTTAGGGAACAGTTTTCGATGAGAACAAAAGTCCCCCTACTTTCATGTATTTGCAATGCCGATTTCCCCAAGGCTGCTTGGTTTTGATGGCTGTGTTAGGGAAACCGTAAATCGGGCCAATCAAAACGATGCAGTTAGGGCGTTTAGATAACGCCTAATATTTTACAGTTATTCAATTGTTTATCTAATGAAAAACAACATTTTGTTAGTTGCGATAGATGCGTAGAAATATTCCCTATCAAGTGATGCAAACATCTCTCCTATCCAGTACGAAATGTACGAATGCTATAAGCATTCGAAATCTTTCATTTTTTCCTGCATGTTCTGTGTTTAGGTTTTCATTTTACCCTCCATATATTCCGGTTAGACGTAGTCCTACGTCAAAATGATACATGATGACACTTTGTCTTCTTCTGCATGATTGAATAAACAGAAGAAAAAGGGTTGTAATGGTATTAAGGGTATTTTTGTGTACATTTTTGAACAGAATGCGGTACCGAATTCTACCACGTTATGTCATCTAACCCGTTTAAAGGATACAAGTACGTACAGGAAACGGTTTTTCCAGGGCACTTATTTGATGTATCAAAAGAAAAAAAAATACAGATTCTGAACAATGAAAAACTCAATTTAAATGCAATTTCTACACAAAATCACAGTCCTATATCAAGATTCCGTCCGTGCCCCTAGGCTCAGATCCATCAACTTTTTATGAAATAAAGTTAATGTGATTAACTATTTTTGCCGCGAACGGATTTTGGCGATTAATATACCAAACGAATCGGAAATTCCCCAAGATTTTTTTGATATGCTATACATTACAATCCCATAGTCTATATATGGTTTAAATTGATGAATATTGGAAACATTCCCATTTCTTCATACATTTGTTCTGTCCATTTGTGTGCTTTCCCGAACAGAGCTGTCAATAACGAGCAACTTATCGACGAGCAACGAAGGGGAAATCGTGAGATGTAAAGTGAACAAAGGAAAAGAAGAAGAACGAAGGGGAATATTTGCCTAGAGTATAAACAGTGGATCTTGCTGAGGCGAGCTGGACGGCGAGGGATCGAACGCCTTTCTCAAGGCAATGGTGGTGGAGGAGTAATATGATGGATAAAGTAAAGTTTTCCAATGGCCTTTTTGAAGGTTAGAGACGAATAAACTGAAGAAGGACAAAGGCAAACTTTCAGTATCGTTCTGTATTCAAAGCAATGACAATCGATTGTTTTTCCTTGTTTTGCGTCGTCACATGTCTTCGTTCCGGATTGAGCTGTGGACGCGACCAAATTACTCACTCGCTGATGTCTCTGGCATTGCAACCATTGCTACACAATTGCGTGGGTAATCATAAAGCTATCGTCAGCTTACCAAGAAATTAAATGTTCTGGAATTTTGTCAGTGATTTGGTTTCGCATGACGGTAGGAAAACTCTCTCCACAAAGGATGATAGCTAAGCTAATGTAGACTAGCAATGTTAACAGAAAGGGCTTCTGTTGAGCAGAACGCAGAACGGAGATAAGTATGTGTATATTTAGTTGCTTCAACCCATCGATATATGGATATTTGTATGCGTACGTCTTCTTCTTCTTCAATGGCACTAACGTTCCTAGAGGAACTTCGCCGTCTCAACGTAGTATTACTTGCGTCATTTTTATTAGTACTTAGTTGAGATTTCTATGCCAAATAACACGCCTTGAATGCATTCTGAGTGGCAAGTTCTAGAATACGCGTGATCACAGTGCAAGTCGGAGGAAATTTCTTTGACGAAAAATTCCCCCGACCAGAACGGGAATCGAACCCGAACACCCGGCATGTTAGTTTTGACGCTAACCACTCGGCCAAGGGAGCACTTGTATGCGTACGTGCGTGCTTCATAACCCGTACGTAAAAATAGTGCATCTTCGCAACGCTGAAGCCTCATTTGTATCTGCTCCCGTGTGCATTGGCCCTGTAACGATGCAACAATCGCCTATTTTTTTATGCTATGATTGCCGATTGTTTTGTGTTGCAAATTATGCAGTCGTAATGATAAATATAAACAAGGAAGGAAGATAGCGGGAGGGAAATATTTACACTAGGGTATTAGTGATGAATCTCCGCTGAGGCAAATATTCAGCTTTTTTCCAAGCATCTGACATTGTTTGTTTTCTGTCATCAATGCATTGAATTGACGCTCTGGTGAAGCAGAAGTAAAGGTTGTGCACCAAAAATTATTTGGGGAATACCAAGTTATTTAATAAGTTATTAATTATTTATTTGGGCTCGCGTACCAGTCGCAAAACTGCTTTCAATTAGGATTGCATTTGCGCTAATCTTGATCATAATGAAGCAGTGCTACTCTTTTCAAGATTGTTGAGATTAACAGATAGAGTTTATTTCGTTTATTTATTCACCAAGAAAGAAAGTTCTTTTTTCTCCCAACCCCATTTCTATTCTGCCGCCGGACTAAACGGAGGCTTTTGCTCAAAATTATCTGCACAACATAATCTGTTGAAAAGAGAAGCTTCTTCAGGTACAATATACGTTGAAAAAAATAATTTTAAAAAAAATAAAAAAGTTATAGGAGGGTTGTGTCCGAGACACGACCGCATAGTTTAACTCGGATTACGTTAGGCTATTTATAGCATTGATTGTGGATATGTTGAAAAAAATCATAATTAAACTGTTTGATAATAATTTGGCGGGCCTGAAAAGGATAATAGGGTAATCATTTCAAATGTTCATTAACACAAAACTACCACGGCGAATCAAATGACCCATTTCAATCTTTCTAAACATTTCGAAGACGGGCCACTTGATTCCCTGTGGTAGAAATAGGTGTACATGAAGTATCAGTAGGTTTAGTGTCAACTGTTGCTGGACGACAATTATTCTTCCATGCAATTTTTATGGAAGCATTCACATAAGCCAGCAACGGCAAGTCGAAGCTTCCGTTGCCGGTGTATGTGAATGTTTTCATAAGAATTGCATGGGACGCAACCTGACGTGACGGAACGTGAACGTGACGTGGATGTTGTATGTGAATCGCACTTAAATCGTGTATCGTGTATTTCTCTTACTACAGAACATGTTGATCCCACATCTCCGAAACCTATGAAATGATGATTATTGTTTTTTTATTATTTATTGAATTTTGAAATTAGACCACTCAAAGTGCTCAATATCGAGACCGCAAAATTTACATCCACGTGCAGAATTAATTACATGAAAATAGTCATTGTTATTTGATACTAATTTGTTGCAGAAATCTAGACCAGAAATGATAACGATGACTGCAAAATTCCAATTGGTTTCACGAGCACATTGGCGCGTTAATTCGTGAAGCTACCGTAAAAAGAGTTTGAAAATGCTTCACACAAATCGACATATATTCAAACGCCTGCTCGTATGCAATATCGACATGGGGGTGTGTTTTAGCTCGTCCAATCAACGTGTTTGTTTACATTTTCCCTTCACTGAGAGACGAGAGTTGCGAGAGGCTATGTGCTCTCCATACGGCATGCTGCAAACCCTGGGAGGAAAAGTTTGCAACACAGGACTCGTACACGTTTTCTCTTCTGTTATGCTTCCCTCGCCAAATCGCAGGGTGATGATTAGACGTTAATTAATATGAGCTTCAAGATAGACTGATCAGTTAAGCTTCGACCTTCGGGGGAATAAGTTATAGCCATTCTGACAATAATTTTGTGTATTTGTAAAATTAGTTAATATGATGGTAACAGATAATAATAGCAATGCAGTATATAATTTCAATGAAGTGCGCGACAGTAGTGCTAGCAATTGTGAATCTAATGTCTGCAACAAGCCTTCATCGCCGAGAAAATTTTTCGAGCGGTTGTATGGTCACCTGGAAACAGATCGTAACAGTGTTGTGGATGAAAGTGCAGAAAATAACCGTTCTCCGTCTGTGAGTTCAACCAGTACCAGTCGATCATCGCCCACTCTAGATATCGAAGAAACGAGTGAGCATAGGTCGCTTTGTAGTGAAATAGTTCGAACAAGTGTATACGATCAGCTAACATATGAATTTACAACATCACCACTTGTTGGTCATCCGGCGATCTTCGGAGAACAAGGATTAGCAACTGTAGCACCGATGACTCCAAGCGCTTTTGGAACGTTCAGACCGTTTTTCGGGGTTGGTCCTGATGGATCTCATATACCGGCGGGATTATCAGCATTTTGTGAGTTGCAATTCTAATGTATTTATTAGAAATACACTGATATCCGGTATCCGGCCAATATTTGCTATCCGCTCGAAAACCGGATAGTGACTTACTATCCGCCCAGATGCCGTGTGATTACCGACATGTCAAAAATGTTATTAAAATTCAATTATTGTCAACTCATATCATCAACGTTTTATTCAATTTCATCGCTTCGTTTCGTTCAACAGGTGTGAAAAACGGAAATGACATGTTATTCTCAGAAGAGTCATCTCAAAATATTTTTATAAGCCCAACACACTGCTCCGCCAAGGCTTAAAGTTGTTGAGTCTTCAAATTAGTGATGTTTGTAGATGTAGTGGGCAAAAATATCGGGAAGAAATACGAAATCGATTTTTTCTGTGGACAGTTTTTTGTTAACCAACTTAATAAAAAATCCTATTAACCTTATCAACGGCTTTCATTTGGTTCCTATACCGTTCATGTAGGACCTTCCCATGTAAAGATATTTTGTTTGAATGGAAAATTACCCCTTCGTCTTTGATGATAAAAAATTCAGTAGCTGCCATAGAAATGAAACATAAATTTTTGCATAACTCGAGAACTTATCGAGCAAATGGAACCAAATTTGGCATATCGAGGTTTTAGGGAGTAATAAATGTTTTTATGGTGGTTCGACACTCCTTTCTCCTCTCTAAAGAGGAGGGGAGGGTGCTGAAAAACTTGAGAACTAATCAAACAAATGGAATTAAACTTAGCATATATAGGTTTTAGGGATCGATAAATATTTATATGATGGTTCGACACTCCTCCCTCCTCTTTAAGGGGAGGCTACCATACTAATGAAACACAAATTTCTGCATAACTCGAAAACTAATCAATCAAATGGAGCCAAATTTGGCATGTGAAGGTTTTTGAATATCAGAAATGTTTCTATAATGGTATGACATCCCTCCCTTCTCTGAAATGGAGAGGGGGTCCCGTAAAAATAGTACACATATTTCAACCAAATATGACAATTGAAAATTTTTTTAATGTGATGAAACGCACTCCTATATCTTCTTCTATCTATATAAATGAAAATGGATCACCGAATGTGTTGATAAGAGCAAAACTCAAGAAAGGAATTGTCAGATTTAGGGCTGTCTTTATTCTATCCGACTTCTATCATATTTATCAAACATTTATTCCATGTAACGGATAAGCATGTTATTTACAAGTGGTTGAAAAATCTTCAACGAGAGTTGTGTCTGAAAATAATCTGATATTATAATGACCAGTTTTGGTAGAAGTACTAGGAATTTTATAGTTAAAAAGTAATTTTAAAGGGTAGATTAGAAACCCAATCAATGAACAGTTCAGCAGTTGGACCCATGAACGTTCGCTTAGTAAAAAAACGTGAATGTGATAACGAAAAATACATTTTGGGCGAGACGAAGTTTGCCGGGTCAACTAGTTTCCTATATTTCATTGTCTGACGAAAATTATGTAATTCTTAAAGTTTTTGAGTTGGAATGTTCATGAAATATTAAGTAATTTTTTTCGCTTTTTTTCGAAAAACTTCAAAACTTAAAGACCTACAAAATTTTAGTCAAGGAATTAAGATAAATGATATAATCTTTCATTAAAAAAATATTATAAAAATTGCGCTGAATAAAAATTATTTTAAAAAGCATTTCAACGCATATTGTACCAGAAGTTCAAAATGCAATGAGTATTCTCAGAAAGATCAATTCATAACTTTCGTTTTTACACGAGGATTGCAAGGAGTGATGATACCCACAGGTATACATACGCATTCCCACACAAACATGCACTCCTCACTCATACACATCATCAAGCACGAAGGGGAAATTTCTCATTCAAATAAAAATATATCTGTGTTGAAAGGTCCTAGAGAAACGATACAGGGATCAAATGGAAGTTGGTTGAGAAGGTTAAAAGGATTCGTTATCAACTTTGTTGGCAATACATTGTGTTAGTATACTAAATTTCTAGAAGAACAGAAAGAAATCGATTTTTTATTTTTTCCCGATATTTTTGTCCACTATTCGTAAAATATTCCAAAAGCTGAAGATTTCAGCTTTAAAAAAATTTATATATATATATCATGATCTAAATAGAATGTTTCGAAAGCTTGTTTTGGACTTTCAGAAGTAGTGAAAAAAAAAAATCTGCATGGTGGGGTACGAATTCGAGTTTGAGTCACTGTAGTCACAAGTTAAAACAGGAAAATCTGACAAATAACCATTAGAAAAGTGGGCAAAATATATAATGTCGTAAAATGGTTGGAAGAAATCGTAAAAAATAATTGGGTTGTAGAATCTTGCACAGTGGATGTTTAAAAAAAATCCAATTAGATTAGAGGATCAAACGTCCAATTATTCGTGTCGCATTACAGGTTTGTCTAATTAGTTAGATGTCCAATAATTTTTTTAAATTGTATTTTGAATTGTATTTGCAATGAAAAAATCGACAATTACTTTTCCAATTGAATGAAATTCGACTTGTGCACATGATCCAATAGATTTGCCACCCAAAAACACTATCAAAGCTAAAGCTGAGGACCGACATCGACACAAACCGTAAACCGAGGGAAAATTGATCACGGTTCTCAGGAAAATGTGAATAATTTCGATTTTTTGACGTAGGACTACGTCTTTCATTTCTATACCGGGGTGTAAAACCAAAGTTTCGAAAATGAAAGCGTTACGCCGGAGACCGAGATTTTGAGCGTTAATAGTTCTTAAACAACTGAACGAAATGGTATGATAAACACTTCATTCGAAAGATAAAAGGTCTACGCGTCATATACTTGTTACTTTTTCATCCAAAAACTTGTTTCAATAGTCTGAAAATTGCTTTCAAAACAGGCTATTGAAATCACCAATCGGTATATAAGCGAGCGCCGCTCGTAAACCCCCTCAGTTATGATTGAACACCGATTGGAGCATGTTGTCGCTGTGTTGTGAAGCTATTTTCGTTTATCATGAAAGCGCTAATGAACGGTGTCACCAAGAGCCTGTATGTGCACCTAAGGCCAGAAGGGAATCCATCAGGAGGAGAGTGATGCCACGGTTCCGCTTGAAACATCGGCCGCCACACACACATATACACGCGCGGAATTCTCGTTGCTATCATCGTTGCTGAAAAATAATCTGCCAGTTCCCCTGGGAATTGAAAAATACATTCATGCGAAAGAGTTTATTTTAATGTTTTCGATCCATATAACACTGCAACCAAATACATTTGGTTTTGTGATTTTTCAATCAATCGCAATTAATAGGAAAGCTTCTGAATATTTTTTTCCCATCAGTATCCAATATTGGATGCATAACATGAAAAACGTGAAACATCATCGCGAAAATCAAGTCATTTTCGAGCGATTATTTGCTTTCTACTCATATAATGCTGCGACCAAATACATTTCGTTTTGGATTTTTTCAATCAAGTGCGATCAACCTAAGACCACGTTTTTCTGCAATTTATTAGAGGTGCAATGAATCTTTAGGAATTCCCGCTCTACGCGCACTCGCAAACAATGTTTACTCAACAATTTCTCAAACGAGAAATGGGTGTTGTGAGAAAGGATTAGCGAACGCGAAAACGACAAACGGGAGAAAGATATGTTTGGAGGTTGAAGGAAATTGGCAGAAAACTTCTTCATTCTATCATTCAAATAATGTGATTCATACCACTTCGTTTTACCAGAAAGAGTTTCTTAATGCTCAAAGGAGGAATTGAGTCCTCCGAGGAAATTACCCAGCGCAAATTAGAGTCGACTATCGATTGCGGCATTCGTACACAAATAATTTTATAATGCAGTTACACCAAAGTGATTTCTTCGGATATATTCACTACATCATGTCATATATTTCATATTCTTCATTATGAAATCCATATCCATGGCACCTATCGGTATCGAATTATCATCGACACCACGATTTTCGCTAAATGCTCCTTTCAGTTCGGCCTGTAAAAAACTTTTCTGAACTCTAATCCATCAAATTGGGAGCCCTGAAAAGGGCCGTTGATTATATGCTAAGCTAATATAGCATGCTCTCCTCGGATACGATGGGCCAGCTGGTCCTTGGGCATGATGTGACGCGTTTTGCATGGATAACACACAAATTGGTATCTTCGAATAAGCCTCCTGCAGCGTCATAACTGCGGAACTTTGGAAGCGCAAGTCGGTTTTGAAGTCCTGAGCAATTCCACGATCCAAATGCTGCAAAGGTAGCTGCGGATCACCAATTCGGTCGACTTCTGATAGCGACGAATTTCACGCAAAGTTCCCGGTCGATAGCGATGTGGCTTCTTCACCTATCCTGCTGCTGGTGCGCTTATCCGAGCTGCTTTTATGTGCCTTACCACCGAAAGACTAACGAGCTGTCTGCGAAAGACTAACGAGCTCGAGTCCTCACGGTGCGAGTGTAGAGTAAGAAATGAACGAAAGCAAAGGAAGCGTCATTTTATAAACCATAAAAGTATAGAATCTAAACCCCACCCTTATTATATTCGTAAGTATACAGTAAGCTTATATAATAAAGAGGGTGGGGTATACATTCGATACTTTTATGTTTTATAAAATGACACTTCCCTTGCTTTCGTTCATTTCTTACTCTACTCTTGCACCGTGACGACTCGTTTGTTTGGGGCCAAGCAGACAGCTCGTTAGTCTTTCGGTGTTAAGGCACACGAAAGCAGCTCGGATAAGCGTACCAGCCGCAGGATAGGTGAGGAAGCCACATCGCTATCGACCGGGAACTTTGCTCAGGACTTCAAAACCGACTTGCGCTCCCAAAGTTCCGCGGTTATGACGCTGCAGGAGGCTTATTCGAAGATACAAATTTGTGTGCTATCCACGCAAAACGCGTCACATCATGCCCAAGGACATTCAGCTGGCCCGTCGAATCCAAGGAGAGGGTGCTATATTAGCTTAGCATATAATCAACGGCCCTTTTCAGGGCTCCAAATTTGATGGATTAGAGTTCAGAAAAGTTTTTTGCAGGCCAAACTGAAACGAAAATTTTCGTTTGGATGCCATACAGCATCGAGAAAATTCCGGAAAGATCTAATCGTTGCTGAAAAACAATCTGCCAGTTCCCTAGGAATTGAAAAATACATTCATGCGAAAGAGTTTATTTTAATGTTTTCTAACCATATAACACAGCGACCAAATACATTTGATTTCGTAATTTTTCAATCAAGTGTAATTAGCTGGAAAGCTTCGGAAGATTATTCTTTCCCATCAGTAGGATATTTTCGTATTCAATATTGTATGCGCGCGCAACGGAAAATGTTTCGTATCGCGAAAATTATATAATTTTCAATCGATTATTGCTCAGTCGCCGAAATTTTCATACTCAGAGAGTTCATTCTCCTCTAGTTTGCCTTCCAAATTGCCATCGTAAACCACACCTTCTCTCGATTCATTCACGCACGAAAAGCATACTTAAATGATATTCTGGTGGTGAAACCCATTCATTTTTCGTGAGGCGTCGTGCATAAATTACGTAACGCGATAAGGGGGGAGGGGGTAGATGTTGCGTTACTTTCTGTTTATTAGAGATAGGAAATTCCGTTACGTAAGGGGGGAGGAAAGGGGGTTCAAGATCCGGATTTTTAGCGTTACGTAATTTGTGCACGACGCCTGAGGACATCGACAAGACAACATCGTTACTGAACGAGCTGAACGGCGAGGGATCGAGGGATTCATTACCTGGCCTGACCTGACCTGAAATGCAATCAGTTTGTTTTAACTGTGAGGGAGCGCAGAAAAGCCGATCGATCAGAAGGAGAAGAGAAGGTGACCAAGAGAGCATCGAAATCAGCATTGAAATACGGTTCCTCGGGAAGACATTGAAGCAGCCGCCACACAAACACACACATACACGCGCGCAACTCTTTTCGTTTGCTGGTTATCGAGAAGAAACCTGGAAAGAAATGATCGTTGCTGAAAAATAATCTGCCAGTTCCCCATGGAATTGAAAATTACATTCAAGCGAGTTTATTTTAATTTTTTCTATCCGTATAATACTGCGACCACATACATTTGGTTTTGTGGTTTGTCAATCAAGTGCAGTTAACAGGAAAGCTTCTGAAGATTATTCTTCAGAACAAGGTTTTTTGTATCCAATATTGGATGCATATAACCTTGAGCCTCCAACGTAATGCTCTCGTTTTTGAAGCCACCCAAATATTTATTTATTCATTCATTCAGGATGGATTTAGATTCAACTTCAAACAAATGATCCCTAAATCAACGATAGTCCTACGTCACCCTTGCGGTTATACCATAGATAAAACCCACTTCCTGTTTTTGGTTAGATTATTTTTAAAATCAATACTGGTGCTGAAGTCACAACACGTTATGGAAAATGTTGTTCAAAAAATCCTTGAGCGGTAATTTGGAAAAAGTTGTAGCGGAAAATTTCAAAATGTAGCTTCGGGATGAAATTGATCAATCTATGTTTTTCAGGATTTTCTAGAGTCATATGCACAAACATGTAAAGAACATCAATTATTTCTTCACACCCGGTCATTCAAATGATAAATGGCAGGGTTATCCTAATGTGGCCAAAAACCTTTGAAACTATCACCAACGAACTAGTTTGACAAACCAAGACGTTCGATATGTCGCATGATGGGATTCAGTTCTGGTCACTCGTGGTGTTTTTTGTAAAATAGTTTTTTCTTACTTGTTTGAATTGTAATTACAAGTATTTGATTACTTATTCAACTCATCAAGTATCGGCTAGAAGTGAATTAATATGTTTAGCGTCTATAAATATTGCTCTCATGTGTTGAAAAAATGTTCATATGAAAATATGAAGATGGAAACGAAAATACTATTCAGAAAAATATTATTTTTCATGCAATTTAATAAATGATTCGTTGAGAGCCATGGACAAAAAGATCTTTCAGATGATTATTGAACATGTCATATTAAAAAAGTTAAAAATTAAATTGCATAATAATTGCTAACTACTTCTACGATTGTGGTTTCATAACAAAACATAGTGTCATTGAAAAAAAGGAAGAATTTCAACAATTTTCCTGAAAATTGGACATCATTTACGTCCATCTGAACTACTAGTAGAAAAGTATATAAAAAGTTCCGTTATCAATAGTAACGGAAAATGCTGTGTTGCTGTGTTCTTTCTTCACTGTAACTAGAATAATTCGAATTAATGTTTCTTAGCAAAATTTGAGGAAACAGCCGGGAAGAAAAATTGGTTCCTCTAAAAGTATTTCAACCGTTTCGAAATCTATTCCAGACGCATGACTCCCCCTTCGAATACAGACCGAGCTTGTAGCATAATTCAAAACAAATTTCAATCTGTGTGGAATGGATATTTGCGACAATATCGAGTGTCACTTCAATAACCCAAACGAGCATGCGTTCGTATGACTTCTGTATGGCTTTCCCAGTTCACCTTTACGTGCCTCATGTATCTCCCCCAAAGGAAAATGTTAAGTCAGTTCAGTAATTTTTATGGCTTATTAGCGTGTTACACCAATGAGAGCTTATTAGTTTCGCAAATACTCTTGACCTCCGAATATCAAAGTGTCAACTGCTCCTTACGAAAAGAGAAAACTATATCTTATGCACATGTGTCCGAAGCCCTACTTCAATGTCTCCGGTGCAGTAACGAAATTACTCCGGACATTGCAAGCAATGATTGTTCTTTCCGTTTCACATATCGGAAAATCTCAGATCCGTTTTGAGGTTCCCCTCGTGTTTGAGTTATGAGGTTCAAATTACACTAGCTCAATGAAGGGGTTCAGTGGGGACGTTCTGTTAAACGGATTCTCCGCAAAATGCGGTTTTGTACTTTATGGATTATTGAGGGATTAAAATTTGAACGAGACGAGATTTTTTTTTTGTGTAAGTACAATCTTAAAATTACTAAAAAGTTGTATCCGCATTACGAAATTGATTTAAAATTTGTAGGAACTTGATTTTCTTTCAATCTAAACGTGTAATTTGTGATAATCGTGATCATTCTCAAACAATACATTGTTAATAGAGAAAAAAACTATTCTTGATTGACTCGGCATTTAGACAGAAGGGACATCGATAGAATTTGATACCAATAATCTCAGCACAAGTTTTTCGTGTTTGTGAGCTAGTCTGAACTGGTCCTCCTGAGTCTGGTCCTTGGAGGCAACCTCTGTGTGCGCGGGGTCAAACTTCGGCACTCTCGTTCCATTGGTAGAAAATACGAATGGGATGACCTTGGATCGGAAAGATGTTTGCATCAATTGATAGGGAATATTTCTACGCATCTATCGCAACTATCAAAGTGTTATTTTTCATTATATAAACAATTGAGTAACTGTAAAATATTAGGTGTTATCTAAACGCCCTAACTGCCTCGTTTTTATTGAGCCGATTTACGGTTTCCCTAACACAGCCATCAAAACCATGCAGCCTTGGGAAAATCGGCATTACAAATACATGAAAGTAGGGGGAGCTTTTGTTCCCACCGAAATGTGTTCCCTAACAGAAATGTCTAAATCAAGGTGCCTAGAGGAAATCGGCATTTCAAATTCATGCAAGTCGGGGGTATGTTCCGACTAAAATGTGTTTCCCTTACACAGACTTCACATCCATGGAGCTTAGAGAAATTGGCATTGCGAATTCATACACGTCGGGGATATTTTTGTTCCGATTGAAATGTGTTTCCTTAACACAGTCTTCAAAACCAAGGTTTCTGGAGAAACCGGCTCTACAAATAAATGCAAACTGCGAGTACTTTTATCCTCGCTTGTTTGATATTTCTTTCGTACATATATTTTGTCCTAGGCATCATACCAAACGTAAAAGGTCTGTCATTAAATTTACTTGTAACGAAGAACATAATCTATAACAATGCATGAATCGACCTTACATGGCATTATACAATCTTTTTACTCACAAAGCAAATATATTGAATTCAATTGAATTTGGAAACTGCTTCATTTGATCTAGATTTCAATCAATACAAACGAATTATTGCTAAGCTAAGGTAGTCCCACGTCAACCTTGCGGTTATATAATAGATATAACCCACCCATTTTTTTTGCGCTCAGAGTTCTCGAAATAACATAGTTTGTATTCTGAGAATCGGCGTAATTAAAAAAATGCCAGGTGCAATGAACTCTTTTCATTTCTCATTGTACTTCCGAGTCACTCGACTCTTAGAATTGGGTGAGAATTGTCATATAACTCCGAAGGAAAAAATGTCACTTATACCGACTTGACTCTCAGAATAACCCCCAGTAATAAGCAACGACGTGCTTATTACTCTATTTTCATCAAATGAAAGAACAATAGTATGGAATGACACAAAGGCCGAGGACATAGTGAACGCGATGCGATGCGGCGAGTAAACACAAGTGGTGGTTGCCAGACGATTTTCATGAATATCTTCACAATCGAACTCATCGAACGAAAATAAAGATTGAGTTGTTAAATTATTATATTCGTTTTGTTCGATGAATTATATAACTTTATTCTAATTTACGTAATGCATATAATGAAAACGTTACGTGAACGGCTCTCCATTTACCATGTTCACAGATAAAAACAAGAAGTGGGTTATATCTGTGACACAACCGTAAGGTAGACGTAGGACTATCGTTGGCTCGGTAATCATTTATTTGAAATTGCATCTGAATCAATTCTTAATTAATGAATGAATGAATAGTTTGAAAGATTGCTGAAAGTTTTTCGTTTTAGTGTGTGGGTGGGTGAGTATAAGTATGGAATTGTTATTAACATTAAATTCAACTCTTTCGAACTTGTTGGTGTCCCGAAACAAATCGATGAAATTCGAGTGGCCTTGTAAAAGCAACTGAAGATGTACGATACGTGATTCATTCTAGTTTTCGTGAGAATAACACGAGATTTTTCATGATCATTCCATGCGCAGAATAGAAACTGAAGGCGAAAACGAAATAAAGTGTATATAACCTTACATAAAATTCATTTTTTTAGTGATATGGCAATTTTTCATGACTGTTCCATGCGAAAGCAGAACAGAAGCTGATGCTATTGGATTGCATCACGGGAACACCAAGTCGAATGCGTAAATGGGTGCGAATATTCCTTCGCTCGGACGCATTCACACGCAAACAATTTTTCGCAACTGTTCCATGCGAAAGCAGAACAGAAACTGATGCTAATGGATTGCATCACAGGAACATCAAGTCGAATGCGGAAATGGGTGCGAATATTCCTCCGCTCAGACTCATTCACACGCAAACAATTTTTCGTGACTGTTCCATGCGAAAGCAGAACAGAAACTGATGCGAGTAGAAGTACTCACGCCTCCATGTGCTCGCTATGGTTTCCCAAACAAATGCAAGCGAACAAAAAAAAATCACAGCTTGCATGTATTCGCAATGACGGTTTCTCCAGGTGCCTAGATTTTGCGTCGGTGTTCGGGAACACATTGCGATCACCAATCATCATCAATAAGCTAGATTTTTATGACTTCAATAGCTTGCTTTTAAAGCAATTTTTAAGCTATTGAAACTATTTTTTGGACCAATAAGTGACAATCATATAACTCGTTGACATTTTATCTTTCGGATGAAGTGATTATTATACTACTCCATTAAGCCGGTAAAGAGGTACTAACGTTCAAAACCTTGCAGTACAGCGTCACTCTCTCGCTTTCGAATCTTTGAACTTACACCCCGGTACAGAAATGAAAGACGTAGTCCTACGTCAAAACGATCTCACAGTTCAACTGTTTACAAAATGAAGACATGTTATCATATCTGGCATCCTTGTGCTGGGTTGTTTACATGTAGAGTGGAGTGGAATGAAACATCAAAAAACGCGTGATCTAAAGCGATCAGTATGTATGTCATAGCACGCGATGAGCTCCAATTAATCGCTTCGCATCGCATCGCGTTCTATGTGTTCACAAATGCTCTTGATTCGCAACTTGAAATTTTTAATTCGCCAAAAAATCATGTTTTTTGACGTAGGACTACTTCTTTTATTAACCCTATCGTTACGAGCGTCGTCTATAGACGACATCCGCGCGACGTCGGACTCGATTATATACAGTAGGGCGCTAATGAATGTATGGGAAAAAATCGACCCTAAAATTACTAAAAGTTACCCCATAAAAAATGTTCACCACCTCGAAAAAACACCCTATGCAAAATACCAGTTCAATCGGACTTAAGGGAAGGTGGCGCAAAACGGTCAAAGTTTGAGTTTTTTGAAAATGGAAAAATCATTAGAGTAAAATCGAAAAATCAGTAAAGGAAATCGCGGTTTTCGTAATTTATTTTTGATGCCAAATGTCTTAAAGTTGCATGAAACGTTGAGATCTAGTGTCATCTCGAAAAAAAATTGTCAAAAATCGACACTGGGCCTTAGTGTTTTTCGGAATACGAGACTAAACGTATGGTGTTGGGTACCAATAAAAATAGTTATCTCGATTTTTCATTCGGAACTGGCTGCGAAATATTGATTTGCACCGATAATAAATTAGAGATGACCATTTTCATTGGCACTCTACATAAAGACTCGATTATATGTGATTCGAGTGTATACAATTTTGGGCTCGATTATATAAAATTTGAAAATAAAAACATATTTTTTTCATATTTCAAATACGACTTATTTCATGAAAATATGTAACTTTTCTTGAATTTTTGCTTGAATTTTCACCAAGAATTGTTTATATTGATATTGCAGCAAAATTAAAAAGTAAAGAAGATGGGTGTCAAAGAACAAATTGTAGAGCGGTTAGAGAGCATCAATTTCATTGATCATCTTCCATCTTCCATAGATACTTTTTAATGTAGAGCCAGTTTGAGGCAGCAGAGTCCGAAACAAAAAAAAATTCTATAATATTGCCATTGTTGATATTCGAACATATGCGTAGAAATTTTTTTTCCATCAAATCTGATCGTCTATCACCCCTGAGAGAATCTGGATAAATTTATTTTTTTTCATGTGAGAAAGGTGTTTTCTGACTTTAAGGGGATGAATCAAATATCAAATTCTTTTTTTATATTCAAAAAACAAAAAAATACATTCAAAAAAACGAATGAAAAAACTTTTATTTGACTCGATTATATACAGAATTCGATTATATACAGTAAAACCTGTTTTTGTGCGGTTTTTTTTCGTGCGAATTTTTTTGCGCAATTTTTTTTGTGCGATTTTTATTCTTGTGCGATTTTTTTATGCGATATATGAAAAGAAGCATATTTGACGATGTTATCGTCCACTTAGTATTTTTCGATGGTTTATATGCATTTCAGTGCAAAAAAAGCATATTTGCGTCTCAATTGTCCACTTCTGAAATCACTCCCCTCCTACCATCAAATGCTCTAAGTTTTTCTAAATTTTTGCATGACATGATTTTTTACAGTAACACGTTTCGACATGCAACTGAAAGCACAAAACAGCCACGCGCAACCGAAAAGACAAACTGTCCCATCGCAAAGCAGGGAAACAATGGCAAATTGAACGGTGAATGGTGTGAATTTGAGTTATTCTCTTGGAGGAAACTATTTTTATGCGGTCCCTATCTACCGCACAAAAAAAGTTTTTTTTCAAAATGTGTACCGAACACGATATTTAAAGCTGCTGGTGAAGTTTTGCACGATTTTTTTGGTGCGGTCCCTATCCCCCGCACAAAAAAAAAGTTTGCCTGTACAGTGAAAAGAAATCAGAGACTGTATATAATCGAGTCCGCCCTGTAATACTAACGAAAGAGCTTATTTTAAAAAGAGTGATAAAAGATTATAGGTGCCGAAGGTGTCTCCAGCCGAAGTGGTAAACAGGGGAATTGAATAAAATAATTCCGTAGTCTTTTCTTGAATACGCCCCTTTATATTTTTAAACAGCTGTTTGCACCTCACTAGTCAAAAATATTTCTTCCCTTTTATGTTGAGTAATTATGATAAAATCATCAAAACCTTTAGCAACTTTACAGCAGATACATCATCTTTTTAACGAGACGAATAAATCTTCGAAAGATCACGAACTAATCTCTGGTGAGAAGCAATTTAGGGCATTAGCATTTTCAAGACGATAAAGACGATAAAGAAGAACATGAACGAGAATATATCTTTCTCTGTCTGGGCCGTGTATTTGGCAAACTATACGAGAAGCTTTCATATGCTTTCATTTAAATGTGTCTCCTGTTTCGCTCCCTCATATTGGCTCTAGCATATATATTATACAAATGATATACATGTATTGAGGAGTAGAACATTTTATGTTATCTTTCAGCTCATTTAATGTAATAAATCGGGATGCCAGAACATGTGCTAAAAATTAACTTTGGGTGTAGTTATGAGCTACCCGAAAATGTAAGAAAACTCGAATTTTACGGATTTCCAGGTCAGGTTTCCCCTCTAAAAAGCTCCAACTTATCGCTCTAACGTAGTACAGGTCGGACTCGATTATATATAAACGTTCACTTTCAACCTTTATTTTCGAATCTAATACATAATCGAATCACAAAAAAACTATTTTTCTATTAATGTTTGACATTCATACATTACATTAAATTGTTTTCTTGTATATTATGTATAGGATATGAAAACAATTGTTGAAAAAAATTGGTCGACTATATAATCGAGTCCGACCTGTAATATTTAGTAATAACAATAATGATAAAAGTATAATATTGGTCAATAATTGAATTTTTTTATTATTGGGGTATAAGCACATTTTATAATGATATAATTAAAATAACAACAATATGATTGATTGTTCACCCACAATTTCCAATGATATGCAATCTCACCATGCTTTTATCAATGGGCGTTCGTCATTCCTCTTTGCAAAACATCTCAGACAAATCCGAGCATCGCCTCGACTCGTTTCTGAACCGAGGTGTGAAAATGTTCCGTAGAATTTGAGAACAATGCGGAATTTTATTCACCACTGAACATAATTCCTTTATTATTATTTCCTCTAACACGAATTGTTATTGTCGTTCAATTATTATGTTTGTCAACGCATTCAGCATGAAGCATTCCCCCACCAACATCAACAACAATCGAGCGTACAAATTCGAGTTTCCCTTCTCCGGAGCGAATTTTCCACTTTCCCAAACAAAGAAGCGGTTTCCCGCTAGAGCTCAACTGCATGTGTCTATGTTAAGCTCCTCCTATACTTTATCTCTCTGTTTTCCTTTCTCATTCGCTCACACAAAAACACACTCACTCTATGCCAATGTAGCATCCGCATGAGATCAACGGTGTCCTCCCACTAGAAATAAACTCTAGCGTCAAAGGCAAACCTTGCCTCCGAATGTTAGTTAGCGTTTAGACAGGCGAGGCAAACTTTTAATCGCTTCAACGCAAATCATGAAAGACATCACCGAATCTGTGTGGGAAAGCGCGGCACTCTACTACTTTGAACGTTATCGCCGACAAATTGGGAGAATAATACGCCGGACATATGCGGGAGGAGATAATCGCTATCTATTGTACCCTCAGTAGTAGACTGACCAAACGTACCGTTTTTAACGGGACAGTACCGTATTTTCGACTTATTTTGATTGTCCCGTCTTTTTATCAATCTGTACCGTATTTTGAGTATAAAGTATAGATTAAAAAACATTTATTCCAATGTCATTATGTTCTACACATTTATTCGAATGAACATCTGATTGGAACTTAGATTTAAGATCATGCTAAGGATTTCCGTATTAATGTAGAACAATTTAAAAGTTTTTTGTGATTTCATCGGTGAATATTATAAAAAATTGCCTGAGCTGATTAACATACTACTATTTTTTCAATGATCATCTATCGAGAAGCTCATAGAGAAATTTGTATTTTTGATGGATTGCATTTAATTTTTTTTGCAATATAAATGCATTGTTGTACTACGCGATCTTTTTGGAAACCCTTGGCTTCTTTAACAAGAAACAGGACACACCCAGGTTTTTTACGCGGATTTTCCAATTACGCGGTACCCGCGTAAAAAAAGACCTGAGCAACATCGCATCTCTCTCTCAGCTCACATTTCTTCTTCATGCTCCTTCAGAGCATATGACGTAAATCGGGGATTGCGACGGAACTTAGCGCTTATGACGGAAATTAGTGCCGTACTCTATCACGATGCTTACGTAGATTTTAGGTGACCGGTTTTTTTTACGCGGATTTTCCAATTAACGCAATTTTTACTCAAATTTTCCAATTAATGCGGGTTTTGACGTAGAACTACGTCTTTCATTAAGGGTGTCAAATCAGAAAACAGGTCACGTTTTTATGAAATAAAGTTAACGTTAATAACTATTTTTGCCGCGAACGGATTTTGGCGATTTACATACTAAACGAATCGGAAATTCCGTAAGATTTGTTTAATATGCCATACATTAGAATCCCCTGGTTTGTAAATGGTTAAAATTCATGAAAACTTAAGGCGTTTCCATTTTTCCATACATTTGTTCTGTCCATTTGTGTGGAAATGTGGAAATCGTAGGATTCAAATCCCCATGAACAAAGGAAAAGTAGAAGAATGAAGGGGAATACTTGCCTAGAGTATAAACAGTGGATCTCGCCGAGGTAAACTTTCATTCGGCATCGGACTGTTGAGCAATCCAGTTCACTTTGCTATCGCTGCGCTTCGATCTAAGATTGGACCCCACCAGTGGTAATCCAACTTGGATATCGTCGTTTGGTTTTTCTGTTCGTTTTTCGCGTTATTCATATCGTGTTTTTCTTTCCGCGTCATAAATTGGACGCTTCGCGTCATGTATGATGAGCAAGAAGAAGAGGAAGGCAGGCTCTAGCCCTACAAAAAACGAACGCATTGCCAGGGGTAATGAAATTTCGAGGCAAGCGTCATCTAATGATGCACGCGATGTTGGTGTAGTGAAAAGCGCTCGCACTGAACCGAGCCTTCGCGAGTGTGACACCGCATCGAACAACAGCGAAGTAGGCGATTTCGGCGCGTCGGTCGAAAATGTAAACGCCGTTACCCAGGCAGCAACCAAAATCAAGCTCCCCCCGCTGGTGGTAAAGGCGGTCGCTCTTGACAAACTCATCAGCGAATTCGATGGGTGTTACAGCAGAGTACAAGCTGTGTGGCATAATTCAGTCTTTTTCCAAGCAGTTAACATTGTTTGTTTTCCGTCATCATAAGGTTGTGCGTCAAAAAATATTTGGGGAATATCAAGCATCTTGAATGTCTTACTGGAATGTTATAAGTTATTTGGGTTCGCTTGCCAGTTGCAAAACTGCCTTCAGCTAGGATTGCATTAGCGCTATGAAGCATTGCTACTGTTTTCGAGGTTGTTATTAACAAAAAGAGTTTATTTCGCTTGTTTAGTCACCGAGAAAGTAAATGTCGTTCTGTATGTGGTTTCGCTTGCCAGTAGCAAAACTTCCTCCACTAAGGGTGATAGCTGCGCTTCTCTCGAGCATGAGAAAGAAATACAACTTTTTTCGAGGCCAGTAATATTAACAGAAGCGTTTCTTTTGAGAATAGCGCAAAATGATAAGAAGTGTGCGATTCTTTTAAGGCAATACTAAATAACATGTAGCATGATATTTGATACTTGCAAGTGTTGTCATTGTTATTGTTTCCATGCGGTGCCAAAGATATATTGATGTAGTTATGAGATGTGGAATAATGGTGCTGGTGCAACGTGTATATAATCCAGTCTAGCAGAGTCTATGTCAATTGCGAAAAAGGCAAAAAAAAAGAAAAGCGTTCGAGTTAAATTTTCATTGCATTGACATGAAATAAATTGCGACTTACGATCAGCTAGTGTATTGTTTTGCGATATCAAGAATGAATCATCAATTAATTATCGTCAACAAATTCTACAATGAAAAAACCATTTCAGAGATTATCCTACAAAGCAGTTGTTTCTAAAATTTCACAGCATTATGGAATAATATCCGAAGGTATGAATAAGCGACTTATATAGAATAACAGCGTAGTTCTACGTCAACAATGCGGTCGTATCTTGGACACAACATCCTATAATTTTTTACTATATTCACTGTTCATGTTTTGATAAAAAAAAGTCACAGGAGGGTTGTGTCCGAGACACGACCGCATAGTTGACATAGGATTCCGTTATGCTATCTCGTTCTCGAGCGGGAACACACCTTGGAGTGCTTATTTATGAAAATTGAAATAAATCGTTTCATATATCAAGTCAGTCATCAAGCCATTTTTAACACAACTGCTACCATATACAATTTTTCACTTACATTTGTGCTAAATTTTTCACAATACACGATCGGTCATTGCTATGAAATTTCATGAAGCCACCAACATCAAACCTCCAAATTTGATTTTCTTTTTGCTAGAATTATTCGTATCACTCACCTTACTTGCAATATTAAAATGGCCCCGATTTTCATGTATTTGAAACGTCGATTTTCTCCAGACAGCTTGGTTTTGATGTATCTGTTAGGGAATATATTTCGGTAGGAACAAAAGTTCCCCTACTATTTGCAATGCCGAATTCCCCCAGGCAGCTTGGTTTTGATGTCTCTGTTAGGGACCCGCCGCATGTGTCGTCAATTTCGACCAATCAGAGATGGGTATTTCCGTTAGGATAGGGGTTGAGATTTTTCAGTTGTTCAATAGTTAGTTTCATGGCATATATTATTTTCTTCAATATAAAACATTGTTATGGAGTGCCGAAATCGATTGACGCAAAAATTCATCAATCCATCATGAAATGACTTAGCAATAAGCGTTTGAAATTGGACAATTTTCACGATGTGCTCGATTTTCTATTTTTAATTTGTACCCCAATATGTTCCCGAAAGACGTAATCCTACGTCAAAATTGCTGGATAAATTTTCTGTCTAATGGTATATAACACAACATATGTCGCAATAACGATTTTGAGTGAAATGCGTTTGAAAACTCTTAATGAATCGTTACATTTTTCGTAGAGTGACCCCCCCATATAGAAATCAAAGACATAGTCCTATGTCAAAATAATTTCCATTTATTCTACAGTTATTTTTTTTCAGTTCAATTGAAATTCGCGAAATTTGAATTCGTGTTACGTTGCTATGAATCGAAAATATTCATGCACCGTGAAGTGACGTTCGTGATCAGGCCCAATAGAACTGCTGCTTTCATCAAACAATGCGGCTCCGTTCAGTTCGACTGCAGAAAAGAAATAGAATTGGGAGAGAAGAGCATAAAGCATAGACGTATGAACGTGACCATCCTTATCTCACATCGCAATAACGACTAAGTGGATTTCCAAGCGAACTTATGTGTATATACAGATTTGTGTGATTTTAATAGCTTGTTTTCAAAGCAGTTTTTAAGCTATTTAAGTAAGTTTTCGGATCAATAATTAACAATCATATAACTCTTGGACATTTTATCTTTCGATAGAAGTGATTATCATGCCACTCCGTTTTTGATTTTGATATGATTACTGATATAAAATTTTAATATGAGAATACATGACGTTACATCCCGTATTATTGTATTTGGATAAAAATGAGATTATTGATATTTCTTTAAAAATGAGACTACTTGCCTATTCTATCACAACTGGAAAAAGGTACATGACTCGAATCAATTGAAATATATTGCTTATTATACAATTTCAGGTAAAGGTTGCTACGATAGGAATCATATTGTTCATATCTCAGAGATTCTTATTTTCATTAATTATTCACAGTTTTTATGGTATTGTATATTTACAATGATTTGTCCAACATGTTTGTTCCCATCATATAAACCATGGAAACATGCCAATGGTCAGTTATGCTCTTCTGTTATACATATGATCTAACACTTTTTCCTTCCCTTTTGAAAAAAAAACAACTGATGCTTCTCTATTGACAACAATCTTATGACGAAAATATAGGGAGTGTGTTTTATCAATGGACACACAGATTTTATCCCCCTCTCTCCAGGGGAAAGGAGATTCGTGTCTGTTCCTAATGAAGCTATTTTTACGGTGTTTTGACGGAAACAGAAGATTGAATACAACATTTCATCATAATAACCATTATCGCGATAACGAGGATTGGAAAAGATAAACGTTTTACCTTCTGTCCATCTACTTTCAGTGGCTCGGAGGCGCAAAAAAGAGGGTCGCCCGCGTCGTCAGCGGACCACATTCAGCAGCGAACAAACGCTTCGGCTGGAGGTTGAATTTCATCGCAATGAGTACATTTCCCGTGGAAGACGCTTTGAGTTGGCGGAGGTATTGAAACTGTCAGAGACTCAAATAAAAATTTGGTTCCAAAATCGACGCGCCAAAGATAAACGGATAGAGAAAGCACAGATCGATCATCAGTATAGGTAGATCAATTTGGGTAGTTCAATAGATCATCGCTTTGTTCACATCACTGTATTCCATTCCAGGACGTTTGCTGCCGTAAACGGTCTGTTCTCTCCATTCAGTGCCCAGTATCCGTCAGTGCTGAATCCTAACATTACAACTCAGCCGGCGTTGCATAATGTTTTCTATGACCAGCTCAACACACCCTATAAGGAGGACCATAGAATCACTGAATGAATGCAGTCAGCCAAGCTGTCTATAAAACTTGTAAGAATGAATGTATATATAATTAGATAAAATCTAGCAATAAACAGAAAACACAGTATATGTAATTTATGAGAACAGAAATCCGTTTTTTATCAATTCAACGAAAAGTAAGCAAATTATCTTGATTACGAGTAATGTGTTGAGTGTATTAATCACTTTTGTTTATTTTATTTAGTATGTTTTTTCATTCTTTTATATTTCCCGAACACACTTTGGCTATTAGAAATATAGCTTTTCTGACTTTCACAAACAACCATCTCCAAAAAGTAAAAAGTAAGATTGAAGATCGAATCTCATACTGTCAAAAATACGGTCGAATTAACGTAAATAATACTCAAATATCATGATTCGATTCCCATTACGGCCGTTTTTTTCAATTCGTCGACCGCATATTTTCGACGTAGAACTAAGCAATTATATTATGCAATCCACTTGTTGTCGTTTTACGTTTGATATGATGCCTAGGACTACCAAAATATGCGAACCGAAGAATTGTCAAACGATCATTGTATTTTACATTTCCCTCTGAAATTATTGCACATCTCATGTTTACGTAGTTCTCGAACCGCGAAAGTTTATTCGCCTCTAATATCTGAAATGACGATTTTCCCAGGCTTCTTAGTTTAAAAGTACGTTTTAGGGAAACATATTCCGATCTGCACAACGACAAGCGAGTACAAAAGTACTCAACACAAAAAATACCCTCGACTTGCATGTATTTGCAAAGCGGATTCCCCCACCCAGGTACATTGCTTTTGAAGTCCGTGTTAGGGAAACACAGCTTGGTGGGAACAAAATTACCCCCGACTTGCCTGTATATTTGCAAAGCGGATTTCAACAGGTACATCGATTTTGAAGTCTGTGTTGGGGAAACCGTTAATCGGGCCAATCAAAACTTGGCAGTCAGGGCGTTTAGATAACGTTTGACATTTTACAGTTATTCAATTGTTCATCTCATGAAAAATAACATTTTATGAATTGTGATAGACGCGTAGAAATATTTCTTATCAATTGATGCAAACATCTTTCCGATCTGTTGAGAAATGTTCGAGTTATAAGCATTCGAAATACGGGTAGGGTTAGCACACAAATTGGAAGAACAAATGTATGGGAAAAGGAAAATTCTTTCATGAATTTAAACCGTTTAGAGATTAGCGAATTGTAAATTGTATAGTATATCAAACAAATCTTAGAGAATTTCCGATTCGATTGGTATGCAAATCATGAGAATTCGTTCACAGTGAAAATAGTTATTAACGTTGACTTCATTTTATAAAAACGTGACCTGTTTTCTGATTTGGTACCCTTCCTGAAAGACGTAGTTCTACGTCAAAACAAATGTTGGGCGGGACGAAGTTTGCCGGGTCAGCTAGTCTAGCATAAAATTTTATATTTTTTATTTTTGTTTTTATGAAAACTACCCGTGTGTAGTACTGCACACGCGGCCTCAACTCAAGGTAAACGAGTAAAATATCGATAAAAATCATTATAAATAATTCATTTTTTCATATCATATTTTTTATAACACTATTTGAAACTCGTAAAATGTCTTCTATTAAAACAATCCAGACATAAAAACTTTTCGGAGCATTTCGGGCAGTGGTAAATTGTAATTGGTATAATAATACAGGCAGTGATGCCAAACTATGAGATCGAAGTGTCCTACTACGTATTGAGACCAGTAGAAAATACCTTAGTTTTAACGTAAAACGTGTGCTGTAGCGCATACGTTTGAAACTTGGAAAGATTTCGCGTGTGTAGTGCTGTACTCATGGCCCCAGCGGAATAATTTTTGAGTGCAGTACGGCACTCATGGCCGTCGAAGTGTTAATCAGCTAAAGAACCACAAAGCAGCTGGTAAGGATGGCCTCGTCTTACAACGGTTGATAGTCAGAATCTGGGACACAGAACAGTTACCGGAGGAGTGAAAGGACGGAGTAATCTGCCCCATCTATAAAAAAGGTGACAAGCTGGATTGCGGGAATTGCAATCACGATCCTGAAGGAAGCCTACAAAATCCTGTCTCAGATCCTCTTTCGCCGTCTATCGCCAAGAGTAAGTAGAATTGTGAGAAGTTGTTGCTCGACGACGGACCAGATTTTTCACTGCGGCAGATCCTCCAAAAGTGCCGCGAGAATCAGGTCCCTAAATACATACTAGCAGAAAGTACTGATCGCAATAGAAAAAATTCTTGGTAGTTGACAGGAAACAAATGGAACTTACCGAGTTTTGGCAACTAATCTCGCAGCGTGTGCCTCCCCGAGTCTGTGAACGAGCCTTGCTGTTGTCATCGGACGACCAACTGCTCACACGCAACACGGACTCTCGCTAGTCCTTTGGGAAATGTTTTTCCGCTATTTGGGGTTCACTTTGTCGAAATCGTTCGCATTAATTTGCACTTATTGCCCCCGGTGACGTATTTATGGACCGACTCTTCGGCTGTACACTGCCAACTACTGCACTGCACCAAAATGTTTCCTTGCATGATTTCTTCACTTTAGCGTACTTTTTTCATTGCACTCGCGGAAGCACTTGATCGGAAAAATCGCACTTTTGTATTCACCACCCGCGAAAAAAAAGTTCACAAAACTACTTTCTTAATAACATATTAACATATTATGGATAAAGAAAAGTTTTCCAAGGGCCTTTTTGAAGATTAGAGACGAATGAATTGAAGTTGTTTGGAGTCTCAAGCAAGGAAGGAAGGCAAACTTCCGGTATCTTTCGATGTCTCTAGCATTACAATCATTGCATCAAACTGACGCCAATGCATTATGGTTCTGAGCTACACAATTGAGTGAGGAATCATCAAGCTAGGCTATCGTCAGCTCACCAAGAAAATAAATGTTCTGGAATTTTGTCAGTGATTTGGTTTCGCATGACGGTAGGAAAACTCTCTCCACAAAGGATGACAGCTAAGCCAATCTAGACTGGCAATATTAACAGAAAAGGTTTCTGTTGAGAAGAGTGCAAAACGGGGATAAGTGTGTGTATATTTAGTTGCTTCAAGCCATCGATATATGGATATTTGTATGCATACGTGCGTGCTTCATAACCCGTACGTAAAAATAGTGCACCTTCGCTACGCTGAAACCTCATTTGTATCTGCTCCCGTGTGCATTGGCTCTGTAACGATGCAACAATCGCCTATTTTTTTTTATGCTATGATTGCCGATTGTTTTGTGTTGCAAATTATGCAGTCGTAATGATAAATATAAACAAGGTGTGGAGATAGCGGGGGGAAATATTTACGCTAGGGTATTAGTAATGAATCTCTGCTGAGGCGAATATTCAGCCTTTTTCCAAGCAGTTGACATTGTTTGTTTCCTGTAATAAATACATTTAATTGACGCTATGGTGACGCAGGTGTTAAGGTTGTGCACCAAAAAATTATTTGGGGAATACCAAATTATTCATTAAATTATATTAAGTTATTAATTTATTTGGGCTCGCGTGCCAGTCACAAAACTGCTTTCAACTAGGATTGCATTTGCGCTAATCTTGATTATAATGAAGCAGTGCTACCCTTTTCAAGGTTGTTGAGATTAACAGATAGAGTTTATTTCGTTTATTTAGTCACCAAGAAAATAAATGTCGTGTTGAAAATTTGTATGTGATTTGGTTTCGCTTGCCAGTTGCGAAACTTTCTCCACTAAGGATGACAGCTGCGCTTATCTCGAGCATGTATTGTTCTGCGAGCACAAGAATGAATCATCAAACAATTATCGTCAAATGATTTTAGAATAAAAAAACATTACAGAGCGACCAAACTGGTAGAATGGTTATTTCAAAATTTTCGTAGTATTATAAAATAATATCCGCAGTTATAAACAAGCGGCTTCAAATCAACTACAGCGTAGTTCTACGTCAACAATGCGGTCGTGTCTTGGACACAACCTCGTATAATTTTTTATTCAAGAATAAAGATTTTGTATCGTGAGACATTTTTTATGCGAAATTTTTTTTTGTGCAAATCGGTTGCGTGACTGATGCGCCACCATGAAGAAACAAAACGATGTTTAAATAACTCACGATTTCATGATATCATGAGCCAAATTGCTTATAAAATTTTTCAATAGATGACAACTGTATTGTGATTTATTTCCTTCATTTAAGGGGTAAAAAGGTCCAGAGAACAGTCGTGTTCTCAGTCCTCAGGAATAGCAGAATTTTCAATAGAATGTTGCTTAATTGTAAACTATTTTCTCAGATCATACCGAATGAACAATGTTGAACTGCGAACTTGCTATACTGTATGTGTCTATGTAATGTTTGTATTCGAGAACTGTCAGAACTTACACGGAATCAAGATGCTGAACGATAGGTGTTTCGTTCTTGACACTTTCAGGACATGACGTGAGACGAGTAGTGAGACGTAAATTCCAGAATTATTTACTTTTTGTATGGGTTTGTGGTTATGGTTTTACATCAACTCGCTGAGGAAAATAACTGAAGGAAAAAATAAGCAAATATATATTCGTGAAAAATAGTGCACAACCTCCTTTTGCTCTAGCCAATTACTTGTAATGGTCCTTTCCGGATCTTCTGGATCTGGTAATCTCTTTTCCGGTATATGTAGAGACGTCGAGTAATTTTGTATCGAATAATTCTAAATCAAAATATGAATACATCGAATAATAGCCACTGTAATCGCGATTAATAAAAAAAGGAATCTTTCTCAAGGTTGACGCATTTTTAGGTTAAGAATCAGGCTATATAATGTTTTAATCGAACATTTTTATATCCATCCTTCTAACATCGACAACCCGATAGACCACGCGACCAGAATGACAACGTGATACGTGATTATTACAAAAATAAATATTCGCTCGATTAATCGAATATTGAAAAACAGGAAGTGGGTTATATCTATGGTATAACCGCAAGGGTGACGTAGGACTATCGTTGATTTAGAGATCATTTGTTTGAAGTTGAATCTGAATGAATAAATATTTGGGGGACTTCGAAAACGAGAGCATTACGTTGGAGGCACAAGGTTTTATGCATCCAATATTGGATACGGAAATATCCTACTGATGGGGAAGAATAATCTTCAGAAGCTATCCTGTTAATTGCGATTGATTGAAAAATCATAAAACCAAATGTATTTGGTCACAGTGTTACATGGATAGAAAATATTCAAATAAACTCTTTCACATGAATGTATTTTTAAATTCCCAGAGGAACTGACAGATTATTTTCCGGATCTTTCTCGATGCTGAACATCCAAACGCCAGGAAAGAAATCCAGGCATCCAAACGGAAAGAATTCCGCGCGTGTATGTGTGTATGTAGCGGCTGCTTCGAGATCTTCCCAGGGAACCGTTTGTGGTATCACTCTCCTCCTGATGGATTCCCTTCTGGCCTAAGGTGCACAAACAGGCTCTTGGTGACACCGTTCATTCGCGCTTTCATGATAAACGAAGAGCTTCACCACAACAGCGACAACATGCTCCATTCGCTGTTCAATTAGAACTGAGTGGATTTCCGAGCGGCGCTCGCTTATATATCGATTGGTGATTTCAATAGCCTGTTTTGAAAGCAATTTTAAGGCTATTGAAACAAGTTTTTGGATCAGAAAGTAACAAGTATAGAACGCGTAGACATTTTATCTTTCGAAAGAAGTGTTTATCATACCATTTCGTTCAGTTGTTTAGGAGCTATTAACGCTCAAAATCTCGGTCTCCGGCGTAACGCTTTCGTTTTCGATACTTTGATTTTACACCCCGGTATAGAAATGAAAGACGTAGTCCTACGTCAAAACAATTATTCGAATGAATCGAATATTGAAAAATTCCCCAACGATTAATCGATAATCGAATAAATGTAAAATTTAGACATCACTAGGTATATGCACAGCATTCTCCTCCCTGAGCGAAATAAGTGGAGCCACAATCAGCGTTATTTCTTGTCACCGTCACCATAAGCTGATAGTACTCTTTTCCCCGCCGATGGGAGCCGAATAGAAGTACATTTTGCTTGGAAAGAAAGGCTTTGATTGCGCAACTAGAAGCGAAAAGATATACTAAAAACTTTCTTCTGCACTGTTATGATTCGACAGTAAAGCGCGTGCAGCTATTTTGCCAACCAATGCATTTTTCAGTAAAAGATACGATTTGTTTTGTAAACAAATTTATTTTTCCACGAGCAAACAGCAATTTTGACATTGCGGTCCACCTATAGTACAACGCCTCGCACGGAATATCCTTTTTCTTCGATTTATTTATAGTGTGGCAACTTAAGGGATAGCTGAGATGGCCGCCCTTTTGTAGCCAGCATAGAAAATCATGAGCATTGAAATTATAACCTAAAATTATAAATGAAGTGCTCCGCGCGATTCTCCAGCAGTGATTTTAATTGCAAATCGCCAAGAAAGCTTCTGGATGAGTATCCAAACATTGCTTTCCAAAGGAAACTATCCAACTTAATCAAATATTATCATATATGATTCCAAACATTAAACAATACGTGAGCCCCCTAAGCGCGAGCCCTGTTTTATGCTGCCTAAGCTCAATTTGCATTGGTTGGGATAGGGTTGCCAGAGCCTCGTGGAACATGATTTGTGTTTTGAAATTCCTGGTTTTCCTGGCAGATTTGCAAAACAAGATGAATTCATTTTTTTCTCTGTTGAAGATTTACAGAGAATATGAAATATAGTAAAACAAACAAAAGAACTGTAAAAACGAGACGGAATTATTCAAAAAAGTTAAATAAAATAAAACTCACATATGCAGGAAAAATGTTACATTTTTATGAATTGTACAACTTGACAGACAAACATTACCTTTGAAAAAGTTCGTTTGTTGGTTTATTGATAACTGCCTTATCAACTTCATCTGCTCAATTAATGATAATTCTTTCTGAGCATCCACAAGTATTTGTACCTTTCTGGGCCCTAGCTCCCAGCTGGAGAAAAGGTAGCACTGATTCTACCTTTTCTCCACGAAATGTTCTAGTGTGAAATTCATGCGGTTTTTGCAACATCAGGACGATTTTCAATAATTGCTGAATCGAAACAAGAAATATCTAGTGTCACGGGATATGACAAAAGATTTTTTTTTCGAAGAAATGCTCTTTACATTTCTGTCGAAAAATCAGTTTCCTCAGAGACTTTGGGCCTGATTCTCGAATACACTTCACGGTGGAAACGAAATGAAACGTATCCGCGATGACAACGTTACGGTGTCGACACCTGGATACGAAATTAGTTTCCCACTAAAACTTATCATTATAATATCAAATTATATTCAGATAAAATTTTTGTATGAGATTATTATACCACACGAAGAAAACAAAGTTTTCCATTCACATTGAACGGCAGTTTGATACGAAGAAGTTAATTTTCATTAATGATTTTTATTTGAAAAGTACTCTTTCTGCCTGCAAAATCATTATCTTCACTAACTCGTAAAACGTAGTTCAATGGCGTACCTTTCATTTCGTTTCCACCGTGAAGTGTTTTCGAGAATCAGGCCCTTTATTTTTCTCCACAACAGCAATTCATCCTCAACAGCCTCTGCCACCACTCTAAAGGTACTGGCAGAATTGAGCACATCATGCCTATAATCGTGAGGTCGCCACATATTTCACGGATTTCTTCATCCTACTGCTTCTTTACTTTCCAATTAACATGGGGATCGTGCATGATGATTTGACCCGCTTTATTCAATGTACTAGGATTAGCTTCAAAATATTTATTCAACCCTTCGATTGAACTTGCCTGTGCACGCGTTGTGCTTAGAAAAGCTGAGTCAATGTACCTGGATTCCACCGTGCCCTTCGTTTCATTCCAGTAACGGACGCTAACATCCATCTTTTGCGAAATTTTATTTAACATTTCGTCAAATGCAATAACGATATCCTTGCAATTTTCCCGGCGTCCTCGTGGGAGACTTATTGCCTTAGGGGCCTTGACTATTGATGAGCTGCACTATCAGCCCTATTCTGTATTTCGATCGATTCGAAATATTTCGAACTACTTGATAAAATTCCATTCTGTATTCCGTTCGAGTTGTTTTTGCATTTCGTTCGATCTGTTCCTCTTCCAACATGGGCAAAACGTTCGAAATAGGGAATATAAAATTATAACTCGAACGAAATGATGGTTTCGATCGAAATGCAAATCCGGCGGAATGTAGAATAGGGGTGTATGTTCGCGATCTCAAGTAATCATATTACACAACAACTGATAACGCCTGCTGGCATACTGCGCATCATTTCACATCGTCATTTTCATTAGTTTCAGTGAACATGATTCGAGCTTTCATTCGATATAAGGACCTTCCATTTTCATATGACGGAAAATTGATAATTTCGCTTCAGTGTGAAGAATGAAAGAAATGAACATGAACTGAAACGAGACTGTATGAAGATGAAGTGATATTCTCTTTGTTGAGCGTGAAGAGAGGGTAGCACTATTTTCAGTCTACATGAGTTTGCATGAAACTGAAAGGCGATAGGCGCATTATTAAGTGACGGTGTGTCAATTGAAGTGAAATTGTAAGGCCCTGGTTGAGATACGAGACTGGATAGCGGTCTTTTTTACGTGCTGTGCGAGATCTCAGAAAGTCTAGGACCCCAGTTTTTCTCTTGGATTTCAGAAGTTTCGAGCTTGTGTGGTGTCAGTCGCTATGTATGTCATAGGAGTTTTTCGACTCACCTGTTATACGCATCGACCGTCTAGGGTTTGAGACTTTCGGATTTAAAATAATATATATTTCAGTTTAATCGATGACAGTATATTTCCATCCAGTTCTAATTGATTTCTTCTACAAGAAGAACACAATTGTACATTGAACATTGAACTGGGATAATCTGGAAAGAAAACCCCTAGTTCTACGAACTCTTAGGAGTATATAGTGCCTTTGATTCCGGAAAAAAATATATTTCGTTTTGTTCTTACGTCGATCAGTCCAACAGAAAAATCGAGTAAAGCACTTACCAGCTGCTAGACCGTAATCTCAGCATCATGTTGATCGATGTGAATCATTTCTTCGGTAGGCATCATAAGAACTACGTTAAACAAATCGTGAGTACAAACATAAAAGAGAAAAGGAAAATGATTAGTGCATGGATGAATATACAACACAAATATTGCGTTCGAATGAAAAGTATTGTCAGAATCATTGATTGAATTGACGCGTGAATTAAAGTACATGTGTCCAGCGTAGGACAAAACCAAAAAATCCATTACTCGCGATCAAGCAAACCATTTGTCATGACAATTGTCATGCGAAAATGCGAAAACAGAATAGAAACTGAGAGACGTTGGCGTCGACATCATGCCTCATACCGTATGTTTCTATTCTGTTTTCGCTTTACGCATGACAATTGTCATGACATATGGTTTGCTTGCTCGCGATATGACAATATTTTCCTACGTCCTATTTATACCGAATTTGATAATGTAAGTGCGCCGATGCATTTTATTATTCTATGCATTGAGCACGAATTACCATTCTCATCCAGCTATCTATTTTGAAAGCGATTTGAAGCGACCTCCACTCTCTCTGCTCGAACATACGAAAAATGTAGGCTAGAATCTTTGTAATATCGCTCGCTTAACTACAATATACTTCACGTCCTCGTTTCAACAGTGCTAATCCCTTAAGGCTAAAGAAAAACAAGTTTTTTTCGGGTTTTTTCTACTATTCTTTTTTCCTTTACTATATCATTTGAACATTTAGTTGATTAAATCTTAAATCGTTCTTTAACTCTAAAAGTTAGTACAGATACAGGGTTTCCCCTTCCTCCTCGTGAATTTTCTTTCAATCTGATTTTGTTCTTACCAAACACTAGATCGGAATAGTATCAACAAATTTTTATCTTGCTGCCATAAATCTTGCTCCTAGAGTCATATTAGGCTCACCTATTTTGACCTCTCTGGTGACGAGATAGAGTAGAAAATAGCAAGGATAGGACGGAAGGCCAACTAATGAAATAGCCGGAAAATTATACCCTCAACGTCTACAGAAAAGTCCAAATGTAACATTGGCGTATGCTACGATCTGTCGCGAAATGCTAAATAAAGTTTTGCTACAATTAAATCTATCAATCATAAACGAAACCCTCAGTGTGTGTTTGTGTGAAAATATAAGAAAAGTTGACCCCACTTTAGGAAATTATATATACAGATGCATTTTTCACTCCTCTATAATTCCTTTCTTTGTTCTACCATCATTTCACTAGTAAATCTGGGTTATTTTAGTGTTCAGTGTATATATTTTAAGATGGACGATTTTATGAATTTCGTTTTATACCTAATCATTACTACAATCTTTTTGTTTTATTACGCTGTATATATTACGAGAAAACAAGGATTCATTTCTCTTCATCTGATTCTAACGTTAGTGACTCTAGAGCTATAAGTTAATGTTTTGCATATTTCTTTTTTTTTTTTTTGCAAATGTTCCATTAAAAATCAAATTGTTTTTTTTCTTGCACACGAAGAAAAGCTGCGAGGAAAGTTCTATTCCGCGATTTCTGCACTCGAAGAAATGGAGATCTATGGAGGAATTATGTTGTGTTCTTCTGCACTAGGGATACTCGACTAGGAAGGAAATAGACTTGTACATCTCTGATGAACAGTATGTAAATCTGCCTTTTGCCAAGAAAATTTGCCTGCTTGGTCTTGCTGTCCTCTTACTACACCGAATCGACCTTCAATTTTCGGTTGGCTCGCTGAGATTGTTTATATACGTTGCTGGCTTTTCCTTTCGCTTTCTCTTCTGGCTTTTCTCCCCGTACACACTCATCTCTCCTTCTCACACTAAAGATTCTTCTTCACTGTCAATAAAAATCGCCTTCTGCTCCTTCCTCTCGAATGATTTGTCTATATACTTGTGTTTGTTGTGGTTCCTTTTCATTGTTATATCCTTGGTTATATTAATAAAAATACGAATGAGAAAACTCCTGCGCTCATTCTCTGGTTCAATCCTCATTCCTCACGCCTATTAAAGTCATCTCTTTGCTCATCATCTTTGCATACACTTTCTCCTGTTACATTCCTGTCTATGTCTACACGACTGACTTTACTGTTCTTCTTTCTTTGTAACACCTAATAAAAGGCAAAAATCAAGAAAATATACATCATGCGTTAGATATGAACAACTATCGGGAAACTAGAAAAGTATGTTTTTTTGAGATAAACGATGACGAAACAAAAATACACTCAAAAGGAATTCAATTGGTATGTGTACAGACTGACTGATTGAATATAGAACAAATAAAATCGTGCAACTAGAGAGAGTAACAAATCCCTTCTACCATCTAGGACAATCATTTGTGGAATTCGCCCAAAAAACAAAACAACTCCATACTTTCCGCCCGAAGTACTTTGCAATCTTCTGCATTGATTACAATACCAATCGTCTTCTTGTGCGCGATAACGATATATTGAAAAGAATGATGTGAAGCGTAATGACCCCTGCGCTTTTCTATCATCGTGAGCGATTATCACTATACCTCCTATACACCGTCATCCAGACACAAAAATTGGAAGAGATTGAAATTGTTCAAGTGTAAAAGATTCACAATTCGTAAGACGATGCGGAAAATTGGAAAGAATAGAAGATTTTGTAATCGCCCAACAAACAGAAATTAAAACAGAGGCTAAACTTAGCCAGACATTTACCTTGCACATTACGTTTCGTGTTCCAGCCTCTCTTGGTTGTCCGAATCGCTTAATACCGACGATTTCCACCGGCACCACCATATCCGCCGCTACTTCCACCGAATCCGCCTTGGTTACCTAAAAGCATAGATTAACACCCTGAGCACTTAGGGCCGTAAATTAATCATAAATACCGTCATACGACTCCATACCGTACGGTGCCGATCGCTGGTTGTTGTATCCTCCGGCACGCACGGGACCAGCATTGTAACCCTGCTGATAGTTGTTACCGAAGCTGTTTCCGAATTCGCCCCCCGTTTGACCCCAGCCCTGTTGTTGGCCCCAACCTTGCTGGGCACAATTTTGATCCCACGGATTTCCACCCTGATTACCCCAGCTGGAGGCACCCGCATTATAGCCCCCACCGTTACCATATCCTCCGTTATTGAACCCTCCCTGCTGCTGGAAACCTCCATTACCCCAATCATTTTGTCCTCCCCGCTGGCTTTGTCCCCAGCCACCGCCTCCGCGACCACCACCCTGGCCCCAACCCTGCGCTGGACCTCCACCACGTGGTTGGTTACCCCAGGCGCCGCCTCCACCTCCGCCGCGGATCGCTTCGTTCTTATAACGATCCATTTCTTGTTTGGGTAAAGCTTTTTTGACGTCTAACATTTTATTCTGGATGGTGTGGCTTTTCTGCACTGCAGAGAGAAGAAAGTCAGTGTTAGTTCTACCGCAATTGCAAATATGATTATTCTTCATAACACTGCATCACTACTATCCCTTATCAATCAAAAGAAAGAAATAATATCGACAAAGCTTGATATTACGTTAGGCGTCGTGCACAAATTACGTAAAGCTAAAAATCCGGATTTCGGAACTCCCCCCCCCCCCCTACGTAACGCAATTTGCTATCTCTAACACACAGTAAGTAACGCAACCTCGAACCCCCTTCTCGCGTTACGTAATTTGTGCACGACGCCTTGCAGAATTCGTTTTTTTTACCTATACATATACAACTATTCCATGTCAAACCGATATAGTGTTTCTCGATTTTCGTGAAAATTGGTAGTTTAGTTCCTTATAAGATTTTTTTTTATTTTTCCGTTAGGGTAGTCCATTGCTTTCCTATTCTTCCAAAAATGACTTTCTTCAAAAACTTTCCACATAACTTTTGAACTACTAGATCGATTCAGATGATCGACATATCAAATTAAAGGTATGTTTTGAGAGAATACTACACTTGCAGCCAATTCGAATTTTGTTTTCGTAATTATTGATTGTACAGGCAAACCTTCCTTTGTGCGAGGCATAGGGACAGCCAGTCTTCGGAATGCAACGCGGTGCTGATGTGCAACTTTTTTTTGCACCCAGATGAACTCTCACTCCTTGCGCACACCTGCACCCGGACGAATCAACACGCGCCAAAACAAAGTTGAAATGTTTTGTTGTCAACACCGTTCACTTTTAAGTTCGAACATTCTTATTGCACCGTATCCTTACACCGGTTGTAGATACCCAAATTTATACCGCGCTCGAATCTGGTGTCTACTTTGCTTTCTCTGTTGAGCAGTTGGTATGGGAGCGCGCTGTTATTTTTATGCTTAGCTTAGAACGAGCGAAGACAAAACGGGCGCTAGAATTTTATGTGTATGTGTGTGTATAGAATGGCGGGGGGCATTACTTCATTTTTCACCTTCGAAGATTTCGTGCCTTGCTATCTGTATATGAAAATATCTAGCCTTTGATCAGCTTTTCAAACATCTAGGAAATCGTTGACAGCAAACTGTCATTCAAAAAAAGTGGCCTCTTGTCCAAAGTGGTTTGAGACTCCGTGGTCTAGAAGATTAACGCGATATTCGAGATGAATTAATCGGTGCCTTCTTGTTGACCGCTGTTAAGCTCATTACAGCACGTACTTTATCATCTCGCTTCCGGAAACACATTCGTCGGATTCGATCGAACTTATTGGCGTATTGATATTGATGTTTTGAACTATACAGGTTTTCTCAGACTCTCAGACTTCCTCAGCACATTCGCAATTAGCATTAAAAAATACCAATTTGGGAAAATACTCTAAACATTCGGCCTTGAGAAAGGCCATTTGGAAAGCCTTTGGTCGCTAGCAGATAAATAGTGAATGCCGTATTGGTGATTCACTGGCGTCAATGTTTAGCTCATTTCAAGCTGAATGCGAAGAATATTTTGCAGTGATCATTGCTACGTTACTCAGTTTCGCTCTGGACAGTACATGTTAATTCTGAGTCAATTTGAAAATCTGCTCAAATTAGAATTTTGAAAGTCCCTTGACCCTTGTCAGTGCTACGAAATGTTTATACGAAAGAGTTTCATGTTTCAATTTCTATCGTTAACAATGCGTCCGTGTCTTAGACACTACCCTTCATGATTTTTTTGCGACCCGCGACACTGATTAACACATGTTTGTGGCCTCTCTGAAAAACAATATTGAGTACCACTGAGCACATGATCTCGGAATCGAGCGCGTTCTAGTTTTCTGCATTTTTTCTTGAAAGCTAAGATTTTTTTACATAACATATCCAAAAATCAAAGATGTATTTTCTTTCATTTTTGAATTGATTTTTCAAAGTTATATTTCCATTTTTTTTTTTTCAATATTTCTATTAGACTAGATCTATTGGAAAAAAAGTCCATTTTTAACGAAAGTGCTGTTTTTATCCAAAAAGACTAGTTCATTGACTTCAATTTAATGTTATTCATGAATTATTATGAATTTTCGAAAAACGGGAAAAATGATTTTCCAGACCGTCGGTGTAATTTAAAATATTTCTGATTCTTGGATGTCACGTAAAAAATCTCTCAGCTTTCATAAAAAAAAAATATAAAAATATATAGCGCCCTTGGTCCCGAGATCATGTGAACTATAAAAAACAAATACAATCAATTTTTTTTTTGCAATGTTTTTTCAGAGAAGACCAACTACTCTGGATTCTGTTTATAGGCGATTTTTTTGCGTGATTTTATTTCGGACGAGGGCGTTTGCAAGTGTTGTTGTGACGAGCACGCGTGCCGGTGATGGACCAATCTTTTTTTACGTGATTTTTTCGAAATTATGCGAGTTTCATCTGCGCGATTTTTTTAAAGTGATTTTAATTTTGCGCGCTCGCATCTGTCGCATAAAAAAGAACTCAGTGTAATTGTATTGAGTCCGATGTGTTGAGAGCCCGAATCGGTTTAGTTGTTCAAAATTTTGATTTTATAAGATTGTTTTTTTAAAACAAGAAAATTTGATTTTTCGAACCACCCTATCGAAATGGTCAACCTAATGAAAAATTAAAAAAACGGGTCCAATAACTTTTTTTGAGAGACAAAACTACCAATTTTCACGAAAATCTGAGAACCACTATATAGATTTGACATGGAATGACGGTATTCTCAAATGGGTCGTAATGAACACGTAATACTTACAGATAATTTTATCCACCGGGTCATAATCGTCGAACTCGACAAAACCAAACCCACGTTTTTTGCCATTTTCCTTATCCGTAACGATACAGGCCGAGACCACATTTCCGAACGTGCTGAAATAATCCCGTAGATGCTCTTCGTCAAAATCGTCCCGCAAGCCACCGACGAACAGTTTCTTAACCGACGCACCCGCCTCTGGCCTATTGATGTCCTGGCGAGGAACGGCACGCTTTGGCTCAACAACGCGACCATCAATTTTGTGGGGTCTCTTTGCCTGAGCTTCGTCAACCATGTACGGTTTTGAGTAGGTGATAAATCCGAAACCACGGCTGCGTTTGGTTTTCGGATCCTTCATCACGACAACGTCCACGACTTTGCCCCATTTCTCGAAATACGCCTTCAATGTTTCGTCCGTTGTGCGGTAGTCCAAACCCCCAATAAACAGTTTGCGCAGATGTTCGGGCTCACGGATTTCCTGTTGTAGTAAACAATAAATTATCATTAGTGAAACTCATTATTTCCCATTTATTTCATATGAATTTCAACAATTTAAGCACACAAACAATAGTTTCTGTGTATCGCGGAAAAAAAAATGCATCGCAGTCAACTGGCTACATAAAAGAAAACAAAACGAATTTCTTTCCTAATAAAAATTATTTATCCCTAGATTATGTGAAGCCGCCTGATTTGATTGCGCTGTGGACTTTATGAGTACACATCATACATATTTTTGTTTAGAACGTACCGCAATTTTAACATATTACAACTCCGAATCAGAATTCACACAGCAGATGCTCCTTTCCTTTGCAACTTGAAAAAAATGGACAACTGAAAAAACAACGCTTCGATTTTGACCAATTTCCAATATGGCGGCTAATTTTTTTTTCGCTGAAACCTGACGCCAGTGAAATATAATTTTAACGGTAGAAAAAATTGAAAAAACGTTTACTTCCGTACAATTCCGATATTCGTACCCTCAATATTCGCTTTTCAGAGTCAAAATTGAACGTAAATTACTCACATCTTCATCACGTCCATTCTGGTGATCGCCATTTTGTTGCTCCTTCTCGGACATGATGCGTTCAATTGGATTTTTCTGTACCTTTCGATTTAGTTACACTCTCACTATTGTTTTGTAGCTTAATTACACAAAACTACCAGTTTTAATGGATTCTTTTTTGAAAAACTTTGTAGAAAATCTGCAATTTCACTTTTAGAACAAGCACTGCCTTAACCGTAACAACTGCCGAGCAGATCCCCACCGGACGAAAGTTGAAGCCGAAGTGAAGCAAAAATAAGCGGAACAAAAGAGGGGAAAAAAGAACGACACATCGATTTTTACCCAACCTGGGTTGCCAGTTTTTCTATAATCTCACATTTCACATTAAATTCACAATCAGATGGCGCAGCGAGTAAAATGAGGATGTTTTGTTTTTTTTGGTATGAAATTCGTTCAAATTTTCTAGAAAAATGAGAATTTATCTTCAAGTTTTTCGGTTTCATGTATTCTTTCCACGCTGATAAGGTTAGAAAATCATCATTTTACAATGTGCTATGTGTATTACGCGGGATGGCTTGTTATAAGTACTGTAACTTTAATTTTTTTTCAACTAAGTAAACGATGAATAGGATGTTTTGCGCTAAAAATACTGCAAATCCTTCTCGTATCGGTCCCTACATAACCAATGATATCAGCCAATTTGATATGATACCGATTTCATCGCAGTTATCCATAGTATCAATAACCGGTATGCATTATCAAACTTAGAATTTTCGAAGATTATCTATGACTTTGGTCAAATCGCGTGTTGAAACCATCTTAAATATACAAAGCCCTAACTTTCTTACCATATACTGACGACATTCAATCACTGAAATGAATCTAAATTAAAATAAAATGAATAATCATCACCGAATCATGCTTTTCAGTGCGTAAAATAAACAAACACCCTCACTTTTGTGGTTCTGAGCTCTAATGTAGATGTCGCATGAGCTGATTCAGCTTTGCGTAAATTCGTCAATTCTTTCTACGCTGAAAAGGTTAGAAAATAATCATTTCACATTATTTCATTCATAACATATTAAAAATGACTTGGTATAAGTGGCCGTACGGCCAACGCGAATGTCCAATTACAGGTCTCAATCGCCTCTAATGCAATAGTGAGTGGTGTCTCGGTATGTCGAATTAGAGGTAATTTACTGTGTTCGGATTCATTATTCGGAATAGGATAGATGACACGTAAAACTATCGTGAGCTCATAACTCAAGGTCCTCAATTGACCATCTTTGTGTGTTATTTTAGCTACTACGTCCACGCAACAATCATCATGCGATGGTGATCCCAGCCTCAGCCTCTCAAATTATCGTAAGATAAAAATGTACACGAATAAATTCGGTTCAGTTACAGCTGAATTGCTAAATGAGCCTAATAAAATAAACAGATGGGATAAAAAAAAAGATGACTCGAAAGCAGAAGATATTGGCGTTGTACGCGAAAACATATATTCTTCCATCGAAACCCAAACCTTTTTTTTTTTTCAAAAGTGGAATACGAGTGAATTTTAAATGACCAAAAAATTACAACCTTTCGCCACATAATGACGATGTCACGCAAAGCTGAATCAGCTCATGCGACAGCACCTTCATTAGAGCTCATGATGTTTGTTCATTCTACGCACAGAAAAGCATTATTCGGTTGTGGTCATACATTTAATTTCTATTTAGATTCATTTCAACCATTAAATGTCGTCAGTATATGGTAAGAATGTCCTCAATTGACCATCTTTGTGTGTTATTTTAGCTACTACGTCCACGCAACAATCATCATGCGATGGTGATCCCAGCCTCAGCCTCTCAAATTATCGTAAGATAAAAATGTACACGAATAAATTCGGTTCAGTTACAGCTGAATTGCTAAATGAGCCTAATAAAATAAACAGATGGGATAAAAAAAAAAGATGACTCGAAAGCAGAAGATATTGGCGTTGTACGCGAAAACATATATTCTTCCATCGAAACCCAAACCTTTTTTTTTTCAAAAGTGGAATACGAGTGAATTTTAAATGACCGAAAAATTCCAACTTTTCGCCACATAATGACGATGTCACGCAAAGCTGAATCAGCTCATGCGACAGCACCTTCATTAGAGCTCATGATGTTTGTTCATTCTACGCACAGAAAAGCAATATTCGGTTGTGGTCATTCATTTAATTTCTATTTAGATTCATTTCAACCATTAAATGTCGTCAGTATATGGTAAGAATGTTGGAGTTTTGTATATTTTCGATGGTTTCAACATGCGATTTGACCAAAGTCGTAGATAATCTTCGAAAACTTCAAGTTTCATCATAAAGGCAGGTTATAAATACTGTGAATGATGGCGATGAAATTGATATCATATTAAACTAGATGATATAATTGGTTGCAAAAAAATGGGTGGGTTATACCTATGGTGTAACCACCTTGCGTGGGACTACCATTGGCTTAGTAATCTTTTGTTTGTATTGATTAAATTATTGATTGAATTAAACAATTTTCGAATTCAATTGAATTCAACATATTTGCTTTGTAAGTAAAGAATACGAACAAATTAATGTATTGCAATAGATTATGTACTTCGTTACAAGTAATTCGATGACAGCATTTTACCTAATCATTGAACGGTGTGCGTAGAAACTCAGTGAGCAAAAGTGTTGAATAACAGAGCCAAAGCCTTGTGTTCGAACCCGCTTTTGTAGTTCATGTTAGACACACATTCCGGAGTGGCAAAAATAGAACCAAAGCGGCTTGCATGAATCAACAACTTCAACTTCTACTTTTTATACTATAGAGGTTTTAAACTTGAAAGTTCATTCACCACTTGTTCATGAAATGACGATTTTCCCAGGCTCCTCGGTTTAGTATTACGTGTTAGGGAAACATATTCTGGTCTCCACATAGACAAGCGAGTACAAAAGTACTCACCGCTCACCGAAATCTTTCATTTTTTCTGCATGTTCTGTGTTTAGCTTTTCATTTTACCCCCCATATATTCCGGTTAAACGTAATCCCATGTCAACAAACATCATCATTTTACTCGCTGCGTCATCTGATTGTGAATCTAACATAACTTCATCAATATTCCCCTCGCCAACATACTGTCGATAATGTCCCACCTTTTGTATTACTATTCATCGTGAAGAGAATAAAGGAGAACATGTAATATTTTCCACTTTCTGGCAACCTTGCTGTGTACTGCTTTAGTACGTCTCAGTTTAGTACTTTTGTTCTTAACTTTTGTTATCACATGTTTTGGTACCGTTTTCAAGCAGCTCTGCAGAATCAACATTTTCGTTTCGATGGACTTTAATTCATCTATTACGCCGGGTTTCTGTCCTGATTGTGGATCTATTCTACCTTTACTCAGTATGACTGGAAATGTGACTTGTTACAATTGCCACAATAGCTTTAATGAAGGAGGTGTTTATCGTGTTTCCTCAATAATACATCTCAATATCTGATGTGATTTACGATGTTTACAGTTTTTGGTGCTATGGAAGTGGAATATACGATTCATTTCAATTCTTATGAAAATAAGAAGACAGACCAACTTGATAACCGGAAGGCCGCTGAGGAAGCAGCTGATGGACCTGTCATAATTCGTCGATGTCCAAAGTGTAGCAACGATAAAATGTCATACGCGACTCTTCAGCTTCGATCGGCGGACGAAGGACAAACCGTGTTCTTCACATGTACGAAGTGCAAGTATGTTATTCGGAATGATTTCATATTTCAAATGATATCACTTAATATTTCTTCCACTTTTAGGTTCAAGGAGTCCGAAAATTCATAATCGATTCCCAAAATTTTTCTTTTTTATAAAGTATAAGCTTAAATAAATTTATATTTATTCTAAAAAATATAATCATGAACTATCAATAGATGGGCAACATTGTAGCAATGTTCGAATTTTGTGTCATCCCATAAATTAATCGTTTGTTTGAAAAACTCCATAAGACCATTTGATGCGCTTGCGAAAAAACGACTAAAAGCTGTTTTTCTAAAAATTTTGACCTTTTGACCTATTTGGTGGTAACGGTGGATTAAATGTGATTCACATACAACATCCACGTTACGTCAATTATCCACCCATGCAGTTCTTATGGAAACATTGACATACACCGGCAACGTAATGACCCGTCAGCATACGTTCAACGAAAACGACCGGCAGGATTTGTAGAAAAGAATAATTGACGGACGGCTCGTTGGGTTTTTGTCTGGGCTTTGTGTCTCGGCTTTTGTTTTGATTTTGCTTGCATATTTTATGCCAATCTCCCAGTTTCAAATTTCTCAGTCAAAATCATTTGCGAATGGCTGAGAAGGCTGAGAAAAACAGTCTATGGGCCTGATCACGAACGTCACTTCACGGTGATAACGGAAGAAAGTGAATATTACCTTGCATACAAATCATTCCATTTTCACCGTGAGATGATGTTCGTGATCAGGCCCTATATATTATTGTCGAATAAGGGTCGGGACTACAGGTTTTAAGCATTTTAACCAAATAATTCAATGATTTTCACTATTTTTTTTTCAAAATTTAGAACTAATTCTAGGCATGTTGATTTGGGAAACACAAACACGCTCAATTTTCCCTGATTTTTCCTGATTTCTTACTTTTTGCTTAATCAGAAAAAAAAATCCATATAAATATATTGGGAGTTTTGCTGGTTGTGTATGAGAATTGTCATAATAGTCTACATTAAAAAGCTTTCCGGTCCGCGCTTATATAATGCTTACTCTTCCTTTCGATTATACATTATCTGTTCGCATTTTCGAAAGTACAGTGTCGACATTTTTTGAATTTTGAAGTTAACGTGAAAGAAATATTAGCGTCCAAGAATTATGTACAGTTAAATAAAAACGATACAGGCTTCATTACATGTTCACAGCAAATAACATCCAAGTATAACAATCGATGTACAAGAATTTTATAAGTAAGAACGTGTAAGCATCTTTTTTTATTAAACTGTAATTATTATTAAAAAGTGTTTTATTTCTTGAAGAATATATATCAAATTGTTTGTAAAGCAAGAAGTTGCAAGAATGATCCGTGAGACACGACAAATGAATTAGCAGGTTCACTACATATGTTTAAAATCTTCGTTCATATGCATCAGTTGAAACATGGTTACGTAAAACGGTACGACTTGTGCGTTTCATCTATGCATCGATTTTTTTAAAAGCAAATCGTTGCGGGTGATGAAAACGGGTCATTTTACACAATCCGACTGACCCAGTCTTCACCTGAAAAAAAATATGATGTGGTTCAGGTGGTATCGGAGAGGAATTCTGTACTGTGAGCTTCTACCAAGCAACCAGTCGATACATACCCACAAATACTGCTCGCAACTGGACATAATTTGTAATTTGCTTCCATAATTAGATAATGTTTAGAATTGTGAGGCTACCTGAAAGATTTCAGAACTTCCTGAATTGATTGCAAAACAACACTGTACATATAAAATTCAAAAAATAATCCTTTTGTTTTCTCAAAAATGGATACGAACTTTCCGGACAACCCAATATGAGCTACAGTCGAATTTCACTCGTTGCACTAAGCTCTTAGCCCAATTTGTGAAAGACTTTCACTCGTTGGGCTGAACTGTCAAAGTCGAAAATCGATCGAGGGTCACACCGATTGTTTGTTGTTATGGGAAACGCAGAAAAGTTTTCACACCACTGACGTTTATTTCATTCGTGGTTGAGTTTCGTTCTAGGTTGGATTAATTGGTAAGTTCTTAATGAAGTTTGATATTAAAATTAGCGTAGATTTAATATACGTTCATTTCGATCGCCAGGCTCAAAATAGATGGTTTGCAAGGATCCAGTATGAACGTTAACCGGAAACAGAGGAGCAATTTCCTGACGCTGGTGGAGAAGGTTCGCATAATTGAAGATTTTGAAGCAGGAGGTGGTACGCATGACTTTCTTGGGAAGAAGTACGGCGTAGGATCTTCTACGGTCACGAGAATAATCCAAAAGAAAGAAGCAATTCGTGAGGCGGTGGACAAGTTCAAGGAATATGGTGTAAATAATCGAAAAACATTGAAAGAGCAGACGTTCCCTTTGCTGGAAGAAGCTCTTTACATCTGGATTTTACAGCAGCGGCAGTCCAACATTTTGTTGACAGTGGATATTCTTAAAGTAAAGGCGGAGCTGCTGTTTTAGATGTTCCAGGACCGGTGGCTCTATGCGGTGCACGGTTTTTCTGCTTCGGATGGCTGGATGCATCGTTTTAAGCAGCGGTTTGGATTGCGCGTGAAAGCCGTAACAGGAGAAAAGGCATCGGTAAACGTTGAAGCGTACCTAAATTTCAAGAAGGTTCTACAGAAGAAGATTCAGGAAATGCAGCTATCACTATCCCAAGTCTTTAATGCAGATGAATCTGCCTTGTTCATCAAGCTCCTAGCCACACGCTCTATCGTTACCTGTGATGAGACCGTGGCAAGCGGACGGAAGCAAAACAAGACAAGGTATACGTTTATGCCTTGCTCCAACATAGATGGTTCCCTAAAGCTTCCGTTGTATTTCATTTGCACTGCTGCAAAACCATGAGGAATCAACATCGAAGAACTTCCCGTTTCATATAATCATTCCAAAAAGGCTTGGATGACCAGACTGTTGTTCCGTCAATGGTTCCACGAAGAGTTTGTCCCCGCTGTTCGAAAATTTTCGGCCGAGAGAGGATTGGAGCCAAAGGCATTGCTGGTTCTTGATAATTGCACCAGTCATTATGACGTTGACGAATCTCTACAGAGTGACGATGGACTGATTCAAGTGATCTACCTCCCACCAAATGTAACTGCTGAATGCCAGCCGATGGACCAAGCGGTCATCAATGCAGTCAAGCGAAAGTATAAAAGAAAACTGATGCTCGCATTAATTCTGGAAAACGAACACTTAAGGTAAATTTCCAAATATTAAACATTAAATTTTTGTAATAAATTCCAAATATAAACACAAAACTATGCGCACGATAGTTTTTCGTCTGTGCTTTTTCAAAATTTAAATTCAAATTCTAATTGAGGTTTTATTTATGTACTTTCCTCTTTAGTTTCGAAGAACGATTGAAGAAGGTTAATCTTCAACAGTGTATTTCGTGGTTGGCAACCTCTTGGGAGGAGATATCTGACAAAACTATACGTAATTCGTGGAAGAAATTGATCGATGGTTTGCCGGAGGATGCTGTTAATGTAGACTCGAAAGCTGCCGATGATGACTTCAAAGCGCTTGTGTCCAGGATTGACAGTTTGGCAGGAACAAAAACATCTGAGCAAGATATTGATCTGTGGATCAAAGATCAGGTGTATGATGCTGATCATAATCCAGATTGGGTAACCAGTGAAGTGTTCTCTGATGACGAGATTTTGTCATCAGTTCTCAAGAAAGATCAACCTGAAATGCAAGAAGAATGGTTGGTAGACACAGAAGATGGAAGTAATTCGTTTGATACTTCCATTACTAGTACCGGAGATCCTGATTTTGGCGATGCAATCAAGTCAATTGATTGCCTAGTTCGCTATATGAAGCATGATGTTGCAGAAGTATGCCGTTTGAACGCGCTACGTTCGAAAATCACTGAAGTTGAATGGCTAAAACGAGCATGTTGAAGAACTCTACCATTTTGTTGAAAATGAATTTACGTGGTTTGTTTAATTTTGTTTGAAACGTTTAAATTAAATATTGTTTTTGTTGAATAATATTCGATTTTATTTATTTCAATGATTCATTTAAAATTTATTTTAAACCTAAAAACACCATCCACGAGCCCCTCGAAAAAAATTTTACGTTGTCAGAATTGACGTTTGTCTTCGATTTAGTTGGGCTATAGCCCAACGAACGGGAGCCCAACTAAATCGAAGCCCAACTAAAGATAGCCCAACGAGTGAAATTCAACTTTATCCTGATTTTCCCTGATTTTTTTTCATTCTCCCTGATTTTTCAAAAAAATAGTAGGCAACCCTGGGTGCAACGTGGACACCCCAATGCTCTACAGCTTTCACGGACACTCACAGGCAAGGATGGAAAACAAGGGAGCATGATGCGATTTACGATTAATCGCAAACTGCACAGATCGCAATCTGTGCAAACTGCGACTAACTATTAATCCTCTCCCATCATAACCAAATGATTTTCTTTTGATGATTTTAGTTCGAATAATTGAGTTACTCTCGTTACTCTCCTTCCTCGTTTTGTTTACAACTCCTAACGAGAATTTGCTCCATGGGAATGAGTGTCTCTATGACGTACGCTTTACGATTCTCGCTCTCTCGTCCGGGCGTTCAATTTTCCCTCCGAGCGCGTTTACTTCGATGAAACTGTGTTAGGAAAAAATGCGCTACAGCAGATAGGACGACATTAATGTTTAATGTTCCACAGAGGAATTCTCAGATGGTGTTTAAATTCATCTACAAGAGACTACAAACAATAATCCCCCTCAAATCACTAATTTTATGAGTTAATGTAAATGCGTTATTGTCCAAGGCTATTACGATATCGAACACGGGGTCTTGCGAGATATATTTTTCCGCCAGCCCAAATACAGAACACTCCTTTCGGGCCCGAGTAAACTTGTGGTTAGAAAAGACCCTAATTATCTTGAATTAATCAAAAACATAAATTAGCGCAAATATGTCAACATGTGTTTTTTGTGTAAGCACGTAAATATATACTCATCAAATTTTAGGATTGTGGAACTCTACATAATTTGTATGCAGATAGACTATCCACAGTTTGTGGGGGGAATACTCATACAACTCAAATGGATAATGATTATCTGCTATCACATAGCTGAAATTTTTTTGACGTTTTGTTTTACTACTGATTCATTTAAAAAAAATTAAGCTTTATTTTAAAATGTTTTCTTATCCTGAGACTGGCTTACCATATTGCACTGCTACTAAAACCGTAGGCTAACCACAAGGATATTTTTTTATCCATTTTCGGCGAATAATCAATAGAGTGCCGTGTTATGAAACATCAGAACAATAGCAAAAACAACATCACGATCATTCGGTTATTCCAGACGACATTGGAATATATTCCATCTTATCATCTTTAGGTAGGTTAACGACCTTCAAAGGATAAATTTATCTTGGGAACATTAAATTGATGTTCATGACTTCCAGTCGGACGTTTATCCGCTCTGATAATAATTGTGTGGTCCTCACAAAGCATATATTCCAATGCCAACAGTTCACTTAAATTCTTCGCATACCGTTTGATGATTAGGTTGATTAGGTATTTATTCGACAATATGGAGATGGAATACCTGAAATTAACCAGATTCAACCAAACAAATCTGCGGACAAAGCAGTATGTACACTCAAGAGATGCAACAAGTTTGAAGGGATATGGAAAAAAAAAACATTGGTCGTTCAATAAATCTACTGCCACATATGTCGGAAGTCCACGATATATGAATAACATATGTCCATACTAATTCATTACATTTATTTGCAACGAAAAACGTAACCACACAGAATTGAATTAATCAAATATGTGATCCGTTTTATCTACGAAATAAAAAAGGATCTTAAATTCCATTGAATCCGAGAAGTGTTTCGTGAAATCACTATTTGAATTATTATTGTAATCTAAAAAACGATTTTGGGCGGGATGAGATTCGCCCAAATCTGCTGGTAATAAAATTAATCAATTGCATCCATTACCCGTCTGCTGTTTATCGGGCGGGAGACGCCAGCAAAATAAAATCGACACGAGACTGAGTCAGCCACTCACTGCGGTCAGTGCAATAGAGAATTAAAAATCCCTCGACGAGTGTCGTAAGATTTCAGTTGATCGTCTCTTGTACACTTTTCGATCAAGAACTCATCATCCGCTCTATGGGATGGGATTAATCGTTTGTGGCTTGCACTCACGATAAACCTTGAGTAGTAGAAGTAATGCTTCGAGAGTTCATACAGTGGGGATTCCTCTTTCATATTGCTTTTTTGAGATCTTGGTGGCTCACCGTTCCAAATATTCTCTCTGTGTACATATGAAGGATAAAAGAGCATCGCCTGCTGGGGGTGATTTAAAAACATCCGATTAGAGGGATATACTTGTTCATTGATCGTTGAATGTGATTTTTTACCATCACTGCTCACAAGTCTCGACCAGCGCCTATCCATGATTAATCGTGCAAAGATGCGGGATACAGTGATGTTTTATAAAATTTTTATTGAACTCTTGTAGATGTACGTTTTTTACATTACTACCGTAGATAAATGGTAAAAACTCGAATTTCGAATAAAATAAAAATAAAAAGTTGATCATTAGTTAAATCTCAGTCAGATTTCAAAGTTAAAATTATTCGATTTCGTCGATCAAAGAACTAAGAACTAGCACATTCGGACTGTTCCCTAGTATTTGATAACACTGCTCGTCAGTTACCTCGCTCGGAAAGCTGAGATTTTCCGGGAAGCACATCAGTCTTGCAATCTCTCGGGGGCTGAAGTAACGCATTTTAAGCCTTTTCAGGAAAAACATGCGATGCTCATCGCACTCAGCACACCTCATGTCCCTGTATTCGGAATCAAAATCGACTCTCAACAATGGACTATAAATCGAACCAGTTCCGCCAGTGTGGCGTGTGTAAGATTTTGTGAAACACCTTGAGTTGGTTGAATCTGGCGTGCAGACGTCTATTACGCGTAGCCTCTTCCGTAAGACACGCAGATTGATCAGATACTTGTCTAGATGCTCACCCTCGCGTTCCACTATTTCACCAATGGTTTTCAACGGCACCACGTGGTTAACATTCGGTTGCCTTACTATGCTTCCAGTGGGAGTGTCGAACGGGGTGCGTCTGGCTACACAATAGTACCGGCGGCGGGTGTTCGGCACTCCGAAATCGTCAGGTGACAAAACATACTCCTTGTAGTGGAAACCAGCGGCGCTGAGTCGTCTTTTGTATAGCTTGCGTGCCTGTGAGCGCACGAAACTTTTTGAATTCTCCATAACAATGAATTGAACGGTGTGCAGCTTATCCAGCATGTTGCAAATGTGCACGAACGGATTCCCTCGGTGGTCCCCGGCGTTCCTTGCAAACCGTTTAGCCCCATTGCAACTTAAGAGTTGGCTCGGCGGCGCCATGAGGATCACCTCTATGTCTAGCTTTGCGATGCATTTCGCTGTCAGGCCAAGAATGTTCTCATTTTTTGCAGTGTCCGAACCAAAGTTGTGATTGTAGATACTATTAGCAACGGGATCAATATCTATCGCTGCTATAAGTTCGAATAGTCTACCGGATCCTGTAAAATCGTGATCAAAATGAGAAGTTGCTCTAGCAAATTGAATGGGATAATTATTACTTTGAATAGCACAGCGCATGCTCCCAATTCCACTGAACAATTCCAAAACTCGGTATATCTTTTCTCGTTCATCTTTCTTCGTTGAATACATTATAACGTTTTTTTGAAAATTTCTTACTATGACGATGTGCTACATGTAAGCAATTTTCTTGGTAGCGTGTAACATCTTATTGAACCAAAGTAGGTGGATAGAAGGTAGGGAATATTTCCTGTGTATACACACGAAGAGCGCATGTGTTACACACACAACGAAGTTAGTATTAAAACATTCTCAATTTGTTCGAAGTTCTGAAGTTTTTTCAATATTGCTCGATTTTAAAAGTTCTAAAAATCATAAAAACGGAAAACACCAGAGCGTACCGCTTTTTCATTGCAGGTAAGGTATTATGTGATTTTTTATCGATTTCATACTGAACAGTTTTTGTTTACTTCAGCAAAATGTTGAAGTACCACGTCCCGCGATGCCGAAATAGAATAATTTGGAATGAGATAAACTAATCGGAGATGTTTTCAGCTATCCCATGCATTCGCTCCTTGGATAGGGAACGGGAACGACCCTGCTCCGATACAACCTCTCCACACATTTGTTTATCGGTTTTGCATTATTTTTATAGTACAGGTGCGATAATTTTACTGTTTTAAGTCAACTGCTATTTCATCATTTCGAAACATTTTTTAAGAAGGTTCTTGTGTTATAATTTTAAAAATTAAAAAATGTTTGAATTTATATGGATTCGATCGATGGTTTACTACAAAGTACGTGGAATAAGAAGGTAGTCTACTCCCTGCTTTGTTCAAGTGTGGTAGGCAAAGGAAAAAAGCAAGAAATAGTAATAAACCATCGATCGAATCCATATAAATTTAAACATTTTTTAATTTTTCAAATTATAATACAAGAACTGTCTCCAAAAATGTTTCGAAATGATGAAATAGCAGTTTACTTAATTATTTTAAAATTTAAAACTGTAAAATTATCGCACCTGTACTATAAAAATAATGCAATCCGATAAACAAATGTGTTGAGAGGTTATATCGAAGCAGTGTCGTTCCCGTTCCCGATCCATGGAGCAAATGCATGGGATAACTGAAAAAGTCTCCGATTAGTTTATCTCATTCCAAATTATTCTGTTCCGGCATCGCGGGACGTGGTACTTCAACATTTCGCTGAAGTAAACAAAACCTGTTCAGTATGAAATCGATAAAAAACCACATAAAAACTTACTTGCACTGAAAAAGCGGTATATTATCGTGTTTACCGTCGGCATGACTTGCGATTTTGTCTCTTTTCAGGATTTTTGGAACTTTTAAAATCGAGAAATATTGAAAAATATTCAGTACTTCGAACTAATTGAGGATTTGTTATTACTAACTTGGTTGTGTGTGTAACACATGCGCTCTCCGTGTGTATACACAGGAGATATCCCTTACCTTCTATTCTACGTACTTTGGGTTTACTACTATTTTGTTTCAAGGCAGGGAGCAGACAACCTTTTTATTTTACGTACTTTGGCACCCGGCTGCAAGATGAAGAATATCCACTTGCCTCGGCAAGTTGCATTAAATGTAAATTACTGTACATTCCATATTGAATGCAATGACGACACCCTATTTAGTTTATCTGTTAGGTAAAAATCATTTCGTAAAAACCGTCTAACTGATAATACTTCACTTTTGCAGTTGATCTATATGTTTTGAACGGACTAGTATAAGAATTTAATGCTTTTGTGTTTTTTTTTCTTTTTCGTTATTAGTTCGTTTGTCTTGTCCCCTCATCTCACCGTCGCCCACCCTCGACTGATAGTCGAACACCAGATGCTATCCCTGGTCATTATGCACAATGCTACAGTGCGTGCGGCAACTCTCGGTTGAGACAACGATACCTCATATCCATATCCCTAACCTGACCCATCCCACAAAAATTGTTGCCCCTCTAACCTCGAGTAAACGGTGAGTAATCGGTCGAAACCTACTAAACATAGATTATAAAATAAACAAATGAATTGGAAAAAATGCTTCACTTTTAAGATAGACCGTTTTGATGCAAATAGATCTAACTTCATTGGATCTAAAACAAGTTAGGTCCTTTTTAGAGATGGGCAAACCGTTCATGAACTGTTCAAAAGAAATAGTTCACCAAAAAGAGTGAACGAACGGTCGTTCTTTTTTTCTGTGCAATAGTTCACATGAACTGCTTACCCAGTTCAGAACGAACTGTGTTCAAAAACCGCTTGCTGAACTGTGTATACAGTTCAGTTCAGAACGAACTGTACGGTGAACGATGAACTGTGTATGCAGTTCAGAACGAACTGTTTACGATGACCGCTGGCGGAACTGTGTATACAGTTCAGAACGAACTGACCGCTGGCTGAACTGTGCGTACAGTTCAGAACGAACAGTGTATGGTGATCGGTGTATAAGAGGAAGCGAGTGAACGAGTGATAGGCGAATGCTGCTGCGAGTAAATAGTCCTCAAATTAACGAATGGAAACAAACGATAGCCCCATGAAATAACAAAAATAAGATGTCGGTATTGTCGTTTTCATAATAAAATGCAATATTTCAGGATACGATGGTTCTTAAATTGGATTAATTTGTGTTGCTGATGTGAAATGTTTATATATTATTACATATTGTGCTTGATAATTTTGAGAAAGTCTTTCGCGTTTTGGTACAATTTTGCTATAGCAGTTATTGCAAAACATTAAAGAAAAGCAGCGCAAGGCTAGTCTGTGCTGAAAATAATGAATCACGGCTCAAACTAAATCAAAATTTCAAAATCATAGTTTGATTTTCTATTCTGCTAAAATATTTTCAACAAAATTCGAACATTTAATTATTGCTCACAAACAGCATTTTATGCATTCAAAAAGAACAGTCCTACATAACACACTTTTTTATACATGCTTTGGCATATCCCTCTAATGTACGAAAGAGTGAGTGAACTGCTCAAAAGAACTAGTTCACTTAAGTGAACGTTTGGTCGCTGAACGGTTCATTAAAGTGAACCGTTTTGCCCATCTCTAGTCCTTTTATTGAATACATCTGTTTTATATTTTCTGTCAACAGCCTGTTTTTTCACAGAAGTCACAAGATATAGCTGATCAAATTAAATCTTTTCAACTAAATTATCACTATAGAGTACTAGAGATGGGCAAATCAGCTCGTCATGGTGAGCGGCTCAGAGCCATTCAGCTTATACAAGTGAGCTGCTCATTTGGAACAGCTCATCAGCTCAGTTGAATTTTGCGGTTGTCCACACAATTGCATATGGAACGTAACTACCATGGGCATTGTATAGTGTGCATTTTCTTAATAGACGGAAAGCAAAAAATAAACGAATTTACAAAGATTTGTACAATATGAATTCTAATAATATAATATACAACAAATACTGAATGCTGATATCCATCATAGAAGATGCTTAGGATATGCTGAACTTAAACAACAGAAGAACCAGCAGTAGCCAAATGAAATGCCTTCAGAAATATTGGACGAGACAACGTTTTTTGATAAAACAGCCGCGATAATTTTCTTGCATCCAAGAATATAAAAATAAATTCACTAATAGGCGCAACGAGAAATAATTATTCGCGATGACAAAGGTAACAAAAGGACCATTATCAATTATCATCATTTATGCCGAGTGGTTTCCTGAATTGTTCTGATTCGACACGCGGAAATAAATTTATGTGTTTCTACAGCCATGTTTAAATAACAATATAATATAGTAATTTTATTTACAAGCATATAATTATGTTTAGTATTTTATTTGGCGATATAAGAAAACAATAATGAAGTAACGAACGATTGAATATCTTCAAAGCAAAAACCATTTCCTATCTGGCATCTCTGCTAAAGCTAAAGAACCAAGAGGGACACACGAAAACAAACCGACGTCATACCATGAAGCGCGGGAGACGAAAAATTCTTTCGCGTCTCACAGTTCACACTCTGCAGCTTTTGCGCTCCACAGCTATGTAGCTCTTCAGCTCAACAACTCAGCAGCTTATCAGCTCTCCTGTTCCGTAATGAGCTGATGAGCTGCGTTTGTTTTATTGCGAGCCGATCCGAATCCGCTCACTATGATGAAGCGATTCGAATGAACAGCTCATGAGCGATTGGCACATCTCTATAGCTAGTTTCTCAGTCAAAATTTATTCACGATTAGCTGATGTTTTTCTCATATATTATTATTGTTAAAAAAGGGTCGGGACTACAGGTTTTAGGCATTTAAATAATATAGTTCAATGATTTTCACTGATTTTTTTTTAAATTTAGGACTGATTCTAGGCATGCTGATTTGAAAGAGGGCATTGCAATTCAAAATTGTTGTAGATGGCGATACCATGAATAACATTGAATGAATCATTCGTTTGACATTTGACGTCACGGTGCTGGTGCAAGCATTGACTGCAAGTGTGAATTGGTGGAGACGTTGACGGAACGTAGACGTTCTTTTCCGTAACGTTCTATGTAAATCGCACATTATTCGGATTTCTTGTAAGACTTGGCACGTGCAAAATTATACGATTTATTGTTTGCTGGGTGCCGCATTCGAGATAAGCTCTATTGACATGTTGCTCTAAATTTATTCTCACACGTTTACATCTATTTCCACGTAAATAAGTCCATCTATAGCTATAGATCTATCTAATGTAAACGCACCATAAGATCTGCTCTATGGTCCCCCGCACAGATTGCACATTTGAAGCTTTGCACATAACCAGCAATACCAAATACTATTGGCATGTGTTTGTGTGGGTGTATCGCAATGTCACATATTTCATTTTTTTCTGCTCTCTTCCATACACATTACCAGTGGTGTGGAGAAAAAAAAACACACAGGTGTGTTACAGCAGCAAAGTTTAATTTGCAATCGATTCTAGCTGGAACGGATCTATAATTGGTTCCCAATAGCTGAACTGACCGTAATAACACACGTTTATTTAGCGGAAATTGGAAGAGTCCCTATTGCTGTACCTGAAGTGGAAAAGTTTGATTACGAAGGAGTTCATACCTTTTATTCCATTACTATCGATTGGTCGGTTGGCAAAAGACGAAGAAAAAAGGGTCTGGAAAATTGTATGTAATTGTCGTGAAACGTCATATGACAGCAAGTTGAAACTAAATAGTGGAGGTAATTTTATTATTCAATTATATTTTGGAGGTTTTTATTGTTGTTACCATTGTCTTAGGTTCTCAAAAAGTAGTATAACAAGATTCCAAGGTCACTGCAAAATGTCTAGTCAAATTCCTCCGCTATTCTGCCAAACCCCACCTCCGATTGATTTTGGTAACGATGAAGATGATGATGTGGATCTGCCAGATCCTGACGATGATGAATTCGACGATTTTAGTTCGATTCCGCCTACTTCAGTTGGATCCGAACTACCAACGCCTGTCCCATCGCCATTTCGAAATTATGGTGCACCAGCTGGAAACATCGAGTCACCTATTTCTCAAGATGAAACCATTCAAATCCACAATGAAGCATCGCTAACCATTCCATTGACTGTGATAGGAAACGATTCGCCACAAGACCAATCGCGGGTCGAAAGTCCTCCTTCTTTAGTATTGTCTCAGCATAATTATTCCGAGAATGACGTTCCTAGCGAGGACGAATTCCAAGACTTTGCTTTCCATCCGCACACAGTTGAAAAAGACACGGATATTCCACCAGGAACAGAGGACAACATCAGCATTCCATCTTTACATCTGGACACGGTATCAAAATCAGAGACTCCGGTACAACTGTCAGAAAATGAAACGAGTGATCCAGATATCTCGGCACAGGAAGTGGATATGGAGAATGTTGAACCAGGACCTATAGCAGAAGTTGCTGTTGCACCTATGGTTGCCGAAGATCCCTACTATCGATGCGATGATAACACAGAGAATGATTTCACTGACTTCACCACGGCATCCAACGAAAGGTCTGCGGTTTTGGAAATACCAACAGCCAACGATGTATCATTCGATGACGACTTTGCTCAGCTTGAGTCAACGCCTTCGGCAGATAGCAATTTCGTTTCACAAAGTAAAACTGATTTCGCTACATTCGATGCTGATTTTAGCAAATTCGATTCGTTCCAAGGATCATTCCCGGTTACGTTTGATGAATCTGGAAGTGTTCCCAAAGATATCTCTTCCACCAGAACCAATGCAGAGGATAAACCAACTCGAGAAACACCAAGGGAGAACGAGCTGTCGTACGATGAGTTTGCCGACTTCCAAGAGTATGCCAAATTTCCAACAGAAAACACCTCCAAACAAGTGGAAACGATTCCAATCGTTGATCAAGAACAGTCTAGTAGTGTCGTAGAATATGACAACGAGGATGATGATGATGGTGACGATGATGACTTCGGAGATTTTAGTGATTTTAAGCAATCTGAAGTAGCGCCGGTCGCTACAAGCATTCCAACTTCTCGATCATCTCACTTTACACAGGAAAGTATTCTAAATGTTATCACCGGAATGTTTCCAGCTTGTGCAGAAGAACCACAGAGCGATACCGGCCAGAGCGATATACTACAGGATAAAGTGTATCACGAATTGAAAGACATGGATTTCAGTCGAGCATTGAGCTTCCAGTACAATAATTCCGAGAGCAGCGCATCGCTTGTTCGGGCGCTTGGAATTGATTCGAGAAATATTGTAAGTTACAATGAGATTGTACATTTTCCTTGAATTGACTGGATTTTTTTTTGGCTAGTTATTTGGTCCCAAGTGGAACAGTTCCATGCCTCGTTTCGCAGCAAATCTCAGCTTTAGCCCTCTGGAACCTCTGAAGCCAAATTCGGTCAGTTTTACAGCTGACACAACTAGCAACAGTATTATGACTGGTTCCTGCCGGAGTGGTAAAACGGACGACACGAGTAAACATCTTGCGTTCGGTCTAGATCCATTGCAACCGGACAACGAAAAAGCCGTATTGCAGCTCACCAGCAGTAGTGCACCTGGAATGGTTCCGGCCGTGCAGTTCGATTGGAACAGTTCTGGTCTCGTGAATCCACTAGAAGGTAATTGTTGTTTAACTTTGACTATCATTACTAGATATTATCAATCACGAATCAGTATTTAGTTTCTCTTCAGAGTATCATGATTTTGTATTCCGATTCTGTTCAATTTCAACAAGGTTGTTTACAGATATCTAATTCTTGTATGAACCAATTATGTGAGCCGATATCTTGATGAAATCTTGCAATTCATCAATGAGAATGAAGAATGAATAAAAGCATTCTTGTTTCCAGTGTTTTTGTGAGGCGTTCGGTAGAATTTTTCACCCGGCGATTTTTTTTTTGACTTATGGCGGGTTTACATTAGGGAGATCTATAGCTATAGATGGATTTATTCACGTGAAATAGGTGTAAACGGGTGAGAATAAATATGATACACTTATTCGAGCTATATATAACTTGAATAAATTCAGCATATGTAAACGCTTGTGAATTTCTCACTGGTGAGAAATCACTAAAGTTGAATGCAGTTCTACTTCAGGTGAATAAATTCACCGAAGATATGAATATATTTATTATAGAAGTTCACGCTAGTGTAAACGGTTGATGCGATTTCTATAAATCTCATCATATTTCTTCATATGAATATATCACTAGTCTAAACCCACCCTTACATATAGGGGATAAAATGAAAATCTAGGCACTGGAAAAAATGAAAGATTTCGAACGCTTCTAAATTGAGCATTTCTCAATAGATCGTAAAGATGTTTGCATCAATTGATTGGAAATATTTCTACGCATCTATCACAGTGAATAACATTACATTTTTTCTTGAGATAAACAATTGAATAATTGTGAAATGTCAAGCCCAAATACATTTTTATTAAGGCACATACGGCGTTAGCCTGACGGGGCTGGAGTTCAATATTTCGACCATTTTTGCCATTTTTTTATGACTATGTTAGTAATATGTAACCGATTACTCGCGATTGGGTCGAGGTTAGTATTGCATTCTCTTATTTAGGATGTTGCAGTCTCCAATGCTCTGCACGTGTGCCTGACACGGGATGCTTCCTATTGGGATGCAGCTGATCTAGCGTCGTGCGTTTCTCTGGTTACTGGCCGGCACAATCTTCAGCTCGTGAATAGTAAGCGTGGATACTCCTGCCAAGACTTCGAGACTGATCGTATGTGTCTAATGCAAACACCCCATGGCTATACGCAAGCAACGATATTTTTCGCATGATGACCCTAACGCAACTTGGATAGAATACAACTATATGGAAGATCTTTATTTTCTAGACAAAAACTGTCTGCGACAAAGTTGTTACACATAATAGGACACTTATTTTCATCAAAAATCATCAAAAATAGGGTGACCAAAATTTTCGATGAAATAAAAAATCTAACTTTCTTATCTTCATAGATAGCGGCAAATAAAGTTCGACAATATTGTTGCCTCAATTATTTTAAGCAGCTTTGTAGAACAAAGTTTTATTCTATCTCTTGAAATATCCGATATAGCGCTTTTTATTCTAAGTTTCATTAGGGTGACCATGAAAGAACGAGTTTTTTGCTCTAACTTTCATATTTCAAATCCTACATCAAAATTGTATTAGAATGGCTTTTAGAGCTTATTAAGAAAATATTTTGCAATGCAGAACTTGTCAATATCTTAATCCTACTTAAAGTCATTGATGCTTTTTCACCCAAAAACTCATGATTTCAATTTTAGTCTACACAAATACAAAAAATTACATAGTTTTGGAAATCCCACATTATGTAGAGTCAAGTATGTTCTTTCAAATGCCGTCAACGAACATTTTTTATGTTTGCTCCAAAAAGAATGACAAGCGAATGAAGAGAGCGTATTTTTTGGGAAGAAATATCAATAATTTTGAGTATAGTTACGATATTGACAAGTCCTGCATCACAAAATGTTTGTCTTAGTAAGCTCTAAAAGTTTTCTGAAGACAGTTTGCATGTAAAATTTACAATTTAAAAGTTAGAGCAAAAAACCGTTTTTTTTCATGGTGACCCTAACGTAACTTAGAATAAAGGTGCTATATCTCAAATAATAAGGACTACAACATTGTCGAACTATGTTTACCTCTATCTATAAAGATAAGAAAGTTATATTCTTTATTTCATTGACAATTTTGGTCATCCTATTTTTGATAACATCAAAATGAACGCTCTATCGTATGTAACAACTTTGTCGAAGACAGTTTTTGTCTAGAGAATAACTGTCGAGCTCTAAATGCTAATTTCCACTTAAAAACATCTCCTGGACCATTGCGCAATGGGAGAGTGACTTTATAGAAGGAGTGACATTTTTGATCCCCAATAGTATGTCACCAAACGATTCATTCCGACCGAGGCTAATAATGTTGAAAGCCATGGTTCACAATGACAAAATACATCACAGTTAGCTCTGTAAATAAGAAATTCAAATTGGTTCAGTTTAGGGACGATAAAGGAAAGTGGGAACACTCAAAAGTGCGGAAAGCGGAACACTCAAAAGTCACGCGAAAAAAGTCTGTCCGATTGAGAACCCTTTTGTCTTTTATGTGTAACACTGATTCCAGTCGGCTGCATGCAAGAATATTCACAGTATTGAGTGAGGAGCTCTTGGAGCGACCGACACCATCGAGTGTCTCTCTTCGGGTCAAACCAGGATTGGTTGATCTTGGATCGATTTTCAGAAGATCGATCTTTTTCATTTCGATTTCCGATTTTTTGGATCGATTCATTGTTCCCGAAAAAATCGTAAAGATCGATCTTTTCCCTTCGATTTTTTCGATCTTAGTGTTTTTTCCAGTGTACATCGATTTTAGTCTCACCATCTGACAAATTATATAAATAAAATGTCAACATTTGGATAGCTTTCGAGGATGTCAAATTAGTGATCGTGAATAGGATTGGCCGATCTTGGATCGATATTTAGAAGACCGATCTTTTCCTTTCCGATTAACGATTTTTCGAATAGATTCTTCCTACTCCAAAAAAAAATCGCGAAAATCGATCTTTTCTTTTCGATCTTCCCGAATTTTTGATCGTTGAAAAAAATTGTAAATTAGTTTTTCAGTGAACATTGATTTTAATCTCACCGAAACATTGGATACCTTTCAAGGTTGTCAAATCAGCGGTCGTAAATGAAGGAGAAGCAGTTTTGTAAGTTTGGTCATTTCAAAACGAGTGGTCACAAGTTATATTTACACCATTCGAATTCGCATCGCAGGCTGATTGTGAAAATTGTGACGAGATGGGATGGTGACATCAGATCCAGCCGAAGCGTTCTTTTTTAGAACTAGGTTTACTGCTAAGATATCGATTAAATGCCAGACATATCATGCAATTGGATTCAACGAGATTATTGTCGGCGGAGTTCTGGATGAATATCAGTTGTTGAATTTCTAATAATATTTTTAATAAACTTATTAATTAAATAATTCCATGACGGTCCAAGATGAACAACATTTTTTTCTGGGCCTTCAAGTTTTTTTTCCTGTGACCTTCATTTTGAAAATCAAACTGAAATGCCTTTGATGTTTGAATAGAAATGTGAAATGTTTATTCCATGTTTGGAGAAAAGACAACACTTTTATAGAACAAGTATATAAATTTGAAAAAAGGCATTCGATTTTTCAACGATCGATTCTTTGATACCGATTTAATCAGTGAATCGATCCATCAAGATCGATCTTTTTATAAAGATCGCCCAATCCTAGGTCAAACCCTTTTCATTTCTTAAACCGTCTATTTCAACGTCGCGACAGGGTATGCATACGCGATACTCAATCCCAAACAGCGCATTATTTTATTCGCTTGGGTCCTGCTGGAAACGACAACTCGTAATTTGTCTGGCCCCATCCGAGTAATCTCGGTAACAACGGAAAAATTCTGCGTTAGTTCGTTTGAGATGCGAATGACGTTAAGAGGCTTGTATGAATGTATGAAAACGGAAGTGCTGTGCTGTGAATCCTACTCCGGGAAAACCACAATTGCTACCGAGCAAGTAAGAACTCCACCGAAGACAACAAACCGTGCCTAGAATTCCAGTTCGTAACTGTACGACCAGGGACTGATGAAATACGATGGATGTGTCTTGATCGACGATGAAACTTGTGCGGAGGTATCTGCTCTTGTGGTGCAAGTCAAAAAAATTTCTTTGAACAACATGTTGAAGTTGTGTAGTCGGTTTTACAGTGGATGTGATTAGTTCTTACACTGAATCGTTAGATTATAGCTTGTCTTAACTAGATGATGAATAATAATGAATATCCGACTCGATTCTAAATTGTCCAAGAGCTCTCGTTCTGAGGTATTAGTTTATAGTATCATTGAAGATACCTGTGATAGTGTATGCTTATAGTATCGGCTCTCATAATGTTTCATAGATGATTTGGATATCTGCTTATTTTGCAAAACTAATTATCACTCTATATAGTATGATTTCGGATCCAACTTTCAAATGTCTTAGATGCAAATCCCACTAAAGAATAGCATATTTAGAATAGATTACTTATTTCTGTGTAAATATGGATCGAAACACGCAAATGGCTTTATTCGGTAGTTGGATTTGTACAAATAACTATAAATTATTCGTTAGAAACTGTTTTTTCTTTGAACCAGTAACATCTATCATATATTTCGTTTCATCAAATCGCATATTTTAATATCTTTAATCTCTGTTTGAATAATTTTAATTAAAACTGAGTATCAAATACTGTAAAAATATCCCAGCATCACACGCACACACATTATTATTGGACCTAGAACAGCTAGAGGTGATGGCTAATCTTAAAGATAAAATAAATATTGATTCCTCCTCCTCCTCATGTAACGCTTATACTGTGCAAACGTTACCATCAACTACATCGCTAATTACTACAATGACACCCACCATCACTGCAACAACAATAATGGCTAATAATTGCAACAATCGTAACCAATCAAATAACGGCGGTGGCATGTCACTGTTGGATGATATGAATCTGGTTTGCATCAATAATCCTCCATTGCCGCTTGAACCAACATCTGCATCATTTCCCTGTGCTGTTGCTGTTAACACTTGCGGTGCGTCGTCGCGTTTTTCTTCGACCATGACTGTAACAACCGTAACAACAACCGCTACATTACCATCACCATCTTCGTCTATAACCATAAATCCAACAACAATAACAACAATAACAACATCAACTACAACCAAAAACACATTATCTTCTGCGCATGGCGATGACCACGCCGTACTCACCCCTGAACGCACCACCACTAACAATCTGCAATCGTTTGATTATTATTTGGATCTTAGTAAGTTTTTTCTCCATTTCAACAACTAACGTTACTCTAGCATTACATCCGTCGTCTGTGTGCCGCATGATCTTACAACATACCAATCTTCTTTCCGCATCCCGTTTTGCATGATTATCTTGATGTTTTGCTTTCGAAGAGTTCGCCTTGTTTCAATAATCATTTGTGGTCACAGTTTTGTTAGATAAGGAATTATTGTATACAGTGACTCAAATCCGTAATCGTACTCCACCATGCAGATCTCTTTTCCCTTCTTTTGAAAGTCGAAAACAAGCATTCGGAACATTCTATTTAAATAAAGTTATAGTGTCATATGAGAGTTAAAAGGTATGCTATCTGTTTTCAGAATAATGGTTTTTATTTCTCTAAAAATGGCGAATGTATGTGCTAATGTATGAAAATTGACTCAAACTCATAATCGTACGCTGGTTGAAATCTCTACTCGATTTCGAAGACGTTGGCCAATTTCCTAATTCTATCATTATTATGATATCCCTTGTTCATTGCAACTATCTATAGCTGACTTTAGATTTATCTACGAGTTTTTTGGTGTATTCGGAAGGTATATGTATCAATTTTTTTCATTGAGTGGTTTTTAAAATCGTTATTTTTAAAAATTTAATGGTTCCTAAATTTACTACACAGATAACTTCCTTAGTTTTTTTTACAGGGATTGATGTCGGAAGATTGTGGAGGAATAACTTTGGAGTAATTGTAATGTAACCATGTGCGAACTTTATATCTCTTGAACTCTGAGTCATTGTCCTGGCAAAACTTTAATCCTCGATTCCATCCCATTTTGTTGGCACTTTGCTTCAACTTTTCCTTCAGGATGATCAAGTATACATTCTGATCCAATACACCATCGATAAAAATCAAATTGCCTCTACATGCACCCTCATATCATCCCTCCACCACCACCATGTTTAAAAGTTGCTTTCAGATTTTTTTACGTTTAATTCATCGTTGGCTTCCTCCATACGGAACGATAACCATCGGAGCCAAAAATATCAAATTAAGACCCATCTATAGAAATACCATCTTACCAGTAAGACATTGATGTGTTTCATGCTGTTTGGAATAATCATATTGATGTTACTGATTTTTTTTTTGCTGAGAAACGGTTTGTCTCTCTGTGCTCGGGCATTCAAGCTGCCCTGCCTAGGCACATTACAAACTTTTTGTTTGCTCAATTTGGTTTTTATCGATGGTGTAATGGATCAGAATGTTTACTTGAACATCCTAAAGGTGTAACATGTAGCAAAGTGTGAACAAAATGAGATGGAATTGAGGATTCAAGTTTTGTCAGGACAATGACCCAGAGTTCAAGAGATATAAAGTTGGTTACATTACAATTACTCAAAAGCTATTGATATTCCTCCACAATCTTCCGACATCAATCCCAGTAAAAAAAAAACTAAGGAAGTTATCTGTGTAGTAAATTTAGAAACCATAAAATTTCTAAAAATAACGATTTTAAAAACCACTTAATGAAAAAATTGATAAATATATCTTCCGAATACACCAAAAAAATCGTATATAAATCTAAAGACAGCTAAAGATAGTTGCAATGAATAAGGGATATCATAATAATGATGGAATTAAGAAATTGGCCAACGCCTTAGTAATCGAGCAGAGATTTCAACCTGCGTACGATTATGAGTTTGATTCAATTTTCATACATTCGCCATTTTTAGAGAAATAAAAACCATTATTTTGAAAACAGATAGCAAACCTTTTAACTCTCATATGACACTATTACTTTATTTAAATAGAATATTCCGAATGCTTGTTTTCGACTTTCAAAAGAAGGGAAAAAAGATCGGCATGGTGGAGTACGATTACGGATTTGAGTCACTGTATATAGGCTGGAATAAAAACGGGATAAGTAAACAAAAAAAAAAAATTTTTAAAGAATTTCATTGAGAGAATAAAACCGAGAATGAAACCAAACAATCAATTTAATATGTGCCCGCTTTGTTCTCTAAAACGAAGAATATTTATATTATCATGGTTTTCGGAAATTTTCTCATAAAATTTGTCACATTCCAGACTAAAGTTCGGTTTGACAATTGTTTTATGATTTCAATATTTAGTTGTGACTTTTCTGTTCTCCACATATCATCATGGAAAAATCCTTTCAATTAACGCTTGTGTTAAAGAAATGGATAAATTCTACCAATTTTTTGATGCATTCATCTTAACATCTGATGATGAGACCACTGGTACATCGTCAATCATAGTAATCCATGAGCTTCCAAACAAAATTTGACAGCGCTATCAGTTGAATCGCGGAAGTTAGGACGGAAACAGCAAAGCAATTGCGTTCTATGGTTTGTGCGTACTGGGAGCTCCATCCCGTTGCGAAGAAAGTGGACATCGTCAAGTACTTTGAGTCCTTCTGAAGACTTCTGGAGAAAATGAGAGCATTGAACGGAAGTCTGATTCCGGTCGTCCGACGGTGCTACGCGATCGTAAACTGCAGCTGAAGCTAAAGCAGAAAACGGAGGGAAAGATGGCTACATCACTACATCAGCTTCGGGCCGGGGAGCAACGGAGCAACGGACTAGACAGTGAAAAAATACCTAGCGGAGAAGGACATCACCAAACAGAAATAAAAGTCAAGACTGGCCGTGTCGGAACAGCATGATGTGACCCAGAAACATAGGCTGAAAGTGATGAAAAATGATTTTCTAACTCGCTTATTAAGAATTTCTTTGGTGGCGAACAACGCACCTGTTGCGAACAGCACTGCCGGCGTCGTAGTTGTTCAAAATTGACATGACATTTTAACCTTAAACGATCAGGTGGGGATGGAAGCTCGTCAAGCCAGCAAATCCCTGAAGCCAAGAAATCATAGCAAGGAGTTCATTATCAAATCTCTATTGCGGAATCGCGGAATTTTCATGCGGTCCGGAGGTAAACGGTACATTTCAAATATGATTCTTTTCGTATTAGGAGCCTGATTAAGCACGTTACTTCACGGTGAAAACGAAATGAAGTGCATATGACCAACGCCAGCCAGCATAGAAAATCATGAGCATAGAAATCATAACCTAAAATTAAACATAAAGTTTGTGGGATCCTGCTGCAGTATTTTAGCTCTTGAATACGCGTGACTACAGGGCAAGTCGAAGGAAATTTTTTTGACGAAAAATACCCCGGCCAGAACACTTGATAATGTGGGACGCTAACCACTCGGCCACGGGTCACAATGATGTTTATACTTGGTTTTGTTGATTTTTTTTTTGTTGAAACAACAGCCGGAAAGAAACTGGAAGCTTTGCTTGATGAAAATGAAATGCAATCTGCGACAACCACAATTCGTTACGAACAATTCTATCGCCTACTTGATCGGTTGAAGTGTATTGACAAAGCCCAGTAACAGGCGTACCCCGTCGCCCACCGTTTGATCAAGATTTTTTGTCAATGGGATGTGACTAACCAGGGGTTAGACATCAACTGAATATAGGCTACCCAAAAACAAAATCAATATGGCGTCATTTGTTTACCAACATATCATTTGCGAGGATTGAAATCGTTGAAATCACGGAGATAGTAAAAATAAAGAAAAATGCGCTGCTTTATTTCTAACTGCATGAGCGATTTTAATATTTCACGGTTACACAACAGTAATTGACAGAACCAAAATGTCAGTGAACCGCAGCAATATTGGGTACACTGGCAATATGAGGGATTTGACGTTTTAGTCATACCCCTGTGACTAACGTGGCTCGTCAGTTGTCAGTGATATTGATGAAAGAGTGCAGCTCTGGAGCCGATGCATAGTTCTCCGCTATCAAAATAGAGTCTATAATTGTGAGTGCCAACCGATTTTCGGACTTTGTTCTGTTGACACTGTAAAGCGGAAATATTCGCTCAACACATGCTAATGAATTTAATCAAAAAGTGTCTCATAAACGACCTTAACAATGGATACAACAATTTCTCACCATGCCTTTTGACATCCAAGTTATATCTAAGTCACTCAATTTTTGCCCCATAAGATTCGTCTATTACCTGCTTCAACGAATTGAGGAATATAGCGCATCAAATCAATAAGGTTTGGTAGCTTGACAAAATTTTGAGGGTTTCTCAATGCCGCAGTTTTGATACCCGCATTGTAGTCACATTATAGAAGTCCCGACAAATCGATCAGTTTCCTAGTTGCATCCAATCCTCTTCAGCTCAGCCCTTCAATCTCATGTACCACCCAAACCCCCTCTTAAAAGATTTTTCGGTTTTCAAAAAACTCAACCTTTGACGGCCGTGCGACACTAGTAGATGTATTTCGATTGAGCTGAAATTTTGCGTAGGGTATTTTTTCGTGGGAATCTACATTTTTAATCAAGTCTTCTTCATTCTTTATTTCCATGTACAGCTTCATATAATCTGCGTAGATAAGTGACTTAACACTTTTAAGAAAACGCAAATAGCATAAACAAATAAATTGAGAACCTTGAGGAACTCCAGATGCAACAAATATTGGTTTCTAATTTTTTTCATTACACCTTACTATTTGCATACGGTCAGTCAAATGTGATTTCAGCCATTACAATTGCTTGACTTCTATGCCTATTTTGATGTAGGTACGTTTTTGATTTCTATATAGGGTGGTCATTCTACGAAATTGAAAATGGGGCACGTAACGGTTCATGAGGAGATTTCAAACGCATATTACGCAAAATCATTATTGTGATATATCTTATGTTGTATACCATTAGACAGGAAATTTATTCAGCATTCTGTTTTTGCTGGAATCATGAACAGTGAATATAGTAAAAAAATGAACAATTTGACGATTAAAATGGGTATGTTATTTCGATTTTACTAGCCATTCGTTTCCCCCCACAACGTAACGAGCAATCTTTCTGTCTACAATTCGGGCGTTAGCTCACAATGTGAGTCGATGCGTATTGTGAATTATTCTCCATTCGCCGATAATATGCTTTTATCAGTTGGTAGAATTAATAGAGGGATGGTCTTGGAATGATCTAGGGTGGTTTTACTCGGTTCTTTCTAAATATTTGACGATAGCCTGGCTCAAAGGGTTAAACGTCGAGAGAGATTCAGATAGATGTTTAGGTTGTTATACAATTAATTCTTGCTCAATTCACATTTTTATCGTGAAGGTTCATGCGAATTTCAAATTACTAACAATTCATGCGAATGTGGTCCAGGATATCACCATATCGAGCATGTTGTTTGGTAATGTATAAAAAATGCAATTAATATATATATATATATATATATATATATATATATATATATATATATATATATATATATATATATACATCTCCTGGGTATAAAGTTATGACATCCCTCTACAAACAACGTTCCGAACAATGTGGAAACGCAGGAAAAAATGCTTTTTTTATCCATAATATATTTCTGTAGTTATAGATTTATTAGACTTACGTTCATGTTTATGTAGATCGAACCTATTTAGACTTGTTGTGCAAAAATGCACTAATAAATGATGACTCCTTATCTTCTGCATAATTGAATAAAATAAAAATTCCGTCAGAAATTGGCTCTTTCGAGACGTCAAGCTTGTTTAAAGTGCGATTCACATACAACATCCCCGTCACGTTCACGTCCCGTTACGTCACGTTACGTCGTTTATTCTACCATGCAATTCTTATGAAAACATTCACATACACCGGCAACGTAACGACCCGTCAGCTTTCGTTCAACGAAAACGACCGGCAGGCTTTTTTTTTTTATCTTCGCTTATTTTTCGTCGGCCTATTTCCGCCACTTCAGTGCCAATCACCGACATAAGGGAGGCGACTCCACCCGTCCCTACCTATCAGACTCAACAACTCATGAGCCGGGCCAACTTCTTTTACTTCCCCTCCGAAGGAAGACGTAACCAGAGATTTTTCGCCTCAGAAAATCCCAACGACGCCAGCTGGGATTGAACCCAGGCCGATCGGATTGTGAGGCTGTTACGCTAACCACACAACCACTGGCGCCGTCGACCGGCAGGCTTTGTAGAAAAGAATAATTGACGGAGAGGGACGGTTCGTTGGGTTTTTGTCTGGACTTTGTGTCTCGGCTTTTGTTTTGATTTTGGTTGTATTTTTTATGCCAACATATCTCTTGGTTCCAAACTTCGGAGTCAAAATCATTCGCGACTAGCCAAGAGAAATAGTCTATATATTATTATTGTTGAATAAGGGTCGGGACTACGGGGTTTAAGCATTCAACTAATATAATTCAATGATTTTCATTGAATTTTTCCATATTTAGAACTGATTCTAGGCATGCTGATTCGAAAGAGGGCATTGCAATTTAAAACTTTTGTAGGTGGCGACACCATGAATAACATTAAATAAATCATTCATTTGACATTTGACGTGACGGTGCTGGTGCGAGCATTGACTGCATGTGTGAATTGGTGAAGACGTTGACGGAACGTGGACGTTCTTTTCCGTAACGTTCTATGTGAATCGCACATAATGCGTCAAAAATATCACCGTAAATTAGTTGTCTGACGCCAACGTTATATGGAATAAATGCAACGAAATCATGATCTCGGTTCTCCTTAGATGTTTCAATATCAACTTCTTGAAAAAACGTTGCAAAGAGGTTGCACATATTATGTTTTGTATGTTTTTGTATATAAATTTTCTTCACGAATCATGTTTATGTTAGCCATGTTTTCTGGTTCATTGATTTTAAAAATTAAAATGGGAATTCATCATTTTCTTCGCAACTTTTATTGAAATGGTAGGTTTCATTCTTTTCAATATATCAAATATCTCTTCAGCCATTCCATGGCAAACCGATATAGTGGTTCTCAAATTTCCGTGAAAAGTTGTTTTTTAGTTCTTCATCGGAAAATATTATATTATTTTCCTTTTTTTCTTATTTTTTTTCAAAGTGTGGTCCAAAAAATCACTATTTTCCACTTTCTCAAAAAAATATTTTTTTTCAAAAATTCATAATTTTTGAACTACTACACCGATTTCCATGATCGACATATCAAATTGAAGCCAATGAACTAGTCTTTTTTTGTCTTATATTACATTTGTAAAGGAATAAAATTTTGTTTTTGTAATTATTGATTGTATTAGTTTTTTATAGCTTTCATGGTCTCTGGACCAAGGGCGCTATATATTTTAATTTTTTTTTTTTGAAAGCTGAGGATTTTTTACAAAACATAACTAAAAATCCGAGAGGTGTTCTTTTTCGTTTTGAAGTTATAATTTTTCAAAGTTCCCCGATGATCTAAAAAATCAAATTATCAAATTAAATTCGTTCTTTAAGAATTAATAATTTTTGAACTACTGGGACGATTCAGATGATCGACATATCACATTGAAGCCGGTTACCTAGCCTTTTTTGAAGAAAAATATTACAATTGAAAAAACAATGGATTTTATAATGTTCCCATCTGTTCATTAGGCTATTGCAACAAAACCAATCTAAACTTTGAAAAATCATAACTCAGAAACGAGAAAACACCCATCTGATTTCTGGACGTGTTGTATAAAAAATGGGTGGGTTATATCTATGATATAACCGCAAGGTTGACGTGTGGCTACATTAGCTTAGCAATCATTCGTTTGTATTGATTGAATTCTTGATTGAATGCAACAGTTTCCAAATTCAATGGAACTCAATATGTTTGCTTTGGGAGTAAAAATATTGTATAATGCCATGTAAGGTCGATTCATGCATTGTGATAGATTATGTTTTTCGTTACAAGTAAATTTGATCACAGACCTTTTACGTTTGGTATGATGTCTAGGACAAAATATATGTACGGAAGAATTATCAACCGATTATTTACATTTACATTTCCCATTTTACATCTCTCAAGTGTACGTACTTCTCGAACCGCTTCTAGTGTCTGCACGATTTTCCCAGGTTCCTAAGTTTAGAAGATCGTGTTAGGACAGACATATTCCAGTCTGCACAAAGGCAAGCAACAAAAGTACTCCGTAGTTTGCATTTATTTGCAGAGCCGGTTTTCCCAGCAACCTTGGTTTTGAAGTCTGTGTTACACACAAACACATTTCAGCCGGAACAAAAATACCCCCGACTTAGATGTACCTGCAATGCCAATTTCCCCAAGTAGTGATCCCCGATAATCGTTCGATTAATCGAATACTTCCTACAGAAATCGATTATTAATCGAACGAGTACTGCGCAACCAATAATCGAAGCGAACGAATAATTTACGTCGATTAATCGATCCTAAAAAAACATACGGCCGCTGCAGTTTTATCCTGAAAATCAATCATTATCATCGACGATCCTTCAAACTCGTAAACGTAACTCAATGCCGTCAACGCGACGGATAATAATTGATTAAGGAGGAACGAACACTTTTTTGATTCAAGATGACTTCAAGCAAATGAGAAATATTAGTCTAACTAATTATTTCTCTCAGTGTGACGATTAATCGATTAATCGATTATTTGGGGCGACTAATCGTATCGAATAACAAACTGTTGAAAAGTATTCGATTAGCTGATGAACGATTAATTTCAAAAATCGGGGATCACTATCCCCAAGCTCCATGGATTTGAAGTCTGTGTTAGGGAAACACATTTCAGTCGGAACAAAAATACCCCCGACTTGCATGAATTTTAAATGCCGATATCCTCCAGGCACCTTAGTTCAGAAATCTCTGTTAAGGAACACATTTCGGTGGGAACAAAAACTCCCCCTACTTTCATGTGTTTGCATTGCCGATTTCTCCATCGCTGATTGGTTTTGAAGTATGTGTTCGGTGAGAACAAAAGTTCCCCTACTTTCATGTATTTGAAATGCTGATTTCCCCAAGGCTGCTTGGTTTTGATGACTGTGTTGGGAAAACCGTAAATCGGGCCAATCAAAACGAGGCAGTTAGGGCGTTTAGATAACGCCTAATATTTTACAGTTAATCAATTATTTATCTAATGAAAAATAACATTTTGTTAGTTGGGATAGATGCGTAGAAATATTCCCTATCAATTGATGCAAACATCTATCCGATCCAGTAAGAAATGTTTGAGTTATAAGCATTCGAAATCTTTCATTTTTTCCTGCATGTTCTGTGTTTAGGTTTTCATTTTACCCTCCATATATTCCGGTTAGACGTAGTCTCACGTCAAAACCTTCAATGTTCAACGTTTTTTAAAGAAGACTAGTTTATTGCCTTCAATTTGATATATCGATAATCGAAATCGGTGTAGTAGTTCAAAAGTTAGGATTTTTGGAAAAAAAAGTGGAAAAAGTTGATTTTTCGGACTATCCTTAAATAGAAATGGTTACCCTAATGAAAGAATAAAAAAAACGGGTCTGATGTTTCGCGATAAAGAATTTTTTTTTCTTTTCACGAACATCTGAGAACCACTATATTGGTTTACCATGAAATGGCTGTATTAGAAAGAACCTTCACAATAAGAGCAATTCCAAATGAAATCGACAAATGACCAAACATGAGTATGTTTGATTCGAATGAAAGTTTGTATTCCGTTTGGGTTGGAGAAAATATGAGTTTTCCACAGCATTTGGAAATTTTTTGACTCAAGCGTAACTTTTGAAAGGGGCGTATCGATTTTAGTAAGAGAAATCTTTGATAATTTATATCCCAAAAAATATGAGCCCTACCGAAATAGTGTCTTAGAAAGAGCTATAGAGTATTGATGCCCAAACGTGAAAAATTATACACTGAGAAAAAAAAATGGTTTTTAGTCATGATATACGTTTAGGAGTTATGTTGAAAAACATTTGAGGAGATGTGTGTTAATACAAAACGTAGCGATAACGTTTACCAACGTAATTCCTAAACATATAGTTTTACCATAATGATGTATTTGGAAAAGTTGTTGAAAATTATAAACAAATTCAAAAAAATTTCATGAACATGACGGTATAACACGACAAACATATTAAAAGAGCCTATACACTATAAAAAAGACGATAAATGAGAAATATCTTTTTAAATATCTCGAGAATGGCTACATTTAGTAGGAGATTGATAATGTGCTTTTTTGTTTTAAATTACATCAGAATTCATCATTTGTAACTAAAAATGATTGTTAATATGCAAAAATTCGAAGTTTCGTAAATTCATAAAAATTCGATGTTCCACAAAGTGTGTCAAAACTAATTTTACCATATTGGACTCATTTTTTAAATTTTCTACATGACTTCTATTTGAAATGAGAAAATTAGAAAAAAATAAAAAATACATATATTCATTTGAAAAAAAAAAATAGACTGAAAAGACAATAAATTAAAAACGTTTTTTTCAAAAATCTCGAGAATGGCTGCATTTAGAAGGAGATTGATAAAGAGTTTTTTTTTATTTTAAATCACATCAGGATTCATAATTTGTGGCTAAAAATATTTTTTTTTTGTACTAAATTTATTTTCAAATGGCTCAGCAACATTAAGTAACAATGAGCCGTGTTTATGAATAGGGAAAAGCCTCTTTGAGTAGAACAATGCCAATGTTCTTTCTCAAAAAGGCATAAAAACCCTATTATCTTTTCGAAAAATGTTACAATATGGACAAACAATATGACAAAATTCACAATAAGATAATATTAAAGGCTTCTTGTTTAAGCTTCTTGTTGAAGAGATGACCATCTCCTAGGAACTAGTTATCTCCTTGGGACTAGGGAAGGGATGAAAATCTGCTCACTTTTCGAATTCTGAAGAAAAAAGTTGAAATAGAGAAAAGGAAACGCTAATAATAAAAATCAAAACAATAAAGGAAAACTAAACATATACATTCATATTTGAAAGTGTATGGATTTGAGAAAATCATATATTAAAGAAATAGCATCAATATTACGAGTAGCCAGAACGTCGCGAATCGGAAAATTAGGTGGCATTCCCTTATTGCAAAAATTTTCTATTAAAGATAACCTGTCATTTTGAAACTCAGAACAAAACCACACAATATGATCAATATCCTGATATCCTATACCACACACGCATAGGTTACTATCACTGATGTTAATTCGAAAAAGATGTGCATTCGAAGAATAATGGTTAGACATGAGTCTGCACACTACCCGTATAAAATCACGAGAAAAATTATATCCTTTAAACCATGGTTTGAGAGAAACCCTAGGAATGATAGAATATAGCCATCGGCCTTTATCACTACTATTCCAACTTGACTGCCAAGATACAAGTGCCCGTTCACGAGGAAAATGAAGATATTCATCGAAAGTAATAGGCCTATAGAATAAGTCTCCTTCCATAGTGCCCTTCTTAGCAAGAAAATCTGCTTTCTCATTTCCAGGTATCGAACAATGAGACGGAATCCATACGAAAGTGATATTAAATGAACTAGTAATCAGAGCACTTAAAAGTTGATGGATTTCAGATACGAAATACGACGTATATCTAGTTCTCACTGAACGGAGTACCTCTAAATTGCTGAGACTATCAGAAAAAAATGAAAAAGTGATCTGGGGCCAAGGTCTGAATATGGAGTAAGGCCATGTATATTGCAGCCAATTCTGCAACAAACACCGAACAGGGTAAACTAAGCCTACGAAAAGTGAAGAAGTTGATATTGAATATACCAAAGCCTGTGGATCCATTAAGACTAGATCCATCAGTAAAAAAAGTTTTGGTTGGGTCAATATGTTTATACCTTGACAGGAATATCGCAGGTATAACTAAATGGCGGAGATCATCTGAAATATTATGCACATAATCCTTCATTGACAGGTCAATAGTAATAGAGGAATTGAACAAAATTGAAGGAATGATCTGGGAACCAGATAAAGCAGATGGACTTTCCAAAGTCATAAATTCATGATATAGAGACATTCGCCTAGATCGAACGCCTGAGTTCAACATTTTTTCTAAGTTTGCTATCACCTTCGGATTAAGTGTTTCACACCGTATTAAAAAACGGAATGATAACTCGAAAAAACGTACGGAAAGAGGAAGTATGCCAGCTAGAATTTCTAGGCTCATTGTATGTGTTGACTGCATACATCCTAGAGCAATACGCAAACAGCGATATTGAATCCTTTCCAGATGCAAAATATGGGTACAGGCAGCGGACCTGAAGCAAAAACTACCATACTCCATAACAGATAAAATGGTTGTTTTATACAACCTAATCAAATCCTCAGGATGAGCTCCCCACCAAGTTCCTGTTATGGATCGAAGAAAATTTATTCTTTTCTGACATTTTTGTTTCAAGTAGCCTATGTGTTTACCCCATGTTCCTTTGGAGTCAAACACAACACCTAAATACTTGAATGACATCGAGTGACGAATAGGTCTATCCAAAAGTTTAAGCTGTATTTGTCCAGGATGGTGTTTTCTTGAGAATACAACCATCTCTGTCTTCTCAGTAGAAAATTCAATACCCAATCTACAGGCCCAATCAACCAAATTGTCAAGAGAATCTTGCAAAGGATTATGAAGATCGGTGTTGTCTTTGCCTATTACCGATACAACACAATCATCTGCAAACTGTCTCAAAGTACAATTTCCCGATAAACAAACATCAATATCATTTACATAGAAGTTGTAAAGAATTGGACATGTCTTAGCCTTGAGGAAGACCCATGTAGCTAATGCGTAAAACTGACGAAGAACCATGAGAAAAACTCATATGTTTTTCACGCATTAGGTTAAACAGAAAACTATTTAATTTCTGGGAAAACCCATTTAGACGATGTTTTTGAAAAAGAACTTCAATGGAAACAGAATCGAACGCACCTTTGATATCTAGGAACACTGATGCCATTTGTTGCTTACTACACAAGGCAAAGTCAACCTCTGATGAAAGAAGCGCAAGACAATCATTGGTTCCTTTGCCTCTACGAAACCCGAACTGCGATGGCGAGAGAAGATTATTAGATTCAACCCAGCTGTCTAAACGATGGAGAATCATTTTTTCTAGTAATTTGCGAATGCAAGATAGCATTGCAATTGGTCTATAAGAATTATAATCAGACGCAGGTTTACCAGGTTTCAGAATAGCTATAACTATAATTTGTCGCCACTCATGCGGAACAATATTCTGCTCAAGGAAAGCATTGAACAGTTTCAACAAACGTCTCTTCGCATTATCAGGTAGATTTTTCAACAAATTCAATTTGATCCTATCTGACCCTGGAGCCGTGTTGTTGCAAGAAAGAAGGGCAAGAGAAAATTCAGTCATACTGAACGGAGGCTCAACATCATCAGATGTCTCTAAGAAGGGAGAAGGTGCGGGGGCAGAGTCTGGACATATCTTCTTGCCAAAGTCAAAAATCCACCTTTCTGAATATTCAACTTCTTCATTTGAATGAGATTAATTTCTCATTTGTCTTGCAACTCTCCAAAGAGTGCTCAAGGAAGTCTCTCGTGAAAGCCCATTTACAAAATGACGCCAATAGCCTCTCTTTTTAGCTTTAATGAAGCTTTTGAATTTACGCTCCAGATAAATGTAGTTATCATAACGTTCACGGGTGCCCAATTTTCGCCAATCCTTGAACGCATTCGATTTGTCTTTATAGAGATTTGTACATTCTTGGTCCCACCATAGATTAGGAGGACGTCTACGAAACGAATTACCAGGAAAGCGCTTCGTCTGAGCATCAATAGCACTGTCAAGAATTAAACCAGTTAGAAAATTATATTCTTCCAGCGGGGGTAACTCATGAACTAATGCCACCGATTCTGAAATAATTGAAGAGAATCTCTTCCAATCAATGTTTCTAGATAAATCATGCTGAATATTTGTTGTTTCAGACGATTTTGAATTATTTGAAATGGAAATAGTGATTGGCAAATGATCACTTCCATGTGGATCTTGGATGACATTCCAATTACAATCTAAAGAAAAAGAGGAAGAACACAGAGACAAATCTAAGCAACTAGCGCGGCCTGAAGATGGAGCGATTCATGTTACATCACCTGTATTCAAAATTGCCATGTTGAAGTCCTCGCAAAGATCATAAATCAAATTGGCCCTTCGATCATCAAAAGACTCACCCCATCCAATTCCATGAGAGTTGAAATCTCCCAAAATAAGATTAGGTTGCGGTAAAAGTTCAACTATATTCACAAGATTTCTATAATTAAGCATAGTTCTTGGAGGAATATAAATAGAAGCAATGCATAAATCTTTACCCTTGATACGTACCTGACACGCTAGAATTTCAATTCCTGAGACTAAAGGCAGGGGAATCCTGTAAAATGGGTAGCATTTTCTAATACCTATGAGAACTCCTCCATAGCAATCATCGCGGTCTAAACGGATAATATTAAAATCATGGATGTTTAACACATTGCCCGAACGAAGCCATGTTTCAGAAAGAGTAAACGCATCACAATTCAAAAAATGGAGCATTTGCTTGAAAGAATCAAGTTTAGGAAGAATACTTCTACAATTCCACTGCAAAATAGAGGATTTACCTGAATCGTCCAATAAATTAGACATCGAAATTAATGAACGAGAGGAGGGGCCACTTTGAAGTCATTTGTTTAGCTATCTGGCTGATAGAAGGAAGCCAAGCAAAAATGATACCTTTCATTGAATCTGATATTCCGAAAAAATCAAGAATCCATTGAACAATTGATGAAAAGGAAATACCTCCTGAAAAAGATGAGGGATCAGGAACCGATTGAGAAGTAAATTGAGAATGGCTTGACAATTCAGGGAAATGAACGTCATAATTTGAAGATCTCCAACCAGGAGGGTTATTCTTGGGTAGAGCAGAATAATTTGAAAATTCTGGCTTGTTAGAGATCAATCCTCTTTTTTTAGATGGCTTAGAGGAAGAAGCAATTTTCCTCTTCCTGACTCCTCCTGTGATTACTGGATCAAATTGAGAATCCGAATCATCATCCTCTGATAAAACAGAGAAAGGATTTTCTGAAGCCTCGGGTACCTGAGGTGAAGCTGCCTTGAGCATATCAGCGAAGGATCGATTAGAACGATCCTTAAGTGATTGCTTGAGTTTCATCGAACGTAATTTGTATTTCGGACAATCCTTAATTGTATGAGGAACATCTCCACAAAATATACATTTATCAGCATCTTTGTTACAAGTGACTTCGTCATGGTCGTCACCACATTTTGAGCATTTCGTTTTATTACAACAACCTAAAAATAATTGTTAACATACTAAAATTCGAAGTTTCGAAAATTCATAAAAAATCGATGTTCTACAAAGTTCGTCAAAAATAGTTTTACCATCTTGTACCCATTTTGTAAATTGTCTACATGACTTCTATTTTATATGAAAAAAATGAAAAAAATGAAAAATATGTATTTTAGATATTGCAAATTAAAGTTTTTTTTTGTAAATAAAAAAAGGAGGTTTTTTTTTCTCAGTGCACATTTTTTCACGTTCGGACATCAATACTTTATAACTCTTTCTAAGACACTATTTCGGTAGGACTCATAGTTTTTGAGATATAAATGATTAAAGATTTCTCTTACTAAAATCGATACGCCTTTTTCAAGAGTTACACTTAAGCCAAAAGATTCCCAAATGCGATGGAAAACTCATATTTCCTCCAACCCAAACGGAATACAAACTTTCGTTCGAATCAAAATACAAGTTTAAAAAATCTGCATTTTTAGTTCGATTTCATTTGGAATTGCACATAAGAGACCCTATTTTGATGGTAACCAAGCGGAGCCGAAGATTTTAAAAAATATTAATGTTACATAAAACATGTTTTGTAAGTTGGTTTCAGCTGGATGAACATTATTTTCTTCTCAGCGTTTCAATTTCTTGTTAATTCTTCGAATTCATGCATGTCTTATTTTCCAGTGACTAAGTAATGTTGTTTTAAAATTTCCTGCCATCACAATGCTTACATTCTGTTGCACAATTGTGTCTGAACAAATCCTTTTGCAACCATTTTAATAGCACTATTTTCTCTCTCTACTTTTTCTTACCATCGATGACATTTACGAATCCACACCAGGTGTACAAGAGATCCTCCAGGAAGGTGGCACACACCAGCCCTACAAGGATGGGCCAAAGGGCGAAGTTTTGGATAAGAAAATCCCAGAAAACTCAGGCTCGTTTACTTCAGATGCAGTAAGGCTGCCGCCTCCGCATGTAATATGTATCGAAAAAGCAATTGCCGATGAAGCTCATTCTTTGCATTATAGCAATGGTAGTAGTGACGACATTAACAATGATGACAAGTTTGAGCTCTGCAATAGCAGCAATGAAACACCGTCAATTCTTCCGAGTGCATCTCCCACTTCGATTCCGCGAGAAGCTTTGTCACCGGTGGATTCGGTGCTCGCGGAGCATTCCTCATCTTCATCCACTGTTTTGGCTCCCAACAATCTTGTGCGAACAATCAAGTTGCCAGAAACGCATATATTTACCCCCAGTAAATGTGTGAACCCTATATCGCGAGATTCTACCGATCGAACGGAGGCATATGTAGGTGATCCGCGGGCCGGTGATGATTTAGACAAAACCATAGTGTTTCGGGAGTATCATGATGTGGAGTACAGTTTGGAAAAAAGTACATCGAAAAAACAGGGAAGTTTACCTAATCCAACTAAAAACGAGGAGGGTATCGATGATTTCTGTGACTTTCAGACGGTAGGTAGTAGTAATATTAGCTTGGGTGCAAATAAAAAAGAGAGGGTGAACGAACCGTGGTGTTCAGAATCACATCTGGACAGCCGAAGAGAGCTCAATACCAGGGATAAAAAAAAATCAATAAATAATTATTCCAAACCAGTGTTCGGCAAATCTCCTACTGAAGAATTAGACCAAATGGACGAGGAATTTTGCGAGTTTCAAACAGCCACCCCTGCTACAGCTAACACCAAAACGATAATAAACAAACCGCTGACGAATGTTGCGGGCGAACAAATCAGATCAAATACCAGTTCCCCGATGTTGCTCAGTCCATCGATTCTTCTGCCTCAACAGGCAAACCCCACACCGACAACAGAGGCAACGAAAGCTACACAAATCAATTGGCCAGATCCTGGTATTGATCCTGAAGAAATGGCTAGATTTGAGGCAGCATTTCCGCAATCTAAACCCATCACTTCGATCACATCTAATTATTCTACACCGAAGCACAATAATTCCACAAGTGCGGAAAGCGATGATGAATGGACGGATTTTGTTTACTCCAAACCTGCAGCTGAGCCAACGGTACCGTCAGAAACTCAAGCTACTACCTGTCCCGATAGTAACCAACCAGAAGAATGGACTGATTTCATCTACAGTACTCCCTTGCCACAGAATTTGTCTTCTAGTCACAACAGTTTTAACTATAAATTGGAAGGACCACGATTCAACTCCTGGAATCAACCACAGCTTGCTCCACCACAATTCAGCTCTTGGAACAGCAGTAACTTTTACTACAACTTACCGGGTAGCACCAACAATAATTACACAAAACCTCCTACTCGAACCCACAAAGTGCCAACATTTCCTCTCGGTCATGGGTCACTTCCAATGAACAACTATCACCATACAGCATCACAGTCAGCAACGATTCCCTCCAATCAATCCCAACGTATGGGACAGTCAAACCTCCCGGGTATTTCGCAATTACCTGAACTATCGTTCATCACTCCGAACTCATCTGCTGGCGGTAACACAGCACCCGGAGTGAAACCACTCGCTCACTCCTTTCTCAACAGCGTCATATCGAGTAATAGTTTTGCAAAGAAATGATTATTACTCTACGGCAGTGGAAGTGGTGAAACCACTGCAGGTGGAGGCGTTGTCGTTGGCAGGAGTGGCAGTTGTAGTAGTAGCAGTAGTAGTAGTAACAATAGTAGTAGATGTAATGCTTACCGTGTGCCACGTCGCTTCCGGCAAGCGCCGGAATCCGCGGATCCACTGCAGCAGCAGGTTCTCGTGGTATCTGCCGCTACCTCTGTCGGCGTCACTGTGGGAGATGTTATCATGTAAATATTTGCAAATCCCCAAAACATTACACCTGCGTAGACAACAACAAAAAAAACAGGTTCTGCAGGACGTTAGAAACCTTCAATTGTGAAAAGTTGTAATAAAATATTATAGGCGAAATTTTTTATAGTAAATTAAAAAAAAAATCTACTTGGGCTTACATTTATTTTTAAAATTTTAGACGTTTCTCACATTTTAGAGCTTATATTTAATATGTTCCCATCAATTTGTTATTCGATTTTATCCACCAGGATAAGTACCAAAAGAATGTAGCAATACATGATTTAAGAAACAGCTGAAAGTTGTGTTATGTACTTAATTTAAATGTTAGGAAATGATTGTTTTCCATCAATAAATCATGAGGAAATTATTCAGAAAAAAGAAAGCGAGAATTGGTACAATAAGTGTAGCTGGACGAAGAGAGCAGCAATAGACTTGTTTGCGTTGCGAAGCTAGTTCGAGATAAACGAAACCATTTTTAATCAATAAAGGAAATACATTATTTATTTAGAGAAAGTGAAATGACGCTGCACTGCACAAAACAATTCCGAAATCCTGTAAGAATAGGTAGTCAGAATTGAATCCTGGGTACGATGAGATATCTCTAATTCGAAGATTTTATCCGACTACGTCTTCTTCCGTAGCTAATCTATATGGGTCTTTTTTATCAATATGGTTTATTCACAGATTTTTTATCTATACATATCAAAGTAGATTTTAAATTTAACATTAGTTTTACTTCCGTTAGGAGTTTCCAAAAAATACATAGTATAACTTATGAATATTTTCCTATTTTTTTCTTTTTCTTCATTGTTTCGACCTCTGCGTACAGGATAATGAAAATCTTTGAAATTAATTCCTGTTTGCTGGATTGTTCTTCCTGACGGATTTCGCCAACTCGATCAGATGTTGACATGATCCTCTCTGAACTCAATGAAACTTTCTGAGCGTGAAGACCTTACCTAATTAAGCAACTTGGCATACTTAGTTTCCATCTATCTAGACTAATATATGGAAAGGGCTAAATATTTTTGATCTTTTTTTATGAAATTTTTATACTCGAAAATGGTAAGTCCTACAAAAAAGTGATCTATGGAAGAGTTTTGGGAAAATAACTGAATTTTCAGAAAAAAAATACTGAAAAAATATTTTTTGAAATTCTACACTGAAAAAAATCGATTTCAAAAACTAAAAGTCGATTTTCTCAAAATGGTTATCTCAGATTTTGATGAAATGGCAGATAAATGGTAGATAAATATTTGCTCTACAACTCTTCCATTAGAAAGTTTTCTAAAAAAAACTTTTCAAGATTTTTTCATGAAAATTTTCTATTTTTTTATATAGAAAATATATATAACAGGTAGAAAAAATCTATATAACAGAAATAGAAAAAATCAATAACAGGTAGAAATGGATTGAGGGTGACCCTTGATGCTAAAGTACAGCCATCGAAAGTCAGGTATAGTAGTTGTTGTAGATTCAGGTATCTATCAAGAGTCACTGTAAGTCACTGTAGATATGATAATAATAAATGGACTGTATAGATACCTAAAGAATGAATAAAATGGTTCTGCAGTTATTTGAAAATAACCAATCGTAACCGGCAGCAAATGTAAAGTGGCGGAAAAGAAATAGCATTATTTCATTTCTGCGTAACTATCAGAATTTAACACAGAAAAGTGTGACATTATTTAGTAACATGAGTCAAGCCGTGATCTCCAGGATTTGCAAGGATTGCAAATGCAGTGTTGGTATTAACTCCCTCCCGTATTATTTAATACATCACACATCAAGTGATTTCACTTCTCTGCTGAGCGTTCTAGCGCCCTATGTTATGCAAGTACACTACGAGTGAGACTCGATGTTGTACGGGAAAGGGTTAGCAACCCCAAGTGTAACTGTAAAAAAGTACATCGGTTGCGAATTTGTGAAACTTGGTTTTTAGTGATTTAGAACAATAGGTGTGTTCAAAAGAAAAAACGTATGGATGAGGATTAAACTAACCAAAATATTGAAGACTCACAAGATTCACAAAATTTTCAAGAAAAAATCTTGAAAAAGTTTCTGTTAGAAAATTTTTTTTGCCTTAAGGTGAAGGTGGAAGCTAGCCACAAATGGCTGCCACAATGGCGCTCATTTCATTCATCTCCCTCTCTCACCTCTCGCCCGAAAATCAATAATTTTGCGAAACAGTGTGAAGAAAATGATCGTTTTCGCACACTTCCCATCAAATAATATCAACCAAATTCTAATCGATTGCTTACAAGATGTTGAATTTTCATCTGCTGTCGCACTGTATAGTGAAAAACGTCGGAAAACTCTAGCAAGTGCTCTGAAAGTTAAATTTTCGTTTTTCAATCTTCGGCATTGGTTTTGTTTGTATTGGTGAAAGCATCGTTATTTTTTCGACACTGATGCCAGACAACATCATCGAAACAGCTATAAAAACCACTCAATAAAATGTTATTTGTGAGTCATAGCGTTTCATGTCATGAAAATCAATAGAATGAAATTGTGTTGATATCAATACAATTATTATTTTTACGTTTAATGGGTCTATAATGTATGTTTTAGCAACTTTAACATTGAGTAAGAAAATTGTATCGCAGAGCTCGGAACACTGCCACGGCTGCCTATGCTCTCAAAAACAGTAAACGGAAAAGTATTACATTCAATCAAAATTAAGGGTCTCCAACGTGAATATTTGAAAACAATACGATCAACGAAGGAAAATATTAAGGAATTATCAACATCGAGTTACTATGCGGAAGAACCAAATTAATACCAAAAGACCCCCAATTCGCATGTGTTATAAATTTGCTCATGTTACGCTCGCGTATAATCAGAATTTTGCTTCATATGCAAATGCACCTTCTATATATATTTATATTTGCAATTGTTCATCGGAACATATCGTTCATACATTTAACTTTAGTATTGAATTGTTACTTTTTTTCAAATGTATTCAAAGACTCGTGTCAATGAAGCGCCACACAGTCTGATAAGTAAATTGATCTATTTACGTGTGCTTTGCTCTTCTCTCACAAACACTATTACCCATTTTTTTACTTGTGGGTTTACCTATACTACTACAATGGCTAGCTTCCACCTTCACCTTAAATATGCACAAGTTACGATGGGCACATATTTATCTACAATTTATCTACCATTTCATCAAAATCTGGGATGACCATTTTGAGAAAATCGACTTTTAGTTTTTTAAATCGATTTTTTTTTAGTGTAGGATTTCAAAAAATATTTTTTCAGTAATTTTTTTTGAATATTCAATTATTTTCCTTAAACTCTTCCATAGATCACTTTTTTGTAGGACTTATCATTTTCGAGTAAACAAAATTATAAAAAAATTACCAAAAATATTTAGCCCTTTCCATATATTAGTCTAGATAATTTTTCGGAAAACTAAGTATGCCAAGTTGCTTAATTAGGTAAGGTCTTCATGCCCAGAAAGTTTCATTAGGTTCTGAGAGGGTCATGCCAATCCCATAGACGAGGTGGCGCGAAATCCGTCATATGCTAATTGAATTTTCCCATTTTCCTTCAGAGTTTTCTGAAAATTTTCAATTGTTATGTTCGGTTTGAATATGTTTAGTTGAAATATGTGTAATATTTTTATGGGACTCTCTTTTCATTCCAGAGGAGGGAGGGGTGTCATATCATAGAAACATTTCTCGTACCCAAAAATCATCACATCCCAAATTTGGCTCCATTTGCTTGATTAGTTCTCGAGATATGCAGAAGTTTTTGTTTTATTTGTATGGCAGCCCCTTCCCCTTAGAGAGGGGGTAGATTTGTCGAACTACTATAGAAACATTTATTGCTCCCTCCTCCGTATGCCAAATTGATTCAATTTGCTTGATTTGTTTTCGAGTTATGCAGAAACTTGTGTTTCATTTGTATGGCAGCCCTCCTTTAGAGTAGAACCCCTATTATCCGCGGAATAAAGGGTGTGTCACATCAAATTGCATCACGGAAAAAACGCTGTAGAAATTTAATTTTTAGGAATTATATCTTCAGCTTTCGCTTATAATCAGATAAGAGTGTATAGATCACGTTAGCCATGCTTCACTGTCAATTTTTCGTAAATTTGGAAAAATGTCGTCGAACGAAAAAGAGCGTCGTGAATTAATCCTGTGCACTCATTTCGAGAATCCGGAGTTGTCACATCGGGACATCGGTAAGATGCTGGGAATCGTCCAATCCACGGTCAGCAGAGTACTAAAACGATACTTCGAGACCCTAACCATCGACCGGAAGGTGAAGAACGGCAAAAATGGATGCTCCGTCAGTGAAAAAGATCACAAGCGCGTAGTTAAGCAGTTTAGACGTGATCCGAGAAGTTCGGTCCGGGATGTCGCCAATAAGCTGAATTTGTCAAGTTCATTCGTCTAGCGGACCAAGCAGCGGGAGGGTCTGGTTACATACAAGGTTCAGAAGGCTCCTAACCGCGACGAAAGGCAAAACATAGTGGGGAAGATGCGAGCCCGGAAGCTGTACACCGAAATGCTGACGACGCCGCATTACCTGGTAATGGACGACGAAACCTACGTCAAAGCGGACTTTCGTCAGCTGCCGGGCCTGTTGTTCTTCTCCACAGAGGACAAATTCAGCGTTCCGGAGGAGATTCGCAAGCAGAAACTATCCAAGTTTGCCAAAAAGTACATGGTGTGGCAAGCGATCTGCTCTTGCGGAAAGCGGAGCGCCCCCTTCGTGATGACCGGCACGGTAAACGGGCAGGTTTACCTTAAGGAGTGCCTACAGAAGCGCTTATTACCACTATTGAAGCAGCACGAGGGCCCGACCATTTTCTGGCCGGATCTCGCTTCGTGCCACTATTCAAAGGACGTGTTGGAGTGGTACGAAGCCAACGGGGTCACCTTCGTGCCAAAGGAAATGCACCCGCCCAACGCGCCGGAGCTTCGCCCAATAGAGAAATATTGGGCGATTATGAAGCAGGCCCTCCGGAAGAACCTAAAAGTTGTCAAATCGGAGCCGGACTTCAAGAGAAAATGGATTTCTGTTCAAAAAAAACTACAACCTGACGTTGTACAGAACCTTATGGACGGGGTAAAGAGGAAGGTGCGAGCATACGGGCTTGGGCTCGAAGTATGAATAAAAAGGAAATGCCAAAAGTTGTTTAATAGTTTTTATTTTACTGTCTAAAATTTTCAAAAGGATCGGTCTACTGGGCGAAATTCTACAGCGTTTTTTCCGTGATGCAATTTGATGTGACACACCCTTTAGTCGGGGAATAGTCGGGATAACGAAAATGACGGATAACGCAATAAAGGATGTAACATGAGGTGCAAAGACGAAAAAAGATGTTTCAGCATCGAAACAATGTTTTATCAATATAGGAATCATTAAATTTTCCATCTATGTGGTCGTGTGAACCGGTGGCCAAATACAGGGCCTTACAGATTAAACGCTCAAGCAACAAATTTTAACAACTTCTACAAAAGTGGACTGATTTTTATTTTATAAAAACGAAAATAAAACTTATTTTAGGACATTTAAGATTTGACCACCCCTTTTTTCGATAACGCGTTTTAAACGGTGAACAACATTCTTCATGCACAACTCTAACATTACGATTTCGATGCAGTTGAAAATCCGAGTTATTTCTTCTTTAAGTTTCTCCAAATTTTGTGGCTTATTAACATAGCAAAGGTCCTCCACGTACCCCCAGAAGAAGTAATCGACGACGAGAAATGTTGAAATTCTTACCATAAGAGGACAAAGTTTCATTAAGGCAGCATTGCTCGAGTGATTCGATTTCACTAAAATTACACGTTCTTGTAAATTGTACATCTTGACACCAAAAACCATCCGATCAGGCTGAAATAGTAGCCGAATATTATCGTCCCGAAGTGGGGAATGCAGTGTTACCATCGAAGGAGCGAAAAAAAAATGTTATAAGGAGCTATTCAATTTTTTTGCCTGAGCATTTGATCTAAAAGACCCTGTAATATAAAAGTCATGATAAAAAAAAGAGCATGAGCCTACTACTCACTAACAAATACCAGGAACATCTCTATATTCACTATAGAACTCGCTGTCGCGAATAGTCCGGACAATCGGGGTTCTACTGTATAATAAAGTACAGTCAACTCTTACTTACTTGATGTTCTGTAACTCGATATTTTCTCTAACTCGATGAATTTCATGGCACTTTTGATTTTACAAGCATCTTTCTTTCCATAACTCGATACCTCCCTAACTCGATGTCTCACTTACTCGATGGGTTTTGATTCATTTTTTCATGAATTGTCACCTCCCTAACTCGATTGATTTTCGCGTACAGTAAAACCTGTTTTTGTGCGATTTTTTTTTGTGCGGTATATGAAAAGAAACATATTCGACGAAGTTATCGTCCATTTAGTTTTTTTCGATAGTTTATATGCATTTCAGTGCGAAAAAAGCATATTTGCATCTCAATTATCCACTTCTGAAATCATTCCCCTCCTCCCATCAAATGCTCTAAGTTTTTCTAATTTTTTGTATGACATGATATCTAACAGCATCACGTTTCGGCATGCAACTAAAAGCACAAAACAGTCACGCGCAACCGAAAAGCCAAACTGTCCCATCGCAAAGTAGGGAAACAAAAGGAAATTGAACGGTGGACGGCGTGTCTTTGAGTTATTTTCTTGGGGGAAACTTTTTTTATGCGGTCCCTATCTACCGCACAAAAAAGTCACAGGATAGTTGTGTCTGAGACACGACCGTATAGTTGACATAGGATTCCGTTAGGCTATCTGTTGATTTTGGATATGTTGAAAAAATTACATCAGTAAACTCTTTGATAATGATTTGGTAGCCCTGAAAAGGGTCGTTTCGTTTGGTTGTTCGGTATTGTTTGTTCACTCCACCAGTGTTTACCGAGTGACGATGATAGAAGTATGGTAAACAGTTGTTGGATGATGCGTATCAGATAAAAGATGCCGAAGTGGAACGAGATATGATGAAAACCGCCCTCTGTGATCCTAGACGAGATCCCTCCTGTGTTGTGTATGGATGAAATAAAGAAAAAAAAGCTCAGCAATTTAATATAAGATAATTACCAATACCGAACATAATTATCAATTTTCCTCATCAGTAAAAACTTGTTACTTTAATATAGAGAAAACATTTTTGAAATGGAAAAGGTAATTTTCTATTATAATTTTTAGTTTCTGAGTGTTTATTCAACCCAATGCGAATTTTAATTGGACTAACAACAACTAATACTATATGTAGTGTATATGGGAAATCACTTTTTCTAATATTTCTTAACTTTTCCAATTTTTCTCGCCGTACAAACTTTTCTTGGGTGAAAATGAACACAACAAAACAGACAGCTTAAACCAAACAAACCGTTCTAGAGCGGGAACGCACCTTGGTGTGCTTATTTATGAAAATTGAAATAAATCATTTCATATATCAAGTCATTTTTAACACAACTGCTACCATATACAATTTTACACTTCTGCTAAATTTTCCATAATACACGATCGGTTATTGATATGAAATTTCACGAAGCAACCAACATTAAAGTTCCAAATTTAAATTTCATTCGCTAAAATCAATCGTATCACTCACCTTACTTGCAATTTAAAAATGCCCGCGACTTGCATATATTTCCAATGATGAGTTCACCCGGGAACCTTGGTTTTGATGTCTCTGTTAGGGAACACTTTTCGGTGAGAATAAAAGCTCCCCCTACTTTCATGTATTTGCAATGTCGATTTCCCCCAGGCTGCTTGGTTTAGATGTCTCTGTTAGGGAACCGCCGCATGTGTCGTCAATTTCGACCAATTAAAAGAGGGTATTTCCGTTAGGATAGGGGTTGAGATTTTTCCATTGTTCGATAGTTAGTTTCATGACATATATTATTTTCTTCAATATAAAAAAATGTTATGGAGTGTCCAAATCGATTGACGTAAAAATTTCAGCAATCCATCATGAAATGACTGAGCAATAAGCGTTTGAAATTGGACAATTTTCACGATGTGCTCGATTTTCGATGTTCAATTTGTACCCCAATATGTTCCCGAAAGATGTAATCCTACGTCAAAAAGTTTTTTTTCAAAATGTGTACCGAACACGGGTGTTTAAAGGTACTGGTGAAGTTTTGCACGATTTTTTTTACGGTCCCTGTCCCCCGCGCAAAAAAAAAGTACATACATACATGTTTTTGTGCGTTATTCACTGCAATTTCAATTGCTCTTGAAAGTGAAGACGAAGTGTTCGTGTCATCAAGGAATTTCTTTTCAAGTATGGAAAACCACGAAAAACCTTTCAAGTGAACGATTAAAACGTTGACCATTACGCAACGTTTGAGCATCATCGAGCGATCAATGGATATTTGTCTTATCAAGCCAGAGAGAATAATTTATCTCTCTCAGGTTCTATTCTGAGTCTCGGACACCGTCCAGTAGATGGGCAACATCGAGCCCGAAAAAAGGAATTTTAACCCGTTTAATGTTTGTAAGGACTATAAGTGTCTTAGTCCCGTGTGGCGTCTCGTGAGTGGTAACTGAAAATGTACCTGTGAAACTATTTGAACATTTCTTTGTGATTGAACAGTTCCTGCGTGATCGTTGCAATTTAGTTTGAATAACATAAGGTTTTTTTATAATTCAAATATGACTTATTTCATGAAAAAATGTAACCTTTCAACTTTTAAGTGAAATTCAAGGGGCTTTTATAAGTACATTGGGGTAAAAATCGCGATTTTTGAAGGTTTTGCTTGAATTTTCACCAGGAATTGTTTATATCGATATTGTAACGACATTAAGAGAGAAAGAAGTTTGGTGTCACAAAACAGAGATTCCTGGGAACTTGATGGTCCCCTTGGATATCGAGTTAGGGTGAGTTGACTGTAGTAGCATTCTTGAATTTTGTAGGTCGAGAACACTTTCCAACCTTCATTCTGTACGATTGTAGATCGAAGACGGGGAACGCTTCTCGTGACGCATCATGTCCATTGTGGAACATAGATTACGGTAATCCAGACGTAGGTACAACTTATGTCATCATATACTTGCTCCTCAGTACTATTTAAATAAGTATCCCACAATCAATGAACTCTTTCGAATGAAAAAAAAAATCATGATAGGCCGAATCCACTAGTTACAAGTTTAAAGCTTTATTATCATCAATATTAGTTAATTATATTCACATGAACATTAAATACTCTAGCACATTGCCAGTTTGTCTATTCTTTGATATGCATGATGTTACTCAAACTTCGTTTAAACTAAATGCTTATCCACTATTGCCCTAAACTTTTCAGTGGATACCCAGAGTGGCTTTTAATTACACCTTTTCGACCCTCGAATCGGTCTTAATACAATTGCCTTCGTGTGCTCTGGAATAACATCTTCAATTCTTCCGGCAGTACAATTCTAAAGCAGGGCCTCGCGGGTGAATCTTATTTATATTTATCATCTAATCTATCACAGCAGTGAAGTAGTTGAATTGATTGTTCTTGATCATTTTGTATAGTTGCTTACATGTTGCTCCCTATTGTGTTCTATCTACGCGACGAGTTACTTGGCACTAATAATATTAAAAGTTAAATAACGTTCTATTTTCAATCTGTTTTGTTTTTCTCTTCTTCTCGATGACGTTGGTGCAATTGGCGAAGCACTGGCTTGGCATCAGTTCCGCACTTGCAAATCAATAGAATTGCTGCGCTCTGGAACATCTCCGGCAGCGCACGTGTTTATTTATATATATATTTTTTGTTTTCGTAGCTACAAAACGTGCCTGTCTACGGCATATCGCGGGAAGGAGGAAGTGACTGCATAGGGTTCTAACGAAATCGTGCAACTATTTGCTGACCGAACCAATGGTGCATTTATTTGTCACTGGAACATTGATTGCCGCAAACGCTGGCGTATACTTTGATGTTTTTCAATAAACAAACCGGTGGTATGCAGCCTATAACAGTCAAGGCGTAAGAAGTGCCTCCCGATGTGTACTTCAACTTATTTGATCTCACATGTGACGTATTGGCAACTGATTCTAAGCCATAACAGGATAATTGAGACGATTAGTGGTGGGTTGAAGTGTTTTTTAGAGATTTAATTTAAATTCTTTACCACAACTGAGATTTTATTCCAGAGATGTTCATGTTTTTGTCAAAATATTTAAGATTTATTTCGAGATAATTACGCAAGAATCTCGCTTTTTGATTTGGCTTGCATTAGTATGTTTACAATAGTTCATGTTATGCGTATGTTAAGTTAATGAAAATTTTATTATTCCAATTGAGCATGAATTGTCTAAGAGCTGTATAGGAAATTGAATACTCATCGGCTCTACCTACTCCTGACTACATATTGACCTCCCATAGTTTGAGATAGTTATCTAGTATTTCTTCAAACCAAGCACGTTTCGCTGGATCTTTAAATATTATACTAAGCGATTTCAAGTCCAGCTGTAAAATAGCTTCATTCTGCAGCAGTTCACTCAGCACCCTCAGTAAAGCTCCATCGCCATGCAGTTTGAGCAGGCTGCTGTAGGTGAAAACATAGTATGAAAGACGTAGCTTCCGTGACGCCCACGCTTCCACTGTGGTGTTTCCGCTAGCGCATCGAATTTTTCCCATATGCTCCACATACCACGGTGCAAAATGGTCATACAGGTCCACTTTGGACAGTGCCAATACGCCTTTCGATTTGAGCTTTTCTTTGATGTGCGCATAGTTGCGCTTATTGAACACAAACACCTGGTAGAGAGAGTTACCAGTCACATAGGAATTGATGTAATGTGTCCCATATTTGTTCATAAACTGAACGGCCGAAGTAGTATCACCGACCGCTACACTTTGTACTCTTCTTTGCACGTCGCTTTCCAGCACCTGATTGGGTGGAATCGATTTAGCAAACTTGGAACTGTCGCGAAACCGGGAAACTCTCACTAGCACGTAGCAGTAATCGTCCCGCTCGAGATATTTGCTTTGGATTCCTAGCTTTTTGGCGGCAATCTCCGTGTGCCAACCCTCGGTGTATGCCCTCCAAGGACTATCCAACCGTTCGATCTGGAAGTCTCGGAAATATGCCTGGAATAGTTGGCGTTTATTGTCACAGAACTCCATGTGAAAATCGCCGTTGAAGATACCTGGCTTCACTTCGTACTCTTCCGTTTTCAGAAGATCCAAACCCTGTGGAGAGAAGAGAAATGTGGTTTAATGAAATATAATGTTAACAATGCAATGTAAACATAACAATATGTTATTCATAAGGTGATTCAATCCTTTTCAAACTCCCTCCGCTCACCCTCATCTTTAAGAGATTCTATTTTGAGTTTTTGGTTTAAAAATTAAAGGAACAATATTATCGTAAAGTGGCGAACGATTGTACGAGAAAACAAACATGTATATTTTATAACAATGGCATTTTTTTATTTTTTATTTAGGATGCCCATTTCCATTTCAGTCATTTTTCAAAAATATTTTTTCAAAGAAGCCTAGCTCATTGGATTAAATTTGATATGTCGATAATTTGAATCGGTCCAGTAGTTCGGATGTTATGAGTTTTAAAAAAAATAGTTTTGGAAAAATGGGAAAAATAATTTTTTGGACCATCGGGTAACTTCGAAAAATCATAACTTGAAAAAGAAAAAGAACACAGGACATGTTTTGTAAAAATCTCAGCTTTCAAGAAAAAATATTAAAAATGCAGCGCTCTAGGTCCCGAGATCATGTATACTATAAAAAACAAATACAATCAATAATTACGAAGGGGGTAGTAGTAGCTAGTAGCGGCGTAGTGAGGGGAGACAGCGTCCCCGGCAAAGTATGAAAAGGGCGCTCCAAAAACTACCTCTTTTTTCGATTATTTCACTAGTTTTGAGATTGTGATATTTTGAGAAAACTACTCACTCACCTACGCATGTTCACTTAGAGCAGTTTATTTGTATTTAGAAGGCTAGAAAAATCATCACCAGCTTCTCTTGTTCTCTAGTCAAAACTTTGCGTGCAAGAACACCTTCTGCAGCCCGAATCTTCTTGGAGCATAGATTTGATTTTGCACCAATATTCTTGCAATGTTCCGACATTTTTGTATGCTTTTCCAAATCAAATTTACATGTAATGGTTAGTTGTTGATTCCATTCTTTTGTTTCAATAAAATGATGAAACGCACATATCGCTATTAGCTATCAACACGCATGGATCGCATATGATGCATTAAAACGTTGAGCCCCAAATTGTTCTTGCCATTCAGTCCGTGTCAAGAGTATTTGCATAATATCATTGTCGTTCCCCGGTCCCACAGATATTTGTTGTACAAAAATAATTACAAATTTGTCTGGAAAAGTAGTCACACATCGTAAAACATCCGGAAATAAACCATTTGTTTAATATTTCTTTATTTTATAACTGTCAGTCCGAGTGATTACATGCACTTTTCTTTTGCTTACTGAATGGTATGCTTAGATGCTTACTTCTTCATCTCCTCGAATGATGCACGCAAGGCTTTAACCCTTTATAAAGCCGTGAAACTAGGCAAGGCATCGACTCAAGCTTCATATTTACCTTTGATAAAAAATAAACTATTAAAACAGTTGAAATAATTGGTGGCAATATAGCTGCCGTTAACCTAAAAAACACTGTTTGCCGCTACCTTTCAAGTTCATTTGATTGCGCCTTTGGTTGTGCAAAAATTTGAAAAAAAAATTTGTAGTGCAGCGAAAACAAATATTTTTTTTTGTATAGACTTATGAAGAAAAAATTGAGATTGATTTCTCTACGTAAAAATGTCCCCCAAAGTAATATCATACATTTTTGGCAGCCCAAAAAAAAATGAGTATTGCCTAATACTTTTAGAAGTCTCTGGTTGAGCAAAATATTAAAATAATATAAAATAATATAATTGCACAGAAATAATATTATTTTGTGGGTAGCAATATAGTTGCCACGGCCTAATGAAGGGTAATGACTTTACTTGTCCATACTATTCAGGATTCTTTCACAAAGTTCAACTCCAATGTGCTCATAAAAATACAACCGTCGGCGTCATTGTCTCGAAACGGCAAATCATTGCGAGCGCAGAACAGAATAACGTCGACTGCAATTTTCAAGATTGTACGCCATTTTTCTATCTCTTTTGGTAACCCATCCAAAAAGTCAGTGGAAAAATCAAAAGGGCATTGGTGTAATGTGATGTTGGGTGTCTCAATTTTGCGTAAATCAAAAAGAGGTTATTGATTTCATGTACGGACAGAAGCAACTATTTATGATGGATGTTTTATTTACTCGATTGAAAGATGAAATGTAATACATTACGCTGCTGCTTCGTAGTTACATTGGTTGCGCGTTCACTTACCAAGCGATCGATCATAAGTTCAAAACTCAGGGCCCTCAATTGACCATCTTTGTATTGTTTTTCATCAGCGATGGAGATCGATTCAGCCATACAACTGCTGTGCTCTGCAACGGACTGTTGTGCTCAGGACCCAAAATCTTCGAAGATGAAAAATGAAAATCGATTCTCCTCTCAGTAGCTTTGCTTCAACTAGGACTACTTCGACATTCGCCATCAACATGACTTGAATCGACTAGAAAATAAATTGACGTGACTAATGAATACAAATCTACCTCTTCATTCAACCTTACTTCAATCCACAGTTCTACTCCTCCTGACACGAATTTCGTTATATGCGTACACAATCCTATTTTTCACATTATATGGAATGTGAAACGAAAACTTGATTCCTAATGCACGAAGGTAGTTACACCATTCATTGTTTACCACCGTGAACACAAACCAACGAACTTAGTCAGTTACCAGGTATGCTATAAAGGTCCTCGCGTTAGTATCAATAAATAGCGTGCATTTTGGGAGGAATTCTAAACAAAATTCCAGTTCACTTTGTCTCCGAGTTCGATTTTGTGAAAAAAAACACAGAAAAACGGGTTCATAAACTGCGTTTCATAACTATAAAACCACTCATTGTTTCTGAGTTTCCCGAGATATGTAAGATGACGACTGAATTGAAGTATATAGTGTAGAATACAATAACTATCTTCGTTTAGAAGACTGGTTATTTGAACTTTATTGTTGTGTTCAGGCGCGAAACATTAAAAAAAATCCTAATGTTTCATAACTATAGAACCAGATGGAAAAACTCTCACTTCTTCACAAAATTAACGTCAATTTCATATGAATTACAATAAGTTTCTAATTCGTAGGTTCTCAATCAGTTCAAATAACCCATTCGGGGTGGTTTCGACCAAACTGCGCCATGTTGTAGTGTGTATCTCATTCTGCGTAGAGGATACTGCTCGTTTAAGCTCTTCAAATCACTCATACTGCTTGTAATGCGGGCGCTACACGATTCGTCCAACGTTTCACTCGAATGTTGGACTCAAACATTTGACTCGATGAATCGTCAAATGTTGTGACGAATGTGCTGCTACACGGTGAAGTGAATGTTCGATTCAAAGCAATCGGCTCAAACAATCGGCGAGTATTTGGATCGAATGTTTATTGTTTTTATTTACCATCAAAAACGTTAGGAAACTGAATGACGATGCGAGTATTCAAATTGCTGCCGTAGCAATTGTATTGATATCGGGCTGTAAATTAAAAATGCTTCAAATCAACATTATTAGAATGCAATATTTCGCCGAATATTTTGAACGTGGAGAATCAATTTCACAGTTCCTTCACCTAAAACTTGTAAACAAACCAATCTGTCAAAGATAGATTCGGACGAATCGTGTAGCGGTGTATCGAATGTCATCGAGTGTCGAATCAACGAATGACAAAAATCCTTTGATTCGTGTCACTCGCGTTGGAAGGTAATCCACAACGAACGGATTACCTTCCAACGCGAATATTCAACACTCGACATTGGAGGTTCGTAGCTCGTCAGTCGACTACACGAGGCGTCGAATCATCGAGCGTCCAGCATTCGAGGGTGTTCGTAGCATCGTGGAGCGCTGGCTTAAGCTGCATCTCTTATTCGTACGAGCACTCCTCATAAATTCTTGACAGAGTTTTAATTTGGTAAACAAGCTGACTTGTTCTGAATCTGAAGCCCCTATTGGCGATCTAATGGCGGGTTTACATTAGGGAGATCTATAGCTATAGATGGATTTATTCACGTGAATATAGGTGTAAACGGGTGAGAATAAATATGATACACTTATTCGAGGTACATATAATTTGAATAAATTCAGAATATGTAAACGCTTGTGAATTTCTCACTGGTGAGAAATCACTAAAGTTGGATGCAGTTCTACTTCAGGTGAATAAATTCACCGAGAATATGAATATATTCATTATAGAAGTTCACGCTAGTGTGAACAGTTGATGCGATTTCTATAAATCTCATCATATTTCTTCAATGAATATATCACTAGTCTAAACCCACCCTAACGTACAAATCTACACCTAGGCGGCGCTGCGGTGAAAGTGATGATGGTTTTAATTTTTGCCATGTGAGCTTATGGAAGGTTTGTAGTTCTTTCCATAAATTACAATGTTATAATCATAAAAGATTATTTGATTGCGATGAGTTTGTAAGAAATTTAATTCTGCGCAGTTTTATATATAACATGTTATTTATTTACCTTCTTCAGTAGTGAAAACTAGAAAAATGTTGACAACGGTTGAATTAAAGAAGGAAATTCGAGAGCACAATCAAACACAAGTAGAAAAATGCACGATTCCTGCATGTGAGAACTAGCTTGGAAAGCCCGGAAGTAAAATATACGTGATTTGTTTTTGAGTTTTAGGTTACATTAGCATCATTTTCTCAGTTCAAAAACAAAATCCAGATGTCTCACCGATCGTTTACGTTTTGCGTTAGATCGCCAATTTATTAAACAATGCCATGACATTCCGGATTTTATGAATTGATGCCAAATTACTTAATTATATGTCGATATCTTTATCGGACAGTAAATCGAAAGTTATGATTTTTGAAAAAAAATCATAAAAAAATTAAAAAAAGGGTCGAATATTTTGCACCACGAAAATGTGAGAACCATTATATTGGTTTGGCATGGTATGGCTGCTATATAGAAAATGATTTATTTTCAGCAGTTGAGGGTAACAACCGATTACGCTTTGCTTCGTACACCAGGTCAGCTTCAGAGAACAGTCTTTCGCTGTAAATAGGCGAAAGACGGACACCCCTGTATAACTGATAAATTAAATTTTTATTTATAAAAATAATTATGTGCAAACTTAAACAAACAATACAGTGTATCACTTAATGTGTACACCTAGCGGGCTTTCTGTTGAAATTGTAAACAAAAACAAAAAATGGAATCTACAGAGAGCAGCTCAATGTAAATTGTCGTCTGCCGATCATAAGGCTTTCATTGTTATAGAGTAATTTTTTGGGGTATTGTTCGTTACGTGAGTTTTTAACCTTCACTTCTCTTTCAGTTTATCGAATCAGCGGTGAAGTTTTGTTATTTTTACTCAAGAAATATTGATGAAAATAAAATACTAATCAAGTCGTGTAAGACGGACACTCCATCAAAGAGAAAGGAATTTTGTTTTCAAAACAATTTGATTATATTCTCCTTCTTTTTGTTAACATACGTCCACTAACTACGTTTGCAAGTGCAATCACATACTCGTATGATGGACGAATCAGCAGAGTGGTTTTTAAAACGTGATCCGAATTTGTCATTCCGAATGCCGGAAGCTATTTTAGACATTAAAAATGAAAAAAATTACAAGCCCTCCTAGGTAATTTTAGTCTAGCCCTTTTGTTCGATCATTTTTAAGGCTTATTTGAAGACCTCCAAAGCTTATCAAGTACATCATAAACTTGAATTTTCAGTTAGTGTCCATCGTTCACCATCCCAAGTGTCCATCTTTCCCGTCCTACCAAGTGCCCGTCTTTCCCGAATCAATTTTATTTTTTTCAAAAATGCTGGACACATTCATTTTGCAAAATTTCAGCCTCAAAGACAAATTTTATGACCTATTATGACCTATTATGACCAATTTGTGGTGATTAAGAAAATCAACGTTTACTTAAGGTGTCCGTCTTTACCACCCTTCCCCTACTATTGCAAGGAGCTGAAAGATAAACTCTACCAAATCTTTCAATTGGGGGAGCTGCTTAGAGTTTAATGAACACCAAATGTAAGAAACATGATTGCGATCGGAAATGTTTTCACAGTCGTCTTTTCGGTAAGGTACACCGGGGCAGATTCAAAAGATTTCAACTTGAAAGGTACGAGTATCTTAAAAAATCACTAAATCACTTAATTGAAATCTGTTTGCAGGATATACAAAGTATGATAGATTAACAGAAACTCGCGGATTGGTGTGCCTTTTTGGTAGCGTACATGAAAATTCGCACCTCGAGATCTCTCGATTTTTTCTTGTCAAAAATCGACTAAAGCCTGTCCACGTTAATTTCGGACACTTTTCTTGCAGTGTAGTTTATGAAATAGTTAGTGATATATTTCGCTTACATGATATCTGAAACCCTCCTCTTTATTTCGATGTCCAACATGTTTACATACTTCTTCAGTTTGGTAAAATGGCGTCAAATCAAGTGAAAGCAACGCGCGAACGGCAGCAAAATCCAACACTGTCGATACGCGATCTCGCCAAAAAGCTAAAACTGTGGTTGCCATTATTGAGAAACATCCCAACCTTTCAGTTAGAAATGTGGCTCGAAAGGTTGGAAAATCAAAATTATATGTACAAAAAGTGAAACAGAGGCATGGACTGAAGGCGTACAAAGTGAAAAAGGCGCCCAATCGTGATGATAAGCAAAATTTCACTGCAAAAAGCCGTGCCGGACCAAGAAGCAGTCTAAATTTCTCAAAAAGTACTTGGTTTGGCAGGCCATATGCAGTTGTGGCCGAAAATCCAAATATTTCGTATCTACCGGCACTATCAACAAAGATGTACACGAGAAGGAATGTCTCTAGAAGCGGAAGCTACCATTCATAGGAATCCACGACTCTCAAGCGTTGTTTTGGCCGGATTTGGCCTCTTGTCACTATGCAAAATCTATCCTGGAATGGTATAATGCACATGAGGTCAAATATGTGCCAAAAACAGCAAATCCACCGAACTGTCCAGAACTTCGCCCAGTGGAAAAGTACTGGGCTCTGATTAAGCGAAAGCTATTCGAAACTAAGAAGAAAGCGAATGACATTAATGATTTCAAGAGAAGATGGAAAAGCGCCGCCGCCAGCATATCTGAGGATACTGTACGGAACCTAATGGCAGATGTTCCCAAGAAAGTTCGTGAATTTTACAGACAATGTAATTAACATCGAAGTAAGCTTTCCTTGTTTTAGATATAAGTCTATTTTACTGAAATAAACAATCGGTTTTGTTGTATTACGTGAATTTTTGTTTTACTGGCATCATCTTGGTGTCCGAAATTTCACGTGGACAGGCTTTATCTGGGACGTCGAGATTCATCTCGTCTGTTATCTCGAATAAAATTTTTAAATTAACTTTTTGGCACTCGATCGTTCTTACGGCTGAAAAGTCGATGTTTGATAAAAACAATTTTTTTGAGATGACAATAAATCTCGATGTTTCAAGCATTTTGGTTTTACTTTTTTTCGAGGTATTTCTTATTTTTACCACTGTTTCATTGTATCTATCTATACTTCTGAAAAAGCGAACTAACCTTAAAAATATTCTTCGTTGGCTCCTTGAACAGCCAGGTCTCGCTGTCATTGTACGATATCACTTTCATCGATATCGACAAGTAACCATATCGGATGAAGATGTTGATCGCTTTCCCCAGTCGTAGCTGTGATTCGCGCTGTCCGGTGCAGCCGTCGAGCGTTAAAAGCAACGTTAAAACTAGTACCGGTCCTAACAGTGTGCCCAGCACATTGAGCAAGATGAGCTTCGTCATAACCCAGCAGATCACGAGAGAAGCTTTACCTCCTCCCTCGGGTTTCCGGTTCGTTGTGACTTTCTGAATTCGTTATCCTTGAAGTCTCCGCGCCACACACCCGGCGACTCCGTTTCATTCGATCCGGTGGTTGGAAATGCTCACACCATCGTTAATTTGAACCGATCTCTTTGGAGGTCATGAATGTGCCCGCCAAAAACGTGCCACCACTCAAGGTGATAGGTGTCAATGTTGACAGTCTGGAAATAGAGAAGCGAGCAAAAAGTTTGATTAATTGTTGGAAGAAAACGAAGACGAAGGTAAACACACATTTTATTTACGAGCTCGAAAAAAAGCGCACCGAACCATTTTGTGAGCGACACATATAGCACAGCATCGAAATTGTATAACGGAGGTTCAAGATCATGCCCGGTGTGGGCTTGTGCACGCGATCTCATGATCTGTCGCGTGTGCATAATTTGTGTAAACGGATGACGTTGCTGTGTCTGGAAAAAGGGTTGGTCAAATTACATGACTACGGACACAGATACGAGTACTGTTTGTTGTGGTAGACATAAATAAGATACTCTATTATAAGGAATATGCTTACATCAAGGTAGCAAACGGATGATAAACGATAAACGACGACATATTTTTTCTACAATGATGACGAAAATACTAAATACATGTTTTACGAGCACACGTAATTTATGTGTTACAATCAAAGGGTTCTCGGCTAATGACTTTCTTGACAGACGATTATACCTTTTCTTGTATGTAAAATAACGAAAGTTTCCAAAAACTACGAACTCCAAGCTTTTATTATTTTACCTGACTGAATAATAGGCACTGTTAAGTTATTTCGTCAACTATTAGCATCCATCATTCCCTGAGAGATTCTCAATAAGGATCCTAAAGGGCGTCCCACATCAAATTGTATCACGGAAAAAAAACACCGCAGTAAATAACCCATTCGGTATTTTCTCTAGAAAATTTGGGTAGAAGTAGTTCAACGTGTATTGTTTACACTGTATTTTTCTCGCTATCAGCGAAAATTGGAAAAGATGGTGTCATCCGAGAAGCAACGTCGTGAATTGATTTTGCGCAAGCACCTGGAAAACCCTCAACTCTCTCATCGGGCATCAGAAAACAACTCGGAATCGTGCAGTCAACGGTATAGGCCCATTTATACGTTGCTAGTAGCTGACTTGACAGTGAGCAGCTAATGGGCCGGTGAACTCGTTTGACAATTGTTTGACTCGCCATGTCCGTTCACACAGTGTGAGCTGCTGACGAGAAACTAGATACTACAGCATTGGCTTACCAGGGATGCCAGATGATTTTTCAAATGTCCATCAAATAGTCAGAAACAGCAATCAGGTCCGAATTTGACAGATGATTGATCCGAATTCGACTTCTCTATTGGCAGTTTTCGTCTCAGGTTTTCAGTTGCATTTATCATTACACAATTTTATCGCGAAATAAACGCTGACCGTGTATAAAAATACTTTGTGCTGAATTTCTTCGAATTGAAGGTACTATCCGAAAAAGCTGAAAAGCAAAAGTATTTGGGCCAGGAATTGGATGCAAGGAAAAGGAGCAACAAATACAATATTGAAGGAACTCTACGATGATGATCCTCTAGAGTACAGAGCAGTGTTGAGAAAAACACCTGAATAAGTGGAAACACTGTTGGATTTCGTTGGTCCAAAAATACAACGCCAAGATACACTCATGAGGGATGCTACACCTGCTAGAGTGAAATTAAAAAAACGACATTGATGTACCTTTCTTCTGGTATATCGTTCAGATTGTTGTCGATATATTTTAGAATCTCGAAAGCATCCATAGCTGAGATAATTCCGGAAGTATGTGATGCTATAAATGGCAGTCTAAAAGATGTTTTTTTATTTTATTTATTTCGCCTTGCCATCAGCTTTGTGTACCAATTTGTGAAATGAAAATGATAGTAGATTTGCAGGTGGAATAAATACGCGTTAAAAATTAAAATAATGAATGAAAATGTACTTTTTTAAATCTAATATGTATCCTGTTTCTACTTTTTTGCAAGTTGTGAGTGAATTTTGAATGAAAACTGTACCTGATAATGATTCGATATTAGAGATACTCAAGAAAACTATCTCAAAAAAAAAAGCGTGCCCCGTCAGCGTGCACAACAAAATAACAACGAAACTATGAGGGTTTTATTTGTTTTTCGTATAATTTTCAAGTCTATAAATATCTTACTATTCACTCACGAGAAACGACACGAAACTAGGACACAACACATACAATCCTTACAAACATTAAAAGGGTTAAAATTACCTTTTTCGTCGACCGGTTTCGGGCTCGATGTTGCCCATCTACTGGACGGTGTCCGACCTTAAAATTAAGTATAAATATCATATTTTCAAATATCTTAAAAAAAGAGACATTTCTTTACATTTGGCATCCCTGATTCGAACGCTAAATTCTGTTTTTAAAGGCCCATTTATACGTTGCTAGTAGCTGACTTCACAATGAGCAGCTACTGACCCGGTGAACTCGCTTGACAAATGGTTGACTCGCCTTGTCCGTTCACACAATGTGAGCTGCTGACAAGAAACCAGATACCACGACACGGGTTTACCAGAGATGCCAGGCGATTTTTCAAATGTCCATCAAATAGTCAGAAACAGCAATCAGGTCCGAATTTGTCAGATGATTGATCCGAAATCGGCTTCTTTATTGGCAGTTTTCATCTTAGGTTTTCAGTTGAATTTATCATTACACAATTTTATAGCGAAACACACGCTGGCCGTGTTTAAAAATACTTTGTGCTGAATTTATTTTATACTGAAGGTACTATCCGAAAAAAGCAGAAAGAAAAAAGGATTCGGGCCAGAAATTGGATGCAAAGAAAAGAAGCAACAAATACAATATTGAAGTAACTCTACAATGATGATCTCCGAGAGTACAGAGCAGTGTTGAGAATAACACCTGAAAAAGTGAGAAAACTGTTGGATTTAATTGCTCCACAAATATAACGCCAAGATACACTCATGAAGGATGCTAAACCTACAAGAGTGAAACTAGAAATGATGTGCCTTTCTTCTGGAATATCGTTCAGATTATTGTCGAAATTTTTTAAAATCTCGAAAGCATCCATAGCTAAAATAATTCCGAAAGTATGTGGTGCTCCAAATGGCAGTCTAAAAGATTTTTCAAAATTTGATTTATTTCGCCTTGACAGCAGCTTCGTGTACCAATTTGTGAAATAAAAATGTTAGTAGATTTGCAGGAGCAATTAATACGCCTCAAAAACTAAAATAATGAATGAAAATCTACTTTTTCTAAATCGAATATGTATTCTGTTTCTTAGAACAATACTTTTTTGCAAGTTTTGAGTGAATTTTGAATTAAAATCGTGCCCGATAATGATTTTATATTTAGATCCCCAAGAAAACTATTTTTAAAAAACGTGCCCCGTCAGCGTGCAAAACTAAATAATAACGATTCCGTTTAGAAACTATGAGGGTTTAATTTGTTCTTCCAATAATTTTCAAGTCTATAAATATCTTCGCATATTTTCAAATATCTTAAAAATAGAGAAATGTAAAGACAATGTCAAGATTTGGCATCCCTGATTCGAGCGCTAAAATCTGTTTTTGACGTTTTGAGGGATGCGAGTGCGAGTAAATTCAAAAAACTTTGAAGTAGCTCGCACACCGAATCACACATGACACTAGCTGGCATGATGTGTTCACACGGTGTGAGTAGCTGCACTGCAGTAACTGACTAGACCGACTCGTATGTTTACTCGCACCGTCTGAACCCGGCTTAACATTTTGAGGTATGCGAGTGCGAGTAAATTCAAAGAGCTTTGAAGTAGCTCGCATGCCGGATCACACGTGACAAACGGCAAAATACGGTGGGAAAGTCACGGGTATGGAAGCTGTACACCCAGATACTGACGAAGTCTCATTGTCTCATCATGGATGATGAGACTTACGTTAAGGCGGACTTCCGGCAGCTTACGGGGCTACTGTTCTTCACCACCCAGCACAAGTTTGATGTTCCAGAGGAAGTAAGGAAGCAGAAACTTTCAAAGTTTGCCAAGAAATACATGATTTGGCAAGCGATCTGCTCATTTGGCAAACGGAGTGCGCCGTTCGTGACTACCGGGACTGTAAACGGGTAGATCTACCTCGAGGAGTGTCTACAGAAGCGCCTGCTTCCTCTGTTAAAGCAACACGAGGGCCCTACGATCTTCTGGTCGAATCTAGCTTCGTGCCACTATTTAAAGGACGTCCTGGAGTGGTACGAAGCCAACGGGGTCACTTTCGTACCCAAGGCCATGACCCCTCCCCAACGCACCGGAACTAAGGCCCATCAAAAAATACTGGGCTATTATGAAGCAGGCACTACGGAAGCATCCCAAAGAGGTCAACCCTGAGCAAGACATGAAGAAAAAGTGGGTTCCCGTACAGAAGAAGCTGCACAGAACCTTGTACAGAACCTTATGAGTGGAGTTAAGCGTGAGGTGCGAGCATATGGTTATGGTATTGCAGTTGAATGAAAAAAATATGCTATAAGCTTACTAAAGGGTGTCTGAAAGTATGAAAAGGATCGGTCAACTAGGAAATTTTCTATAGCGTTTTTTCCGCGATGCAAATTGATGTGAGACACTCTTCAACACGTTGTACATTAAACTTCCCAACAATAACATTCGCCGTCCAAAGTGGTATTCATAGGTCGCAATTAATTTCTTCCAAACATTACTGATTAGTTGATTGTTCATTGATTGGTTTTCTAGACGCGGGAAGTTTATAGATGATTTCATGTAACTGTATTTAGTCATTAAAACCAGTTTCTGGTTCTCCGGAGCAAGAACGTGTTCATGAACAACAGCTGGTTCGAGAATGCAAACTCTGTTATTATATCCGTCCGGTGACAGTAAGTCACGATCAATCAAATGGGACCCACTTATTTTATCCCAGAAGTGGTTTCAGTTCTCGAATTGAACCCGTGTGGTAATCCAATCCCAGCCACACTCATCAATTCTCTGTGTCTTCTTGCCAGACACATGAACAATCAAATTCAATTCATTTCATGAATGATCAGACGACAACTGCTTTTGGCTGAATTGAATAATGGACCTCATGAATAATGGTAATCAAGCCACCCAAGTTACTAAATGAAATTATATCTATCCACTTATCGTTCCCTGGGGCGTGATAATATACACACATGTTGAATGTGAGTCAGCTGGAAATTTGTCTGTGAATAACAGTAGCTGAAATTTGTCTATTAAATTGTAAACTTGTTCAATTCCTATGGTTTTTGTTTCACTGACGGAATTAGAGCAAAATATTGTGATTTGAAATGAACATCGTTCCAGCGCTTTGAGGCACCCCTAAATCATGTCTGATTGTGCTGAAACTTTGCATAGGTCATTTTTTGGGCCAATAAACAAAATGTACACGGTCGGTTCTCTAGTTTCGATGATTTTTTCCCATGCATTAATTGTCACTCAGGCAAGTCCCAGAAGATCGATTTTCGGCCAATTTTTTTATCACGAGGTAACACCAAATCTCGACGTTTTATGCATTTTTAAGTCATTTGGCATCGAATTTTTTTTCGATTTTCCTGATTTCATGCCAAGCCAATTGATCAAAGTCTGTAGTAAATTAGAGTAGCACTTCATCGCAAATTGTACCGGAGATACATAATGCTATGCGTATTCTCAGAATGAACGAATCGCATCTTTCGTTTTCATATGTTTGCAGGTACGAGGATTGCAAAGAGTGATATTACTCTCACGCTGGGCCCGAAATCTTCGAAGGTGAAAAAAGAAGACCGACTCTACTCTCAGTAGCTTCGCTTCGACTAGAACTGCTTCGGCAGTCGCCCACAACAAAAAGTGACTTGACTAGAAAATGAATTGACTAGCGAGGTGACTGGTGAACTAGTTCAGTCAGTGGTTATTTTAACTGACTCGACTAATGAATACAAATCTGCCTCTTCATTCCACTGACTTCAATCCACATTTCTACTCCCCTAGGAACGAAATTTATACCCGCGTACGTAATCTTATTTTCACGTCCATATAAAGCCTGGTTTAGAGTTCCCGTGAACGTGAACTTGAACAGGTGGTGGAATAGTACGATCATTTCACGGTGAACTACATTGCGAACAAATAACTCAAAAAATCGTGGTGAATAGAACGTTTTTGTTCACGTTCACGTTCGTATTAAAAGTTCGGCAGTAAACGTGAAGTAAATAAACATCGAGCTTCAATTCGAATAAAATATACAGTTGTTCACAAATCAACCCGAAGCAACGAAGTTTTTCAACACACACTGTACGCTATTTTATATGTGTGAGTAATTTTCGTGTACGATACAAAATAACCTAGCTCACCTGTAGCGTATGTCAAACCACGTCAAACTCAAACATCGATGCATGCAACTGTACATGGGAGAGAGAAAGAGAGGAACGCATTCGTTTTGGGGGAAGTCACTTGAAAATGCAATGAGGACAATTTGACTGGGAAGAATGGAATGATATAGTCGAGTCCGTAGAGGGAGATAGCGACTAAACTAGAATTGGGCGATCTTTAGAAAAAGATCGATCTTGATGGATCGATTTTCTAAACGGCACAGAGATCGATTCACTGATTAAATCGGTACCAAAGAATCGATCTTTGCTGAATCGAGCTTTGAAAAATCGAATGCCTTTTTTCCAATTTATGTTCTCAAAATGAAGGTCACAGAAAAAAACTTGAAAGTTAAAAATGCATTGTTCATCTTAAACCGTCATGGAATTATTTATTTAATAAAGTTTACTAAAAAATATTATTAGAAATTCAACAACTGATATTCATCTAGAATTCCGCCGATAATAATCTCGTTGAATCCAATTGCATAATATGTCTGGCATTTAATCGAAATCTTGGCAGTAAACCTAGTTCTAAGAAAAAGCGCTTCGACTGGACCTGATGTCACCATCCCATCTCGTCACAATTTTCACAATCAGCCTAGTGAATGCGATGGTGTAAATATAACTTGTGACCACTCGTTTTGTAATGACCAAACATACAAAAACTGCTTCTTCTACATTTACGACCGCTAATTTGATAACCTTGAAAGGGATCCAATGTTTATGAAGTGTCAAGTAGTTATTGGTGAGATTAAAATCAATGTTCACTGAAAAACCAATTTATATTTTCTTTCTACGATAAAAAAATCAGAAAGATCGAAAAGAAAAGATCGATTTTCGCGATTTTTTTTTGAGTAGGAAGAATCTATCCGAAAAATCGTAAATCGGAGGGGAAAAGATAGATCTTCTTAATATTGATCCAAGATCGCCCAATCCTATTCACTACCACTAATTTGACATCCTCGAAAGCTATCCAAATGTTGACATTATATGTATATAATTTTTCAGATGCTGAGACTAAAATCAGGGGTTAGACATCAATTGAACATAGGCTACCCAAAATCAAAATCAATATGACGTCAACATATCATTTACGAGGATTGAAATCGAAAAATGCGCTGCTTTATTCTAACTGCATGAGCGATTTTCATATTTCGGTTTCACATGGAGGTGCAACATGCAACAAACTAACCTCGAAATGAACGATTCCCAATCTTCGTTCATGAACTATTCCTAAACCTTTTCCGAGGGAAATATGTCACCCTTCTGAACTCGAGTCGTCCGCGAGTAATCGGTTCCCTATTTTATTAACCTTAGAATTATGGAAACATGTTAATATTAGGTTGGGGAAAAAGTGAAGCATTATTTTTGGGCGAAATTCAAAACTATTTCTAATATGCTTCGGATTGTCCGATTTGGATCGAATACGCAAAATGTGTTGCCATTCTAAATGTAGCTTCATAATTGTCCCTATTCTGTATTTCGATGGATTCGAAATATTGGGTTGGGGAAAAAGAAATGTCGTATATTGTCAATATATGGCAACACTTAAACATATCTTGTGTTGTACTTATTGCATCGGGTCATACTATACGGTTATTTAAAGACGACAATCTGTGCTACAAGTGTCGTTTTGACAGTGTTGTGATTGTCCTTTTCAGTCTCAAGTTATAGCGCGTCAAAGATGGAGTCCACCAAGCAAGAAATTCGCCATATTTTACGTTTTTACTACCTGCGAGGTAAAACTGCAACGAAGGCGGCCGAAAAAATTCGTGTAGTTTATTGACCCGATACTGTAACGATACGCACAGCACAGCGTTGTTTCGATCGATTTCGTTCTGGTGTAGTGACTGTCGAAGATACACCCCGTACTGGTAGGCCAATCGTCGTGGAAACCGATAAAATCGTTGAAATCATCCCAGTAGTCCGGCATGTGAGCACTCGCTCGATTGGCCAGGAACAGGGTATAGACCGTAAAACCGTTTGGAACCATTTGCAGAAGATTGGATTCCAAAAAAAGCTGGATGTATGGGTGCCACACGAGTTGACACAAAAAAATCGGGGGTGCGTGTGCGGTATAATGAAGTTGCCTTCTGAATGGTTTGTTTGCGAAGTTTACGAACAAAACGACGCATATTTGACTTAAATTGGATAATTTAAAGTATGTTAAATAAAGCGTCAAATTTCGATCAGAAATACGACATTTCTTTTTCCCAACCCAATATTAGATCCGAGTTTTTTAGATCAAAGGGGAAAATAGATTTTTCCGGATCAACCTAATGAAAAAACGGGTTTAATATTTTGCTATAAAGAACAAAACTACAAATTTTAACGAAAATCTGAGAACCGCTATGTCGCTTTGGCCTGGAATGGCAGCATATGTACCTGCTTTGTTCTCTACCAGGATTTAGATAATTATGATTTTTGGAAATTTTATCATAAATATTGTCACAATCCAGATAAAAGTTCTATTCTATTTGACAATTATTAATGATTTCAATATTCAGGCGTGACGTTGCCCACATATTGTTCATCATGGAAAAATTATTCCAACTGATGCAGTACTGCTAGATACACATCAAATATAAGGAGTAAGGTAGGTTACACTATAGAAATCCATTTTCCATTTCTGAGAATATCTGCACCCAACGATTTGCAACTGACAGGGATTATTAGTTCCACCAGTATATTATCTCATCAATCTTCATTACTCCAGTTGTTGTGTACTCATCAAACAACACGTTTCCATTTATCTGAAGAAGATGATTTCTACTAATGCTACTCTGAATGGTCAGTTCGAAATGGACTTTAATAAAATTCGTTTATACTGTTGTGTGATTACTAGGAAAACTTTTCGTTTTTCAATATACTCCAACGCAGTATCGTAAAGTTATCCACAATTTAAATAGATTTTGTTTACTGTGTTTCAACTGAATTAACTAAACTTTCAAGACTACTTTGCTCCTCACTAGTCAGTAATAAATCTTCATTTTTATGTTGAGCAGTTCTACTTTTTTAAAAAATCGTTTATCCTTACAGGCTCAGTTATATAAATAAAAATATAAAAAATCCAAATTCTAGCCAAAATCTATTTCTAATTCTAAAGTATATTTACAATTTTCTAATTATACGGTTAATAGGATGGGGAATCGATTAATCGCAGACGAATCGAAGTTTTCGGGCCCGAAGAGAGTTTTCCTAACTCGATCTGGCTACAGGGTGCACGACCAAATAACATGCTCAATGTTGTGATAACCTTGATCACAAACGCAGAGATTGTTGCTGGTAAGATTGATACCATAGGGGGTCTTCGTAGCCACTTGGTTACGCGTTCGCTTACTAAGCGATCGATCGTGAGTTCAAACTCAGGGCCCTCAATTGACCATCTTTGTGTTGTTATAGAATAACTACGTCCACGCAACCATCATCAGCTGTGGAGATCGATCCACGGTGGAACAAAGATCGATTCATCAATACAACTGCTCTGCTCTGCAAGAAACATCGGGCTGCTGTTCTATAAATAACCCAACAATGATCAATATCAACTATCTCCGCTGTCCGGTCTGCTGAACAATGGAAGAACAGATAGAATACCCTTACGCCTAAATGGCTACTACAGTATAATTTACCATAATGTAATGGAACAGAAGACCTAACGCCTAAATGGCTACAACTTCTACTGTGTAATTTACAATTTATAGAAACATAAACATGTACATGTACACGATAAAAACCCGGCTCTGTTACAGATAAAATGCTAATGAGCCTGATAAATAAATAAATGGGATAAAAAAAGAATGATACGAAATAACAGCGCGTCGAACGAACAGTGATTGGAGATGAGTTGGTAGAAGTTGCGAATAAAGTACAGACGTTTGAATCGTGGTTTTAGGCTAACCATGGGGATGATCGAGTTGAAGACGACTTAACGCTGATGAGAATTCTACTAAAATCATCAAAAACGGCAATATCAGTGGCAGATACATCGTCTCTTTCAACAAGATGAATAAATGTTTGAAATGTCACCAACTGATGTCTCTGATAGAAAGCAGCCATAGTTTTAGGCATCGGTTTTCAGCAATGAGGTACATATCGAGGTGGAGCAGTAGGCGAAGTATATCTGTATTGGCAAGCAAAATATCGTGTCGTAATTACTTGCATTCGATATGGAATGTATATGGAAGAAACAAAACAATGTTGAAAGTACTCACGGTTGCATGAAAATTTGAGCCAAAATTTTTATGAAATCATTCAACTTTTTGTTTTTTAACAGATGACAATTGTATTGTGGCTTATTTCGTTTATTTATGTGGTAAGAAGGTCCAGAGAGCTGTCGTATGCTTAGTTCTTGAAAGCAGTAACATTTTCGGTGAAATTTTGATTAATTGGTGGTTATTCTCTCACAACATACACACCAACACTGAGAGCCTTCGAAACGTCGACTTCATAACGTTAAAATAATGAAACTTCATTTGTTTCTATGAACGTGTGGGAGTGAAAATGGCACATGGAAATATCACTTTTATCCGTCTTTTTCGACGTGGTTTCACAAATATCCACTGAACGCTATCACATTAGTCTCGTATTCAGCGGGAACTCCAAAAAAAATGTACGTTTTTAATTGATAGATTACTTCTTGAAAATAGCATTTTCACATGGATGCGGTGGGCAATCAAAGATAAACACAACGACTGACTGACGACTGAAACTCTACCATCTTTATCACCTTTTTTACAGGACATTGGGTTTTCAGTTAAATCCCGTAGTACAACAGGACTTTTTTGTGAAAGAAAATAAGAGCGCAATATTTCGAAAATACTAAGAATCCTCTCAATAGAAGATCCAAGGGAAAGGAACCGTGTGTTACACTGCTCAATTTAGCACCATGTTCCCCAACCAAACCACAAAAACTGTTCATTTTTTTCTACACGGATCGTGCAAATATGAAGATATTAATGAAGTTTTACAACGGAGCTTTCTATATCAATTGCATGTTGAATACAGTTGTGTGGAATCTCTGCGAATACAATAATGTAAATCCCAATTCATTCATCCGATGTTCATTCGAATAAAACTATTGAAAAAAATGATAGTGGAATATTGAGCAATATAAGAATTTCCTGTATACTCAAAATACGGTACAAATTGATTAAAAGGCAGGACAATCAAAATTGGTCGAAAAAACGGTACTGTCCCGTTAAAAACGGTACGTTTGGTCAGCCTACCAATTAGAGGCAAATCACTGTACTAGCTATAAAACTGCCGATTATCATTTCCAATCAAAAGCCGGAGACGCTGTCACATCATTGATTAACAGTTCCATTGACCCTCAATTAACCTACTAGAGCGCCGCCGTCCACTGCTAACCTACATGCTAATGTTTTCTATCTTTCGCGTAATAGCGCAAGCTTCATTTATGTGATATTGGCCACTAATAAATGCGGCCCGGTTCCGCACCATCATTGCTGTTATTTACCGCAAAATATCAACACGATTCTTGCGCAAACAAAGCTACACTAACGATTGACGGATGAATTTGAAACTAATCATATTGCAGACGGAGTCGGAGTCGTCAGCAATAGCGGACTAACATTCGCAAACGGGTTGCGCATATGTGACGATTCAAAGTGCTGTCTTTTGCCAGCATCGATGTTACCGTGTGGAGTAAAGTCGCTTTTGTACGGCCACCTGAGGAAGCCGGAATACACTTGTTCAAGCCGATATGTAGATATGGCCAACACCCGCTCTCGTTCCTTATTTTGTGCGAAAAAGTCGCACATCAGTGCAAACGACCAACCTTTGCTCATGCTTCCATGGTTCAGAATGTTTTTTTTTCCTGAGTTCCAGTAGTAGGGGAAAAGCGGTTAGAATGAGCACACTGAGGATTACGCCCGTTTACTGCTTCCACATACCGCTACAATCTCCATTCTTCGAAGGATATTATAGATTAGCTAATCGTTGTTCAAGATATCAAACGGTTTTAGCATAAAAATATAAATAGTACATTTTTCATTAAAAGAAAAAAAAATGAGAGGTTGTGTTCAAGACACAGCCGCGTTGTTGACGTAGATCTTCGATTTAGTTCAATTCAAGTCGCTTGTTTATATCTGTGGATATTATTTCATAATGCTAGGAAAATTTTGAAATCAACGTTCTACCAGTTTGGTCGCTCTGAAATGTTTTTTTATTGTAGAATCATTTGACGATAATTGTTTAATGATTCATTCTTGTGCTTGCAGAACAATACATGCTAGAGATAAGCGCAGCTGTCATCCTTAGTGGAGAAAGATTCGCTACAGGCAAGTGAAACCAAATCACATACAAAATACCAGGACGACATTTACTTTCTTGGTGACTAAATAAACGAAATAAACTCTATCTATTAATTTCAACAACCTCGAAACGACTAGCACTGCTTCATTATGATCAAAATTAGCGCAAATGCAATCCTAGTTGAAAGCAGTTTGGCGACTGGCACGCGAGCCCGAATAAATTAATAACTTAATATAACCTATTGAATAACTTGGTATTCCCCAAATAATTTTTTGGTGCACAACCTTAACGCCTGCTTCACCATAGCGTCAGTTCAGTGCATTGATGACAGAAAACAAACGATGTTAATTATCTGCTTGGGAAAAGGCTGAATATTTGCCTCAGCAGAGATTCATTACCAATACACTACCGTAAATGTTTTCCTCCCGCTATCTCCCCTCCTTGTTTATATTTATCATTACGACTGCATAATTTGCAACACCAAACAATCGTCAATCATAGCATAAAAAAATTAGGTGATTGTTGCATCATTACAGGGCCAATGCACACGGGAGCAGATACAAATGGGGCGTTTTTACGTACGGGTTATGAAGCACGCAAACAAATGTCCATATATCGATGGCTTGAAGCAACTAAATGCATACACACTCATCTCCGTTTTGCGCTCTTCTCAACAGAAGCCCTTTCTGTTAGAATTTCCAGTCTAGATTAGCTTAGCTGTCATCCTTAAGGCCCATTTATACGTTGCTAGTAGCTGACTTGACAATGAGCAGCTACTGACCCGGTGGACTCGCTTGACAATTGGTTGACTCGCCTTGTCCGTTCACACAGTGTGAGCTGCTGGCGAGAAACTAGATACTACGGCACGGGTTTACCAGGGATGCCAGGCGACTTTTCAAATGTCCATCAAACAGTCAGAAACAGCAATCAGGTCAGAATTTGTCAAATGATTGGTCCAAAATCGACTTCTTTATTGGCAGTTTTCATCTTAGGTTTTCAGTTGAATGTATCATCACACAATTTTATAGCAAAACAAACGCTGATCGTGTTTAAAAATACATACTTTGTGCTGAATTTCTTTGAACTGAAGGTACTATCCGAAAAAGCAGAAAGAGAAAAGGATTCGGGCCAGGAATTAGATGCAAAGGAGCAACAAATACAATATTGAAGGAACTCTACGATGAGGATCCCCGAGATTACAGAGCAGTGTTGATAATAACACCTGAACAAGTGAAAAAACTGTTGGATTTAATTGCTCCACGAATACAACGCCAAGATACAGTCATGAGGGATGCTGTACCTGCAAGAGTTAAATTAGAAATGACATTGATGTGCCTTTGTTTTGGAATATCGTTGGGATTGTTGTCGATATTTTTTAGAATCTCGAAAACATCCATAGCTCAGATAATTCCGAAAGGATGTGATGTTATAAATGGTAGTCTAAAAGATTTTTTTTTAAATTTTATTTATTTTGTGAAATGAAAATGATAGTCGATTTGCAGGTGCAATAAATACGCTTCAAAATTTTTAATAATGAATGAAAATGTACTTTTTTAAATCGAATATGTATTCTGTTTCTTAGAACAATACTTTTTTTTGTAAGTTGTGATCTGATAATGATTCTATATTAGAGATTCTCAAGAAAACTATCTCAAAAAGAAAGCGTGCCCCGCCAGCGTGCAAAACGAAATAACAATTATTTCGTTTAGAAACTATGAGGGTTTTATTTGTTTTTCCAATAATTTTCAAGTCTATAAATATCTTCACATATTTTCAAATATCTTAAAAATAGAGACATTTCATTACATTTGGCATCACTGATTCGAACGCTAAATTCTGTTTTTGACGTTGTGAAGCATGCAAGTGCGAGTAAATTCAAAAAACTTTGAAGTAGCTCGCACGCCGGATCACACATGACAATAACTGGCATGATGTGTTCACACGGTGTGAGTAGCTGCACTGCAGTAACTGACTAGACCGACTCGTATGCTTACTCGCACCGTCTGAACCCGGCTTTAGTGGAGAGAGTTTTCCTACCGTCATGCGAAACCAAATCACTGACAAAATAGAACATTTATTTTTTTGGTGAGCTAACGATAGCCTAGCTTGATTCTCCACACAATTGTGTAGCTCAGAGCCTCAATGAAATGGCGTCAGTTTGATGCAATGAATGCAATGCCAGAGACATCAGCGAGTGAGTAATTTGGTTGCGTCCACAGCTCAATCCGAAACGAAGACATGTAATGACGCAAAACAAGGAAGAACAAGCGATATTCATTGCTTTGAATACGATACTGAAAGTACTGATACTGAAAGATACTGAAAGTTTGCCTTCCTTCCTTGCTTGAGACTTTAAACTTCTTCAGTTAGTTCGTCTCTAACCTTCTAAAAGGCCTAAAAGGAAAACTTTACTTTATCCATAATATTACTCCTCCATCCCCATTGCCTTGAGGAAAGCATTCGATCCCTCGCCATCCAGCTCGCCCAGCAACGATGTTGTTCAGTCGATTTCCTCACGAAGAATGAAAGTTTGTCTCAGCGAAATCCACTATTCATACTCTAGGCAAATATTCCCCTTCGTTCTTCTTCTTTTCCTTTGTTCACGGAGACTTTACATCTTACGATTTCCCCTCCGTTGCTCGTCGATAAGTTGCTCGTTATAGACAGCTCTGTTCGGGAAAGCATACAAATGGACAGAACAAATGTATGAGGAAATGGGAATGGTTCCAATTTTCATCAATTTGAACCATATACAGACTATGGGATTGTGATGTATAGCATATCAAACAAATCTTCGTTTGCTATGTAAATCGCCAAAATCCGTTCGCGGCAAAAATAGTTATTAACGTAAACTTTATTTCATAAAATCGTGACCTCCTTTGCGATTTGGCACCCTTAATGAAATACGTAGCTCTACGTCAAAAAATGTTAAACCGAATAATTTTTCATTGTGCGGTTAAAATGATCACATGGTTGTGGTAAAATGAACAATTACACATATCATACTAAATGGGATAGATTTATGTTTTGTTCCTTATCTAAATTTGTTTAAATCATTATGGAGAACATCATTTAATGAGGGGGTCTCCGTAGCCACATTGGTTGCGCGTTCGCTTAGTAAGCGATCGATCGTGAGTTCAAAACTCAGGACCCTCATTGACCATCTTTGTGTTGTTACAGAATAGCTTCCACGCAACAATCATCAGCGATGGAGATCGATCCACGGTCGAAATAAGATCGATTCATCCATACAACTGCTCTGCTCTGCAAGACACATCGGGCTGTTGTTCTATAAATAACTCAACAATGATCAATCAACTGTGTCTCCGCTGTCCGGTGGTCCAACTGGATAATGGAAGAACAGACAGAATACTCTTACGCCTAAATGGCTACTGTGTGAATGTACCATATGTAATGGTATAGAAGGAATACTGGCGAATGACAACTGTGTAATGTGCTAATTATAGATATGATAACCATGTGACATGTACACGATTAAAATTCGGCTCTGTTACAGCTGAAATGCTAATGAGCCTTAAATAAATAAATGGGATAAAAAAAAATCATTTAATGGAGAACCCGATAATGTCGAACGTTTAATTGATACCACAACTACTGCTTGTTGGACGACGAAGGGATCTCGACGTCACATTCCCCCACCCGTAAAGCCTTGTGAACGACTTCTGGTTTACCACCATCTACGACATCGAGTAACGCTAACTTCACCACTGGTCTACGCAAGGTACCACTTGCAGTTTGAACCAATGCTTCTCGGACGCGTCCATCTTTTCCTTGAATAATCTTGACCACCTTACCTCTCATCTATTGATTCCGCACTGTACTGTCCACGATCAGCACCAGATCCCCTTCTGTTATCTCTCTCACGTCTTCAAACCACTTTGACCTTCTCGAAATCACCGGCATATATTCTTCGGTCCAACGCTTCCATAGTGTATCCAACTATGTGTATCCAAGTATTCCACTATTCAACGTTGTGCGATAATCCATGGACATTGTTGGTGGCTGCTTTATACCGCTTGAGCTCCCCAAGAGAAAATGGTTTGAGGTCAAGGCTTCATGATCCACCGATTCTAATGGTATGTACGTCAACGGTCTCGTATTTATCATCGCCTCAGCTTCAATAATAGCTGTCATGAAAATCTCATCATCCGGTCGTCTTTGCGTTTCCAAAATGGCTCCGATTGCTGTCTTCACCTAGCGGACCATTCGTTCCCACGCGCCACCCATATGCGGCGCACCAGGTGGGTTGAACGACCACCGAGTAGTAGTGTTGGTGAAGGTTGTAGCTAGATGGTTATTCCGTTCCTCTATCTTCCGCTTTAGTTGATTGTTCGCCCCGTGGAAGTTAGTCCCATTATCGCTGAATATCTCAGCCGGTGCACCTCTTAGTGATACGAATCTTCTCACAGACATAACACAGGATTCCTTTGACAAACTATGGACGATTTCCAAATGCACAGCGCGTATGGTCAAGCAGGTGAATAATGTTATCCACCGCTTGACGTTGTTCCGACCCACCTTCACGAGTACTGGACCAAATGAAGTCTATACCGACATAGGTGAACGGCCGCACAAACGGAGTCAACCGTACTTTTGGGAGTGGTGCCATGGGTGGTGGGCGAGGATAGGCACGAACAACTTGACACCAAATGCACCGTTTCGAAACTGCTGCAACAATTGATCTTAGCTTCGGAATATCGTATAGTTGCCTTATCTCGTTGACAACTGTTTCACGGTTACAGTGACGGAAGCGACGATGAAATGAGTCCACAAGGAGAAAGGTGATCGGATGTTTACTGGGTAAAATAACCGGGTACTTGATTCCATACGGTATCCATTCCGCATTCGCCAACCGATTGCGTTTACGTATCACTCCGTCCTCATAACCTGTAGAAGGCACTGGATTTGGATAGAATTCCATATCGAGCTTCTGGTTCTCCCTTCGGGAATTTCCGCTGCAAATGCCTCACCTTGTGCTTGGTCCACGAAACCATCGACTGTCAGAGCTGATATTTGGGCCTGAACCCCATTTTGATGCATCATCCGACACGTTCAATGTCGATCCGATCTTCCTCCATTCACTAACATCCGTTGTCGCTAATATCTCCCCGATTCGGAACCTCACATACTGATGATATCGACGCTGGTCTGATCTAACCCAAGCGAGAACAGTGCTGGAATCGGACCATAAAACACGCTCTGTCACGGGGATAGCGTGCATGGATATCACGCTGTTGAGAAGGCGAGATCTTATGACAGCTGCTTGTAGTTCAAGACGTGGAACAGTCAGCATCTTCAAGGGAGCTACTTTTGATTTTGCAGCTACCAGGCGAACATCCGGGCCATGAAGAGTCTCAATGCGGAAATACACCGCACATACATACGCAGATCTGCTCGCGTCGACGAATACATGAACTTGTAAATTCGAACCGGCTTCCGGAAAATATCATCTTGGGATTCGTATGTGTTCAAGATTCGGAACTAGATGATCCAATTCTTCCACTGTGACCTTAGTTTCTCGTTAATTTTGTCGTCCCATCCAATTCCGGCTGCCCATATGTCCTGCATCAATATCCTTCCGTGGATCAGGAAAAACAAAATCAGTCCTATTGGATCGAAGAAGCTCATTACAGTGCGTAAGACTTCTCGTTTAGTAGGGACGTACCACTCTTCTAAAGCGTGCTGCAGGTTGTCTCGTAAGGAAATGGTATAGGTAGAGGTGTCACTGCTCGGTATCCATTTCATACCCAATACCGGCTCAATTTGCTCACCTTTCTCTGCTCGAATATTCTTCTCTATCGCCGTCGACTTTTCTCCTACTTGTGCTGCAATCACCGGAACGTTGGACAAGAAATTCCGGATTTCGAATCCTCCATGCGCATGAATTTTCTTCACCTCGCTGCCGATTTTCGCTGCTTCTTCCGCTGTTCCGAAACTGTCCAGATAATCATCAACGTAATGGCGATGAATGCTGTTACTGCTCGAGGGAATTCAGCTTCAAACTCTTTAGCTTTCAAGTTTTTAATGTATTGAGCGCTACTTGGTGAGCACGATGCACCGAAGATTGCTACGTCCATGACGTAGATCACTGGATCTTGTCCTGGGTGATCCCTGAACAGAAATGTTAGAAATTGCCGATCTTGAGTTCGTATGAAGAAGCGATGAAAATTTTCCTTAATGTCTCCGGTTAGAGCAAAACGGTAGAGTCGAAAGTTTCTAATGACGAACGGAAGACATGTTAGGAAATCAGGACTCTTCAACAACGCCGAGTTGAGAGAGACCCCGTCAACCGTAGCAGCTGCATCCCAAATCAATCTCAACTTGGTCGGTTTTTTTCGGGTTTAATACAATACCCACTGGAAGATACCAGCAATGACCTGGTTTGGTAGATGTTAATTCATGCTCCGAAGCTTTATGTGCATATCCCTTGGCTTCATAATCCCGTATCTGCTGCCGAACTCGATCATATAGACCGGGATCTTTATTCAGACGTCTCTCGAGTAAACACAGCCGTGTGTATGCCATCCTATAGCTGCTAGGAAAGCTGAAGTTGTCCCACTTCCACAATAAACTCGTTTCGAAACCTCCTTTCACTCTTCGGATAGCCGATTCTAACAGAATCCTTGCTCGTTTGTCTTCTTCGGATTCTAATGGAATAGAGGGATGTGTTACCCCGATGTTATTCAGTGTGATGTAATCCAGAACTAGTTGATTCAGGTCTTGCTCTGTAAATTGTGAATTGCGCTATCTTAATTACTATTCGAAGAAGAAACTGTAAAATTGTAAGTTTAAAACATATGCCTAAGGGGAGAAAATTATAATAGAAACTATTTTTCAGCTAAAGCTGATCCAAATCAAATCCAAAATTCTTTGAGAACGGGTTTGTGTAGAAAACAGTTTAACTATGGAAATAGTGGGTACATGTATGAATCAAGCTGAGCTTATTCACCTAGAGTAGTAGGGGAAAAGGGGGGAATTTGGACCACCTAAGCAAATCGCCTAATATTTCCAAACCAATACGGTCTAAATAAAAAATGTCACATTGTAAAGGGTGTGTCACATCAAGTTGCATCACGGAAAAAACGCTGTAGAAATTCGCCCAGTAGACCGATCCTTTTGAAAATTTTAGACAGTAAAATAAAATCTATTAAACAACTTTTGGCATTTTCTTTTTATTCATATCTCGAGCCCAAGCCCGTATGCTCGCACCTTCCTCTTTACCCCGTCCATAAGGTTCTGTACAGCGTCAGGTTGTAGTTTTTTTGAACAGAAATCCATTTTCTCTTGAAGTCCGCCTCCGATTTGACAACTTTTGGGTTTTTCCGGAGGGCCTGCTTCATAATCGCCCAATATTTCTCTATTGGTCGAAGCTCCGGCGCGTTGGGCGGGTTCATTTCCTTCGGCACGAAGGTGACCCCGTTGGCTTCGTACCACTCCAACACGTCCTTTGAATAGTGGCACGAAGCGAGATCCGGCCAGAAGATGGTCGGGCCCTCGTGCTGCTTCAATAGTGGTAGTAAGCGCTTCTGTAGGCACTCCTTAAGGTAAACCTGCCCGTTTACCGTGCCGGTCATCACGATGGGGGCGCTCCGCTTTCCGCAAGAGCAGATCGCTTGCCACACCATGTACTTTTTGGCAAACTTGGATAATTTCTGCTTGCGAATCTCCTCCGGAACGCTGAATTTGTCCTCTGCGGAGAAGAACAACAGGCCCGGCAGCTGACGAAAGTCCGCCTTGACGTAGGTTTCGTCGTCCATTACCAGGCAATGCGGCTTCGTCAGCATTTCGGTGTACAGCTTCCGGGCTCGCGTCTTCCCCACCATGTTTTGCCTTTCGTCGCGGATAGGAGCCTTCTGAACCTTGTATGTACGCAGGCCCTCCCGCTGCTTGGTCCGCTGGACGAATGAACTTGACAAATTCAGCTTATTGGCGACATCCCGGCCCGAACTTCTCGGATCACGTCTAAACTGCTTAACTACGCGCTTGTGATCTTTTTCACTGACGGAGCATCCATTTTTGCCGTTCTTCACCCTCCGGTCGATGGTTAGGTTCTCGAAGTATCGTTTTAGTACTCTGCTGACCGTGGATTGGACGATTCCCAGCATCTTACCGATGTCCCGATGTGACAACTGTGATTCTCGAAATGAGTGCGCAGGATTAATTCACGACGCTCTTTTTCGTTCGACGACATTTTTCCAAATTTACGAAAAATTGACAGTGAAGCATGGCCAACAATCCATGGCCAACAATTCTGTCCAATCCTGTCCTAACCATCAACCGGAAGGTGAAGAACGGCAAAAATGGATGATCCGTCAGTGAAAAAGATCAAAGGCGCGTAGTTAAGCAGTTTAGACGTGATCTGAAAAGTTCGGTCCGGGATGTCGCCAATAAGCTGAATTTGTCAAGTTCATTCGTCCAGCGGACCAAGTAGCGGAAGGGCCTGCGTACATACAAGGTTGAGAAGGTTCCTAACAGCGACGAAAGGCAAAACATGGTGGGGAAGACGCGAGCCCGGAAGCTGTACACCGAAATGCTGACGAAGCCGCATTGCCTGGTAATGGACGACGAAACCTACGTCAAAGCGGACTTTCTTCAGCTGCCGGGCCTGTTGTTCTTCTCCGCAGAGGACAAATTCAGCGTTCCGGAGGAGATTCGCAAGCAGAAACTATCCAAGTTTGCCAAAAAGTACATGGTGTGGCAAGTGATCTGCTCTTGCGGAAAGCGGAGCGCCCCCTTCGTGATGACCGGCACGGTAAACGGGCAGGTTTACCTAAAGGAGTACCTACAGAAGCGCTTACTACCACTATTGAAGCAGCACGAGGGCCCGACCATCTTCTGGCCGGATCTCGCTTCGTGCCACTATTCAAAGGACGTGTTGGAGTGGTACGAAGCCAACGGGGTCAATGAACGCGCCCAACGCGCCAGAGCTTCGCCCAATAGAGAAATATTGGGCGATTATGAAGCAGGCCCTCCGGAAGAACCCAAAAGTTGTCAAATCGGAGGCGGACTTCAACAGAAAATGGATTTCTGTTCAAAAAAAAACTACAACCTGACGTTGTACAGAACCTTATGGACGGGGTAAAGAGGAAGGTGCGAGCATACGGGCTTGGGCTCGAAGTATGAATAAAAAGGAAAAGCCAAAAGTTGTTTAATAGATTTTATTTTACTGTCTAAAATTTTCAAAAGGATCGGTCTACTGGGCGAATTTCTACAGCGTTTTATCCGTGATGCAATTTGATGTGACACACCCTTTATACACTCTTATCTGATTATAAGCGAAAGCTGGAGATATAATTCCTAAAAATTAAATTTCTACAGCGTTTTTTCCGTGATGCAATTTGATGTGACACACCCTTTATACTGAGCTACATTTGTTTTCTCTCAATAAATAATGTTTAATCATTATATAAATCTTCAATCTACCAAATATATCATAAAATAAAAGAGATGATTTTTGGACATTAGAATTTGATGCGGGGTGATTTGGTCCAGAGTGTGTTTCATCGAAAAAACATACTTATGTTTATGTAAAGTATTTTGGGATAATGTTACAATCAGTAACAATGTTTTGGGATCGATACCAGGTGTCTTGGCCAGATTCCAGACCAGAAAAGTTCAATTGACACCATCTCGAATTCTGCATGAATCTTTTCACTGTTGGTCGAGCATTTTCAAACACTTTTGATGCTTGATCAAAGAAAATCCGTTCTCAATGGCCTGCGTTACTCTTTCAAGCTCCTCCTTCTCCCAACGTTGTCTGTCCATCCTCTTCTTGTAATTCAACGGCATCTGGAATCAATTAAACCAAAAAAAAGTCTCCATGTCACCCCACACAACATGCGAAAATTAAAATGCAATTAATTTCATTTATTGTTATCAAACTTACAGTTTCGCTACATCAAATTGTTCCTCTTCTGTAGGCGAACAGAACTTTACTTCACAATACACGAAAAATTTGTTTAATCAGCGGGAAAAACCTTAAAATCACGATCGGAAAACTCACATTTTTTGACGCTCAAAGTACTCGATGTATTTATGCTACCGTTTCCCTCTACTTGTGAAGTTTTACCAAAGTTTTTTTACTTTAGGTACATACGGTTCAACAATAGAAGGAAATGACATTATAGAAAATCCAAGTTCAGCCGTAATTTTTGAGATAAAGGGGTGGTCCAAATCACCCCATATGACCAAATCACCCCGTGTTACCCTAATTAGAATTTTCTCATACATACAAAAAACGTAGTAAGAAACACATAACGCTTCACATATTGAGGTTTCGTTTAGGTTGAGGTGGCATATTTTTTCAGGATCAAACCTACAAAAGGAACCCCTTAAAGAGCAACAATGACTGCCGTGAGAGAAATTTCTGTTTTATTTATTTTTTTAATATTTGACAGTTTCATGCCTAACAGGGTGTTTTGAATAGCTTCAAACGTTCTAAGAATAGGATAATAAAGAAGTATCAATTGGTTTTTAGTTAAATTATTGAAGTTTGAGCACTGTTTCATTTTACCAACCCTGTTCATTTTAACCGCATTTCCCCTATTTCTTCAACAACAAGCAAAATCGTGACGTTTCACATCGATGGCGCAATCTAACACTTCATTTATTAATAAAACGACTGACGTACACGGTTGCATTACTCTTCGAACATGACTTGGTGAGGTTCAGCCTCAGCTGGGAAGTTTGTTCTCTTTCTGTATTTATTTGCTCGTTTCATGTTCACTCTTCGGCTGAGAAAAAGTCATTGCCAAGGCAAAGTCACACTTGAGAGCACTAAGTAGAGGAAACAGGCGAATATACACATAGCCAACTCTATTCAAGTTATCTATTCGCTGACAATCTTCCCGTGCTGATACCGATTTACGCGTGTGAAAACCTTGCGCAATTATGCAATATACCATAATGCACTTCACGTGCAACAGTACAACTATGACGGAAAGATAAGCGTCGGATGATAGTGGTTAACGGTCAAGACCACCTCATACTCCGGTAGCAAGGTAAAATGGTATCATCTATCAAGTAGTCAAGTAGTAGAGTTGAATGAATGATGAGAATTTTGCACTAACGCTAGCTCAAAGTTCATTGTAATTAGCGTTCCTCAAACTACCAATGTCGAGGTGATATTTATTAAGATGATGGATAATGGGTGAAGGTAGTTCAACCATCATGACCGGTTCACAGTAAGTTACTCCAAATTAGAAGGCATGAAGTCGCACTGCTTTGAAACTAAATACTCATTCAACGATGTGAGTATGAGTGGTTAGTTTGAAACGTGCACAGAACTAAATTCTTGAGCCGTTTTTGAGGCCGTACCATGCTGTGAAACCAGTGAAGTAGTTATCCTCGAGCCGTGCTGGATCTTCGAAGCACAACGAACCGGTTTTAACGTTGCTCACCGTAAAACCTGCAACCGTAGTAAGGTGTGGGGTTTTTGTTTTTGCAGCCTTAATGCTTTCGGTTTCGTTGTAGAATTGGGGTTAGTAACATTAACATTTTGCTAATTTTTACAACGTTCATTTTCATGCACAGTCAAACGTCATTCGTCTTTGAAACGTTTTCGGTCGCATTGTGAATGATTTCCAATCATCGGGATCTCATCCTTTCTTCTCTTTTGGCAAGAGTGTTATTTTGTTCATTTGGTATTATTCGGTGTATTATTTTCATAATTATCATAATGGGAACTCTTCATGTGTATTTATTTATCAATAGCTGACCCAATAAACTTCGTCTCGCCCAAAGTTAATTTTACGTTATAACATTCACGTATTCTTACTAAAGGGTGTGTCACATCAAATTGCATCACGGAAAAAACGCTGTAGAAATTCGCCCAGTAGACCGATCCTTTTGAAAATTTTAGACAGTAAAATAAAAACTATTAAACAACTTTTGGCATTTTCTTTTTATTCATACTTCGAGCCCAAGCCCGTATGCTCGCACCTTCCTCTTTACCCCGTCCATAAGGTTCTGTACAACGTCAGGTTGTAGTTTTTTTTGAACAGAAATCCATTTTCTCTCGAAGTCCGCCTCCGATTTGACAACTTTTGGGTTCTTCCGGAGGGCCTGCTTCATAATCGCCCAATATTTCTCTATTGGGCGAAGCTCCGGCGCGTTCGGCGGGTTCATTTCCTTTGGCACGAAGGTGACCCCGTTGGCTTCGTACCACTCCAACACGTCCTTTGAATAGTGGCACGAAGCGAGATCCGGCCAGAAGATGGTCGGGCCCTCGTGCTGCTTCAATAGTGGTAGTAAGCGCTTCTGTAGGCACTCCTTAAGGTAAACCTGCCTGGATAGTTTCTGCTTGCGAATCTCCTCCGGAACGCTGAATTTGTCCTCTGCGGAGAAGAACAACAGGTCCGGCAGCTGACGAAAGTCCGCTTTGACGTAGGTTTCGTCGTCCATTACCATGCAATGCGGCTTCGTCAGCATTTTGGTGTACAGCTTCCGGGCTCGCGTCTTCCCCACCATGTTTTGCCTTTCGTCGCGGATAGGAGCCTTCTGAACCTTGTATGTACGCAGGCCCTCCCGCTGCTTGGTCCGCTGGACGAATGAACTTGACAAATTCAGCTTATTGGCGACATCCCGGCCCGAACTTCTCGGATCACGTCTAAACTGCTTAACTACGCGCTTATGATCTTTTTCACTGACGGAGCATCCATTTTTGCCGTTCTTCACCTTCCGGTCGATGGTTAGGTTCTCGAAGTATCGTTTTAGTACTCTGCTGACCGTGGATTGGACGATTCCCAGCATCTTACCGATGTCCCGATGTGACAACTCCGGATTCTCGAAATGAGTGCACAGGATTAGTTAACGACGCTCTTTTTCGTTCGACGACATTTTTCCAAATTTACGAAAAATTGACAGTGAAGCATGGCCAACGTGATCTATACACTCTTATCTGATTATAAGCGAAAGCAGAAGATATAATTCCTAAAAATTAAATTTCTACAGCGTTTTTTCCGTGATGCAATTTGATGTGACACACCCTTTAAGCGCACTTTCAAGGGTCCAATCGCAAAACTGTTCATTGATTGATTTTCTAGTTTACCCTTTAAAATTATCTTTTACCATAAAATTCCTAGTACTTCTACCAAAACTCGTCGATATAATGTCAGATTATTTTCAGACACAATTCTCGTTCAAGATTTCTCAACCACTTGCAAATAACACGTTCCTCCGTTACATGGAATTAATGTTTCATACAGAAAATATGATAGAATAAAGACAGCCTTATATCGGACAGTTCCTTTCTCGAGTTTTGCTTTTATCAACACATTCGGTGATCCATTTTTATTTAGATAGATAAAAGAAGATATAGGAGGGGAGCCGATCTGGCGTGGAGGTAACATCCATACTTCTCACGCTCAAGATCACGAGTTCAATTCTCACTCCCGACATTCTTCCAAAATGGAAGGTAAAAGTGACGAACCAGCCAGAAGCGTTGAAAGTCACTATAATACAGAAAAAAAAAAAAAAAAAAAAAAAAAGATATAGGAGTGCAATTTATCAAATTAAAATCCATTTCCACTTTCGAACAAAGATCAATTTCATTAGCGCAAACATCAAACGGACTAACAACGCATGTCACTACGTAATCGTAGAACATATGCGAATGGAATTTTTCGAATTTTTCCATTTTACTTCAGATTTTTCCGAACATTTTCAATTGTCATGTCGGAATATGTTTGTTTGAAATATGTGTATTATTTTTATTTTTATCTCCATTCCAGAGGTCATTAACAACAATTTTATTTAACACTAGATTGTCCAAGTAAGTCATTTTGACTGCTTTTCAATTTCAATTAGAAAAATAATGATGACACATTATGACACAACTTCTTGAAAAGTTATGACTTTTTGTACAACTTACATGGGCAATCTAATGTTAACATTGTAATAGACAGTCATGGTGGAAACAGTGGTTTCATCCGCGTTGAAAATTCGATCTGCCATGATTTTCAAATTTTTAAGTACATTTTCCAATAAGTCATAAAAGGTAGTGACAGAGACCTTGTTAATCCCTCTAATACGTGCCACAGAAGATGCTTCGGAATGAGAGATTGAGTTTAGGATTTAAAAATCCGCTAAGCCATTTTCGTCCAGCCATCTGAGTTGATTCATTGAACGAATGCTTCAGTTCGTTTTTCCGCCAGTTCGAAAATCAATTTTCTGAATTTCATCATACAATCTTCTCTCTAGGTTGAGGATATGTCGCACTAGCTCTTGCTTCTGCTGCTGACTGAAAACTGTAAGAAGTAGTCCTAGCTATGGTGAAATATTGAGATTTTCGAGGTGCCTTTTTCGCTGAATATCTAAGTGAAATAATTGAAACTTATCCGGAACTATTATTGTTGTGAAATCGTTCAATCGGTAAGTATTCTGTTGGATCATAATCGTTGTGAAATCAAATTTGATTACCTATTTTAGAACAAATTCGCCGGAAGAACAAATTATCTGACGCTCTACAAAAGTAATTCCTGCAATTCAAACCAACTTCAGACGAATCTGATGTCTTCTGTGACGTCTGTCAGAAGAAAATTTCCACCGCAGGATTTAGCATCGAAAAGGTACCAGTTAAAAATATTGACTGTTGAAGCCACAATGGCATTCCATGCCGTTCAGCATAACTATAGCTACCTGAGTTGTGATTGCGGGAGCCAGCTGTTCAAGAAGGTGCTTCCTGATTCAGAGATTGCCGAGAAAAGTGCATGTGCAAGAGCTAAGACTGAGGCTTTAAGACTATAAAGACGTTCTGGGACCGCAATCAATCAAACTACGTTTGGAGGAGATGCGAAGTCTGGCCGTTCTTTTCATCGGAGTGAGTACGGATGGAAGCAATCACGGGGCGATCGAAATGTTCTCCATTCTCGTTCAGTATTGGTGTAGGACTACGTCTTTCATTTCTGTACCGGGGTGTAAGTTCAAAGTTTCGAAAACGAGAGAGTGAGGTATCATAATCCTTTCATTCGGAAGACAAAATGTCCACGAGTTATATGATTGTTAATTATTGAGCTGGGCATTTGTTTCAACAGCTTCAAAATTGCTTTGAAAACTGGTTATTGAAACCGTATATAAACTCGCACACGCTCTGAAAACTCTTCAATTGAATTACGATGTGGGATGCGGACGGTCGCACTCAGACGCCCATGCATTAAGCTCTTCTTCTCCAATTCCATTTCTCTTCTGCAGTTGAATCGAACGGAGCATTTCGCGAAATCGAGTTATCATCGATTCCTTCTTTAAGCGTCTGCTTCGGATCATCGGAATGGTATGACAATCATTCGATACAAAAGATAAAATGTGCAAGAGTTATATGATTGATATTTATTGACTCGAAAAATTGTTTCAATAGCTTAAAAGTAGCTCTGTAATTCCGAGGAGGAATCCATTCCTTTTCAAGCGTTAATAATCCTCCGGATCAAGGATGATTCCAATTGTCGGGGCTTGAGGAGGGGATACTATTTGCGCTGGGTATTTCCGAGGAAGAATCCCCCCTTTGAGCATTAAAAATTCTTTTCCGGCTAAACGAAGTGGTACTTTTTCGGAAGATGAATGTCTAAAATTTATATACTTGCTACTTATTGATTGCTAAGTCAACGTTAGTTCTACGTCCAACTTGCGGTTATATCAAAGATATAACCCACTTCTAGTTTTTTCATCGTGAAAAGGAGATCCAACATATGTTGTTGTCTCCAATCCGTATGTCCGAGCTGTTAATGGAAAATCTGGTAAAACATGAACTGCTTCGAAAGTGTGTTGCATTTGGTGGTGATAGCTGTAGGGGAACCGCGGGTAATACGGACAGTGGGGGTAATATGGACAGGTGGTTGATTTGTATAGTTACATTTTGAATTTCAAATTTCTGTCAATGAGAACACCTTCTACATATTATTCTATAAGATTTAAGCCACCCTATGGCAATGCATACTGATGTGGAAAAGGGAAACAAAAACCGAAAACCATACATGATTCCGCATGTGGATGTAATTTTAGCTGCTTCGATATTAATCATTTTGAGTGGTTTTATATCAACATTCGATTCGCTGATGGTTATATTTCGGTTTGTGAGTTAACAGAGAAGCGATATTAGGTATGTACGGAAAAGTAAATCCATTTTTGAGTAAAAAATGTAAATAATTGAAATAATTGTACTGGTGGGGTAAAACGGACAGTTGCCAGTGGGAGTGAGACAGACTGTGAAAAGTATGTTTAATCCATTCCTAAGGAATGTCCTGCGTCTATAAACGGAAATCTAAACGCCAAATGTGGACTGTTTAGGAGCTGACTGGAACCAAAAGCAAAATAGTTGAGGATCTGTCCGTTTATACTGCTGAAAAGCACGATATTACTTCTAGATGGATTAGTTCGGTTTTTTCATCATTTAACGGACATTCGTGATGAGTTCAGACCTTGGTTGAATAACATTATTCCTCTCGCGATCGATAAACCTGTACGCTTCATATATTACAAACCTGTCCATATTCCCCCCACTATATGTCCATATTACCCGCGTCGAAAAAAAAGTTGTACTTTTCGGTATGTTTTAATTTCACTAAAAACATTGAAAAACTTTTTTGTAAAATATTTGGCCAATTAGGTAGAAAAACAGTATTCAATATTACAGTATTGCAATATTGATGCAGTTTCTTACAATACAGTATTGTAAGAAACTGCATCAATGTTTTAGGAAACATGAGTTTCCAAAGATATAATTGAAGTTCTTCTTAACATGTCCGTTTTACCCCCCACCTCCCCTAATACTAATTTCGGTGGGGTTGGTCGCCGAGAAGAACATGATGTGTTTCACCATACGAAACAACCCCATCAACGTGACCTTGTGGGGGTGGGTTGCCCTGCACATTTGCAGCATAATACCGCTCGTCATGGATTCGATCGTTTGGATGTGGATATTGAGGCTCTGGTTCAGAAAACTTATTGATATTTTCACGTATATACAATTCATATAATTCAGCTGAAGAAATTCAGTTCATTTGTGGATACCGAGTATAGAAAGGTGTTGAAGCATTCGAAAACGAGATGGGTTTCCCTTATACTCACAGTTGAGTTGAGTTCATTTGTACACAGCTCTGAAAAATTATTTCAAATCAATTGACAGTCCTCCGAAGCTTCTGGAGAATTTTTTTGAAGATGACATAAATAAAGCGTATCTGAGGTTTGTCCATTCATAGTTGTCAATGTTTCATAATAACATAAATAATATTGAAGCAGGAGACAACTTTCGGATAAGTACTCTCAGAAGTTCATTCCTCTTCAAGTTAACGAACATTTTTTCGAGACAGCTTTGATTCGACACGCTCAGATAGAATCGTTCATCGAGGTATATAAAAACTGTATAGATTATTTCGACAAATTGACTAGTCACTTCGATGAAGTAAAAGTCTTTCGCTGGATGCTGTTAGATAAAGTGCCTAAATAGAACATGCTCCCCGAATGTGTCGAAGCATTAAAAATGATAAAATTTAATTAGCAAATTGACCGTGTACATTTCTATGAAATGATTGAAACTGAATAGTAGTTTTTAGGTTGTGTGACTAGTTCGAATAAGTATAAGCAGCAATGTTTTGTTTTTTTTTCTTTAAATACACTTGTTGTTTTTTTGTTTAAAGAAAAAGGTGTTTTACTTGACAGAATGAAGGTATAATAGGAGTATTGGTAAGTTTTTTGTATTTTTTTTATTAATGCTTTATTCCTCAAAAATGGTTACAAATTTAATATTCAAAGTATTGCCCATCGCTAGTCACAACTTTTTTACCATCTTTCTAACAATTCACCGATCCCTTTGCGGAAATAATTGGCCGGTTTGTCGGCTAACCACGAATCGATCCAATTTTTGACTTCATCATAATTGGAAAAGTGCCAATCGACCAGGCCAGGTTGCATCGATCGAAAAAGGTAGTAATCGGACGGAGCAATGTCTGGTGAATATGGCGGGTAGGAAAGGACCTCCCATTTCAACGTTTCTAAGTATGTTTTGACCGGTTTCGCGATATGCGGCGGAGCATTGTCGTGCTGCAAAATAACTTTATCGTGTCTTTGCTCGTATTGTGGCCGTTTTTCCTTCTGTGCTAGGCTCAATCGTATCAATTGTCTTCGGTAGAGGTCTCCCGTAATGGTTTCATTCGGTTTTAGCAGCTCATAGTACACCACATTCAGCTGGTCCCACAAAAAAAGACAGCATAACGTTCTGGCCGTGAATATTCCGCGCGGCCGTCGATGTTGATGCGTGGCCGGGGTATCGATACGTTCCCCGACGTTGAGGATAGCCGTAATGGACCCGCTTTTCATCGCCAGTAACGATTCGATGCAAAAAATCCCTTTCTTTTATACCGTTGGAGCAGGTGTTCGCACGTGAAAAAACGGCGTTTGTCGTCTCGTGGCTTCAATTCATGTGGCACCCAATGTCCTATTGTTCGGATCATTCCCATTGCTTTTATACGATCGGATATGGTTTGCTGAGCTACCCCAAGTGTATCTGCAAGTTATTGTTGCGTTTGTGACGGATCTTGATCGAGTAAAGCCTCCAATTCTTCATCTTCAAACTTTTTTGGCGGTCCGGAACGTTCTTCGTCTTCCAAGTCAAAATTACCATTTTTAAACCGTGCAAACCACGTTTGACACGTTCGCTCAGATCGAGCATGGTCACCATAAACTTCCACCAAAATGCAATAACTTTGCGCAGCTTTTTTCTTCATTTTGAAGTAATGAAGTAACACTCCTCGCAAATCAATCTCGTTGGTATGAAATTCGACATATCCAAAGTGGCAAAAAACTATGTTGTTTACGCTACAACTTTTTGGTATATACTGAAAAAGACGCGCAATGGCAGTAGCTTTCCAACCAATGTCTGGAAATTTGATTCACTGGAAAAATGATCAAATTATGCCATCTGTTGTAGAACCGAAGAAACTTACCGGTACACCTAATATGTTGTATCCAAAAACACGCGGTTTTTTGGTGGTATGTAGCATATGGTAACCCTAGTTTGGCCATTGCTTCCAATTGCTCTAGTAAACGTAGTTAGTGCGCATCTGTTAATATAAAGAAGGAGGAGATACTCAAACTGTTTTCAAAACAAAATGTTCGTCTTCCCCTTCAGGGGAGGGATTAGTATTTTTTCTGAACAATATTTCTGGAGTAAAAATAAAAAAAATCATCGCTGGTTCTATAAACTGGAAGAAAATTGATGGTAAAACACGCTCGTTACGAAAAATACCCCAAAAAATTACTCGATAACAATCAAAACCTTATTTTCTGCCGACAAAAATTCACATCGAGCTGCTCTTTCTAGATTACATTTTCAACATAAGGCCAGCTAGGTGTACACGATAAGTGGCATAGGTATGGACATAGTATGCTGTATTGCAAGTTTGTACATCATTAAAATTGAAAATGAAAATGTAATTTATCAATCATACATAGGTGTTCATCTTTCCCGACCTTCCCCTACATGGCTTTATTTTGTGTATATTTTCGTCGCCACTGTTTTGTCGGTATTAATTTACATTACATGTCGCAACCCTTTGCCGGCTATTCGGCATGAATGGCAAATAAGTGGAATTGTTTTGATTGCTTACAAGATGTTTAAAGCTGCAGTTGTTGGCGCCTTACCATATAAACATGCAAGGAAATTTGAGAGTGTTGGGAATTCGTATGAGTATTTTTTAGAAGCCGGGTCGATGGCAAAAGCAGGACACGATTGCTCATTCATAACGCTGCAAATTTGCAAGTGAAAAGACAATATTCTCAATATTCATCAAATTACAAATTACAGTGGTCTAAGTGACACCGGTTTTATAATTAGAAATGATGAAAATATCTGCACTTCGAATGTTAATGAAGCATTTGAAGAAGATTTTTTTAGTTAACTTTTTGAACATGTATCTCGTTTAAAAAAGTTTGTCTACAAAGGTTTCACACCTATGTTACAGAGCCTGTAAAAATAAACGACGAGTTATAAAAAATAAAATCCCCTTTCAGACCGCACCACAACACGTTATGTCCAATCACCGGTTCACGAGTTGAAGGACAGTCATCCGAAGTTATTGGCAGTACCTGCTTGAACTTCATATCCCATCATCTTCACTGAGAGACCCGTCGTCAAGTGTTGATTGCGCACGTTCAATTTAAGCTGAAAGAGTAAAAAAAGGACCGAAGGAAAAGAACGAAAACAAGTTTCATCTTCACTTAACTTGATGATTACGGGCGTAATTATCTCAAACAACACAGAAAAAAAGCGATTTATTTGACGATCTACACGGAAATTACTTGTCCTTTGATCTTTCGAAAGTAGCGTCTGTGATCAAAAGGTTTGTTGTTGCTTCGCGTTTCAAATGTTAATATTAAATATAATATTTATTTCCTGTAATATGAGAAATACAAAGATTTCACCTGACATTCACGAAAACACGCAATTGCTCCATCAATGATACTCCCACGATCACAAGGGCTACACACCCCAATGGTGGATATTTGTGGCCTACCGATAATGAATCGTTTCGTTTCTATCAATAAGATGCCGCGACTATTGTTCTCGATGCGAGGTTTTGCTCTTCTCACGCCATTGAGAGGATCCATTCGATCACGGGTGCATTCGCGAACCTGTACAAAACAAGCTCGCTCACGAACAAAGGTCGTCTCGCCATTTCCACCTTTTTTGTATCCAGTTTGACATTCATATATACATACCAAAAACGGCAGCAGCCCCAGCCCTAGCCTCCCAGGTGAGAATTAGTGGTGAGGGGAGGCCAGACTCGCAAATGTTGCTCTGTAGAACGCGAGATTGTGACGCAAACGAACAACGGCGCGTGTTATAGATCAGCAAAACAGACGCTTACATCAAGGATGGAGAGTGAACAGTGAGCCGGTAGCATAGAATTTGAATGTTGAAACTTAGTTGTGTTCGAAATACTAGCTGTGGGTGGTTTGAAAGTTGAAAAGTAAAAACAAATGTACATCTCTTAGCGCGAAGGTTTCTTATAGTATGAAAATGTCAATAAATACATACGTTTAGTGTTCGGGGGGAGCCATTCAACACGTTCAGTCCCGTATCGGTCTTAAGGACCGACATTAAGCTGTTTGGTAGAAAAGCGCTGACTAAGTGGGATTAACAGTCACAATATAAGGAAGTAAAAGTATATATAAATCGGTCACAATATTTCTTTAAAAAAACTCATGGGTCGTTCAAAAAATAAGTTTCAGTGCCACAGAAATCGCGGAAAAACTAAAGTTAGGACAAAAAACAAGGTGATTTTCGTAATCTACGTTTTGACGTAGGTCTTTGATTTCTATATAGGAGGGTCACTCTACGAAAAATGTAACGTTTATTAAGAGTTTTCAAATGTATATTACGCAGAATCGTTCATTCGATGTTATAATATATACCATTAGACAGCAAATTTATCCAGCATTTTTTTCGCCTGAGACATCAACAGTGGAAATAATAAAACAAGTGACCAATTTAATAAATAAAAGAGGTATGTTTTGCGAGCGGATCCGAAGGTAAATCATGTATTATGCATTCTTTCATCCATTTTCGGTCCCATGAATGTGGTATGCAACACGAAATTGTGTGCAATAATTCGTTCTATCAAACAAATTAACAAGACCAAATAATAAGAGGCAAGATTTCATGCATCACTCAAATTCCATGTGCCTGAAAATAGAGAGCGAACGACTGCGATTCCTACGATTCCTAGGAAAACATTCACTTGCGAGACGCTACTATGAGCAACGCCGACACAGCTTTTGCTACTACCATGCCAAAACCAAATGCATTGTGATGATATTACAGCATGCATTCGGGATAATGGTAATGGATTTTCGGGTGGAGTAGATACGCTTTTGAAATAAAAATCATATAAATTTAACTCTAACGTATAAAATATGTGTTCTAAATAAACTGATAATGATTTTATACCTATATGAATAAAAATGGATCGCCAAATTTGTTGCCAAGCGCAAAACTCGAGGAAAGAATCGCCCGAATTGAGTCGTCTTCATTATATTATATTCGACGCTGCCCATAGACCAATATTACGGTGAAAAATTTTTTTTGGAAAACTTTAAAGAAAATGGAAAAATTCGGAAAATTGAATCCCCATATTTTCTATAATAACATCGTGATAAGCATTGTTTGTCCATTTGATGTTTTCATTGAAGAAATTCGTCTTGGTTATAAAGGGTGTGTCACATCAAATTGCATCACGGAAAAAACGCTGTAGAAATTCGTCCAGTAGACCGATCCTTTTGAAAATTTTAGACAGTAAAATAAAAACTATTAAACAACTTTTGGCATTTTCTTTTTATTCATACTTCGAGCCCAAGCCCGTATGCTCGCACCTTCCTCTTTACCCCGTCCATAAGGTTCTGTACAACGTCAGGTTGTAGTTTTTTTTTGGACAGAAATCCATTTTCTCTTGAAGTCCGCCTCCGATATGACAACTTTTGGGTTCTTCCGGAGGGCCTGCTTCATAATCGCCCAATATTTCTCTATTGGGCGAAGCTCCGGCGCGTTGGGCGGGTTCATTTCCTTTGGCACGAAGGTGACCCCGTTGGCTTCGTACCACTCCAACACGTCCTTTGAATAGTGGCACGAAGCGAGATCCGGCCAGAAGATGGTCGGGCCCTCGTGCTGCTTCAATAGTGGTAGTAAGCGCTTCTGTAGGCACTCCTTAAGGTAAACCTGCCCGTTTACCGTGCCGGTCATCACGAAGGGGGCGCTCCGCTTTCCGCAAGAGCAGATCGCTTGTCACACCATGTACTTTTTGGCAAACTTGGATAGTTTCTGCTTGCGAATCTCCTCCGGAACGCTGAATTTGTCCTCTGCGGAGAAGAACAACAGGCCCGGCAGCTGACGAAAGTCCGCTTTGACGTAGGTTTCGTCGTCCATTATCAGGCAATGCGGCTTCGTCAGCATTTCGGAGTACAGCTTCCGGGCTCTCGTCTTCCCCACCATGTTTTGCCTTTCGTCGCGGTTAGGAGCCTTCTGAACCTTGTATGTACGCAGGCCCTCCCGCTGCTTGGTCCGCTGGACGAATGAACTTGACAAATTCAGCTTATTGGCGACATCCCGGACCGAACTTCTCGGATCACGCCTAAACTGCTTAACTTCACGCTTGTGATCTTTTTCACTGACGGAGCATCCATTTTTGCCGTTCTTCACCTTCCGGTCGATGGTTAGGTTCTCGAAGTATCGTTTTAGTACTCTGCTGACCGTGGATTGGACGATTCCCAGCATCTTACCGATGTCCCGATGTGACAACTCCGGATTCTCGAAATGAGTGCGCAGGATTAATTCACGACACTCTTTTTCGTTCGACGACATTTTTCCAAATTTACGAAAAATTGACAGTGAAGCATGGCCAACATGATCTATACACTCTTATCTGATTATAAGCGAAAGCTGAAGATATAATTCCTAAAAATTAAATATCTACAGCGTTTTTCCGTGATGCAATTTGATGTGACACACCCTTTAAAGTGGTAATGGATTTTCAGGTGGAACAACACAATCCATCTTCTTTATCAGGAGCGGCCAGAGCGTCGACTGCGAGCGACTGATCGCCCGTGTAGTCATGAGTGGCTCGTATGTCTGATATGTACTTTTCTCTTCTTGAACTCTTCGTGTACAACGAGAGGGGACGTTTTTCGAAAAACATTACCCTAAAATGAAAAGTTACTTTTTTTTCCGTTTGTCTATCTTTTGAATTACAGGTATCCCGCAGTGCTAAAGGGTGTGTCACATCTAATTGCATCACGGAAAAAACGCTGTAGATATTTAATTTTTAGGAATTATATCTTCAGCTTTCGCTTATAATCAGATAAGAGTGTATAGATCACGTTGGCCATACTTCACTGTCAATTTTTCGTAAATTTGGAAAAATGTCGTCGAACGAAAAAGAGCGTCGTGAATTAATCCTGTGCACTCATTTCGAGAATCCGGAGTTGTCACATCGGGACATCGGTAAGATGCTGGGAATCGTCCAATCCACGGTCAGCAGAGTACTAAAACGATACTTCGAGACCCTAACCATCGACCGGAAGGTGAAGAACGGCAAAAATGGATGCTCCGTCAGTGAAAAAGATCACAAGCGCGTAGTTAAGCAGTTTAGACGAGATCCGAGAAGTTCGGTCCGGGATGTCGCCAATAAGCTAAATTTGTCAAGTTCATTCGTCCAGCGGACCAAGCAGCGGGAGGGCCTGCGTACATACAAGGTTCAGAAGGCTCCTAACCGCGACGAATGGCAAAACATGGTGGGGAAGACGCGAGCCCGGAAGCTGTACACCGAAATGCTGATGAAGCCGCATTGCCTGATAATGGACGACGAAACCTACGTCAAAGCGGACTTTCGTCAGCTGCCGGGCCTATTGTTCTTCTCCGCAGAGGACAAATTCAGCGTTCCGGAGGAGATTCGCAAGCAGAAACTATACAAGTTTGCCAAAAAGTACATGGTGTGGCAAGCGATCTGCTCTTGCGGAAAGTGGAGCGCCCCCTTCGTGATGACCGGCACGGTAAACGGGCAGGTTTACCTTAAGGAGTGCCTACAGAAGCGCTTACTACCACTATTGATGCAGCACGAGGGCCCGACCATCTTCTGGCCGGATCTCGCTTCGTGCCACTATTCAAAGGACGTGTTGGAGTGGTACGAAGCCAACGGGGTCACCTTCGTGCCAAAGGAAATGAACCCGCCCAACGCGCCGGAGCTTCGCCCAATAGAAAAAAATTGGGCGATTATGAAGCAGGCCCTCCGGAAGAACCCAAAAGTTGTCATATCGGAGGCGGACTTCAAGAGAAAATGGATTTCTGTCCAAAAAAAAACTACAACCTGACGTTGTACAGAACCTTATGGACGGGGTAAAGAGGAAGGTGCGAGCATACGGGCTTGGGCTCGAAGTATGAATAAAAAGAAAATGCCAAAAGTTGTTTAATAGTTTTTATTTTACTGTCTAAAATTTTCAAAAGGATCGGTCTACTGGGCGAATTTCTACAGCGTTTTTTCCGTGATGCAATTTGATGTGACACACCCTTTACCAATGCTACGAAAAATTTTCGGAAACCTTTGAAGGAAAAAAAATAATTCTCATATGTTCTGAAGTACCATCGTAGAACGCGTTGTTAGTCCAAGAAGAAAATTGGTAGAAACAGAAAATTCTAGAACGGCCAATAAAAAGATCAATTTGTGAATCGTTCTGGAATTGAACCTAAGATCGTGCTTATTAAGAAAATGTGAATGTTCGAATGAATTCATATCGAAAATCTATTCTAGGCGGGACGAAGTTTGCCCGGTCAGCTAGTTACAATATAAAATCATTATCAGACACAAATTTCGATCAATATTCTTTGAAAACTTGCAAAAAAACATGTTACCCTATTGAATGGGACACATGTTCAATTCATAAATCACCTAATGTACACAAAAATCGATCGAGCAGTTTCGGAGAAGTTCGACCACAAACTTCTTGCCACGAAATTTTTATAGGGGAAATGAGAGGAAAGTGATCACCCTAAGGAACATGCACATTTCCTGTGTCCACGTACCACTATAATTTCCGTTTTTTGAAGAATATTGTAGCTCAACTTATTGTTGTTCAAGATAGCAAGCGGTTTTTATTTAGAGAATTGAAAATAGTACATTTTTTATTTTTTTATTATTAGAAAAAAAAAAAAAAAAAATCGATTCTTTTAGTGAGGAGGTCATATGTGGGGGGCTACGTGGTCACTCGCACATATCATGCTAAAAGGGATAGATTTGTGCGTGTTTTCTTGCCCAAATTTGTTTAAATCATTATTGAAATAATAGGTACATGTATGAAATGAGCTAGGCCTATTCACCTAGAGTCGTAATTGAAATTTTCTCATACGTACAAAAAAGTTGTAGGAAACACATAACGTTTTTCATAATTAGGCTTGGTTTTGGTTGGGGTGGCATATTTTTCTTGGGTCAAAACCACAAAAGGAACCCCTTTTAGAGCAGAAGATGATAAGGTATATCAGCTTTTGAAAACAGAACATTGTCAGTAGCAATCCTTCACTGACCACTTTGCCGCCAAACAACAAAGTAATTTCTATGCGAAATAATCGCTGAAATCGCTCGAAAATATTAGGTCAAATAAACTAAATTTCACTAGAAACTCCTTAAATTTAAAACGCACAAAACTACGGCCGAATGGCTACCGAGAGAGCGATTTTTGTTTTTATTTATATTTTGACATGCGACAGCTCCACTGAAGTACAGGGGCTTTGTCCCCACTACTCCTATAACAGTTAGGATGAAAAGTTCATAAGATAACACAGTAAAACAATTTTTTTTTTGCAAAATTCAATTTTATTATTCAACATAATTGCTCTCGAGGGCGATACAGCGATTATAGCGATCTTGCAACTTTTCGATACCATTTTTCTAGTACTCTTTCGGTTTTTCCAAAATAGGCCTCAGTTTCGGTAATCACTTCATCATCGGTCTTAAATTTCTAGCCAGCGAGCATTCTCTTCAGGACTGCGAACAGAAAATAGTCGCTGGGGGCCAGATCTGGAGAATACGGTGGATGCGAAACAATTCGGAACACAATTCATGCAATTTTGCCATCGTTTTCATTGATTTGTGATTTTTCCATTTTTTTCACAATAACAAAAGTGGCTTCACTCTCAATGCTGTAACTCGTGAACCAATCAACTGATCCATCTAGACTTCAACTTTTCAGCCGAACTGTTAAGTATTAGATTGTCAATTTCACTATCCAGGTTGAAACTGTTTGAAAATAGGTAAAATCGGGCTACAACTTTTACGCAAACTGATTCTTTGTGTCGAAATTTGTTGGTCTCCGGGTTCGAGCAACAGAGAAAAAGAGTTGTCCGTATACCGATTGGCGAGCGTCGATACGCGATGAGCGGAGCCATCATAAATGCTGGTAGATAAACCGGTTAATGATGTTCCAAGGTCTGCATAACTGTCATTCACCGCAATTGCGCAAAGTGCCATAAATGATCGGAGTTCAGCGAATCAATCTAATTCCTATGAGAGAGAAATCGCCTTGTGCAGAGGTTCCGGTGTCAACCGCTCATCAGTGGCAGCTGTTTCGAAATTATTCTAATTATTATTTTATGAGGTTCACCGAAGCCATCACATGAGATGTTCCTGCGGAACAAAACCAAACTCTGGTACTGGTAATTATCCCATTTGTTCTAGTCATGGAAGCAGACATAAAAGGAATGATGAACCCGTTCAAGGATACCATTCGGTTAATGATCCGGGTATGTAAAAACCTGTTTCTTTTGTTTCTGCTTCAGGAGTAACCACGAACGCTGTTTACACAGTTCAGTGATTCAACCAACCGAAGAAATATTGATGTATTGATTACCAAACGCTGTATCAGCGTGCATTTGCAAAGTGCATAAATTGAGCCACAATTTCACCCACTTTCAGATGAACTACATATATCGCACACGTGTGCAGAATGGTCTGTTCAGGTTTACGGTGTTCCAATTTGCTCACAATTGTGGCTGGAACACAAGTTAATTTATTATTTGCTTACCAATTTTAAAACAATTCGTAACGGTTTCATGCCATATTACGATGCAAATGGCGATCACGAAAATTACTTTCATTTTGTCGAGCTTGGTTAAAGTAAGAGAAAAAAAAACTCATAAGCATGAAGTCGAACAGACCCATTATTGATATGGTAAGTGGTGGAATCTGAAGGGGAAACCTTGAAAATTTGACATGCTTTTGAGTTGTGCTGACTCAATTCTCAAATTCGTGCTGCATTGGTATCGAGTGTAGTTCGACAGTTTTGTTGTTTCTGCAACTCAACGTCAGCTTCGCGCATGTTAATTTTATTCGATGAAAAAAGTTTCTGGAAAGTTGATCGCGTGGGCATTTGATGTATCCATCACAAAAAGCAAAAGAAGAATTATTGAATGTTCTGGACACATTTTACGAGGAACATTTGCAAATTTTATTACATCATATGTTGTTGTGTCTATGTATATTAAAACCATGTAGCTTTTATGTTACCATGATTTAGATGCCATCATCTCGAGCACCGCAAATGCCACTGGTTTCAGTGGTCTGATTATAAAAAAATAACTAGACTCAAAAGTTGAACTGGTCTGAATCAGAATCATTCGGACTCCACTGACGGCCGAGATATTGGTACCTTCAGGGTTGTGTCACATTTACCCGAATACCATACATTCGAAACACATTTACCCGAGGCGCATTTACCCGAATGTAACACATACCCGAATGACATTCATCCGAATGAACATTTACCCAAATGCAACAAAAACCCGAATGAGCAATTTATCAGAATGTGACACTTTCCCGAATGTAACAAATACCCGAATGCGTCAGTTACCCGAATGAAGTAAGGAAAATTCCTACAAATCAGATTATGAGTTTTGTCGAATCTCCTGTTGATAAAAAAGATTGAATCGGAACAACATAAGAGAGCAACAAAAATACGAAGTAAAATGAAAAAAATGTAATGAAGAAATTTGAAATGATTCCTTGATGATGCTGGGTCATTTTTAGAAATCAGTACAGGTACAATTAAAATGCCGTCTTCTTTCCTTCACGTATTGCCCTTTAAGACTAAGAGATAATTTGGAAATGAACACGGACGCTGGTAATTTTACCACACAAAAAATAAAACATAAATGCCTCGAAAATGTGTAAAGAATTGGTGGTAGAATTGGTGTAAAGTATTGGGGAAAACGGCACTCGCGTATTAACGCCATTGCAGCGCAATTATTATTATGAATTTAGTTTGTCGTAATGGAATTTATTCTGAGGTCTATGTAATGGCGACGAAGTCCCCATCTAACGAGGATAAGGAAGCGAGGTGGCCCCAAGCCGCAATCCAAGTAGGCCGTCGAGCCGCCGTCGAAAGCGGTGGCCTCTCACAAACAAACCTGTGTTCCACCGATTGCCCGGTTAGTTTGAACCATAGAAGACGATCCTTTAGTTAGGTTCGACCGAGTGTTAGCAAGCGTTGGACGGCATACGTTGTGCGGTTAATTTTTAGCTTTGAGATATATCATTCATATTTCAATGCTAAAAATTAAAATTCAATGCTAAAAATTACGGGTGCCGTCCGGCGGTCGCCTACGCTTTCGGTCTGAATATTTGAATTGGATTTAACAAACGTAAATTTCTTAATTCAATAAATGAAGAAAATTATTCTCTCTTTAACAAATAAGCTTCTCTGATTTTAATTTATCAACAGAATTATTAACAATTTTTTAAAATTTTTGTTTCTTTCTTATTCGGAATTGTTTACCATTCGGGTAAACGTTTAATCCATAAAAATGATATTCGAATGACCTTATTTTTCGTTAATGCTCTACAATTTCGTTGTGTTGTAATACTGTGCTTTTTTCTTCTTCCAACGCATTATCTGTCTTTTTTATTCTATGAATTTTATGAAATTGACAACCTTCTTCGTCGTGTGCTACGTGATCCAATTAACTGGACTCATTCATACAAAATTAATAATTTAATTAATAAAAAAGTGGAGCTACACTCTGTCCAACTTATTTAAGACCACATTGAATATACACTCGACAAAAAAAATAGAGGAACAGAGTGCGAGGTCGGAAATTTTAAGTGATTTTTGACATGATGTAACTTCGTGAAAAATCAATGTCGATGAGATGTGCATCATTTTATAGCTATAACTTTCAGGTATTAGATTACTTTACGTACATATTTTTATGTTGGTATGTGTAGGTGTAGTAGGCATCGATTTTTCTTTGTTTTTTCAAGAATATTCTGGACTAACATATTTTTTTGCCAGCCAACTCAACAGCAAATCCAATTTACCTTATCAACCAGCTTTTATTTGTTTCCAAGAACGTTCCTGTAGGATCTTCCCACACAGAGATGTTTCAGTTTGAATAAAAAATTACCTCTTCGTCTTTGATGATGAGTAATTCAATAAACAACCATCGCACCGCAAATCTAAAGGCAGTTTTGAAAACTCCAACAAATTTTGCACAAGGATAATTTGTTACTTTGACGAAAAAAAAAATTATTAATTTTTTTTGTATCGATTTAAAAAAAAATGCCAAAAACAGGATTTTTACAGTGCTTTACAAAATCCACTGTAGTTCTACAAATATCGCAGTAAGTTCTAATGTTTGCAAAGGGAATACATTAGGAAAATTTTTAGCCTAATTTATTCCCTAAACATCCGAGAACTTTTCATATTGATTCGTTCAGCCGTTTTTTTCTAGCCGACCTTTCAAAGTTTGGAGTAAATTAGAGGAGCAATTTAATCGCCTTTATGAGTTTGTGGGTGAAGAGTGCGTGTGTGTGAGTGTGTGTGGAAATGCGTATGAATATGTGTGAGTATCATCACTCCATACGATATTTGTACCGGGTTTTGCTGTATCGATACAGTAATCGTTTTATTTATGGATCTATCTGCTCGGAGTATGAAATTTATATAAGAACTAGCCGACCCGGTAAACTTCGTCCCGCCCCAAATTTATTTTTTGTTATCAATACCTTCAAACATTCATATTTCCTTAACAAGCGCACGTTCATGGGTCCAATCGCAGAACTGTTGATCTTCTAATTGACCCTTTGAAATTACCTTTGACTATAAAATTCCTAATACTTCTACCAAAACTCGTCATTAGAATATCAGATTATTTCAGACACAATTAGATTCAAGGTTTTTCAACCACTTGTTTATAACATGTTCCTCCGTTACATTGAATAAGGAGTGTATCGAAAAGTAGTCTTAAACATTCAACATTATTACACACAAACTGGTGAACTTTTTTTTTTTATCGTGTAATCAGAGCACGCTTTGTTTACCATTAGCGGACACGACTGTTGCGATGGAAAAAATCGACCAAAAAGTGCTCGTTAGCCATTTGCACGTGTGGCATTCTTTTTTCACAAAAGGGACTATAAATGTTCAAATTTATGTGGAAAAAATGCTTGAAGAAGAGATTGCTTCCACTTTATAGAATGCTCGAGGTTCCTCTTCCATTCTGTCCGGATTTGGCTACGGCACATTACGCCAAATCCACTCTACAGTGGTTTTCGGAAAACAACATCATGTTCGTCGAAAAAGACCTCAACCCACCTAACTGTCCCTAGCTGCGGTCAATTGAACGTTACTGGGCAATTGTTAAGGCCAAGTATTAGAAGGAAGGTACAGTGTCTAAAAATATTCAAGAAGAATTGGTCAGCAGCGTCCAGAAAGTGCACGATGTTTGAGTTCAACGTGGTTTGGCATACGCTACAGGTGAGCTAGATTATTTCGTATCGTACATGATAATTACTCACACTTATAAAAAAGCGTGCAGTGTGTGTGCGCTGTTTTGCACGCTATTTACTAACCTTTATTGCATACTAGATAAATGTCTAAGTTCGTTGGTTTGAATTCACAATGGGTAGACAATAAAGCGTCCATAGATGGGGTTGCTTCTTTTTCGCATCAGAAATCATGTTTTCGTTACTCTTTATATGGACGTAAAAATAAGATTGCGTACGCGGGTATAAAATTAGTGTCAGGGGGAAATGGAAGTGTGGATTGAAGTCAGTTGAATGAAGAGGTAGATTTGTATTCATTAGTCGCGTCAGTTAAAATAACCACTGACTGGACTAGTTCACCAGACATCCTCGCTAGTTAACGCTAGTCAATTAATTTCCTAGTCAAGTCACTTTTTGTTGGCGGCGACTGCCGAAGCAGTTCTAGTCGAAGCGAAGCTACGGAGAGTAGAGTCAGTCTTCATTTTTCACCTTCGAAGATTTCGGGCCCTGGTGGAGATAAATCTGAGTTCGATCTTTTTTTTTTTAGAAATCAACAAAAGCTTGGTTTTTTTTTCTTTAAATTGCTATGTAAACTTAATATTCGTTGATAAAATTCAATTTTGTAAACACTTTCTAAACGTTTTCAGTTCTATTTTGATGTTTGACTACTTTTAGATACACTCCTTAAAATAACAAAGTAATTTCTATGCGAAATAATCACTCTTTAAAGCAACAAAGTAATTTCTATGCGAAATAATCGCTGAAATTGAACAAAATATCTGTTCACCTCTCTAGAATATGTGTACATATTCTAGAGAGTGCGTCAAGATATCGTGTACACTTCAAGATATCGGGTTCGAATTCCGATCAGTCTTCCCGGATTAAAAATTTGCTCGACATGCCTTGGATTTTTTTTTCAGTTTTTGCTCATTTCTTGATATTCTTATAATAATTAATTTATGTCTGCACCAGAACCAGTCCGTTTTATTTTGCATTCATACTTTTCATGTGTTTTATTTAATTTTAATACACCCAGGTTTTTTTCGCGGGAGATACGTGCCTCGTAAAAAAACCGCGTTAATTCGAAAATCCGCGTAAAAAAACCATGTCACTTAACGATAGATATCAAACGGGACTATCCCTACGTAGAACGGAAGTAAAAAGTTGAGTGTTACTCGCTTCTGAAAACCCGTAGTTTTTTTCCTGCAATTTCGTTGGTTTCTGGTAGCTATAGTTCGGTTATCCTCACGAATGAGGACATCTGCTGTTGCTAAAAGATTTCCTTGTGATTTGTACACTCTACAGCCGATGCACGTGCAGTACCACTGTTGGAACGTCCACAGCTAAGTAGACAGTGAAATCCATTCACGAATCGCTGCCCGTAAAATACCCGCCCCGTTGTACAGCCCGCTGAGCTACCCGTTACCTAACACCTAAAATCCACGTAAGAATCGTGATAACCTTATCACGGCACTTATTTCCTTTATAAGCGCTAAGCTCCGTTACAAGCACTAATTACCGTAATATGCTCTGAGGGAACATAAGAGAAAAATGTGAGCTGAGGGGGAGATGTGATATGGTACTGGTCTTAATTGCAAAATCCGCGTAAAAAACCGCGTAAATTGGAAAATCCGCGTGAAAAAACATCGTAAAAAAAAACCGCGCAAGAAAAATCGCGTAAAAAATACCTGGGTGTATTAACTTAATGATAAATCATTCTGCTCTAACCTTTGTAGCGGTATGAGATCGGACCATCATCATCGTCATAAGCATCATCATCATCATATCAAACCATTCCGACAAAACGAGAATACGTATAACAAAAGTTTGCAAACGATTTAACAACAACAATAAGTGACGTTTACGTACGATAAAGTGACATGAATGGTTCGATATAAATGAAATTGGATTTAGGCAGATATTGGTAAATCTGTAAACATTTATGCATGTTACTCTATCCTTTTTTTTTCATGACATAATGTTTCTAGGAAATTTGAATCGGTTTAGAAAATGATCAAAGAAAAAGAAACAAACCCGATACAAACACCCTTAAAATTTACTGTTTTTTAATGGATAAGTAGAAAAATAGCAGAGTGATGGTGGAGTGGAAAAACTTCTTTTACATTCTGTACATCCAATTTCACAAAATCATCAACATACTAACTGAAACAATTGTATATGATTAAATCAAGAAGGGTATATACACAATAGTTCTTCCACTTACCTCAATAAATATATCAAGCACGTTCCTGCTACGATGCAGAATCACGTGCGGAATACCTCCTTCCTGTTTGTGTGCCGATCTGAATCAATCGTCTCATTGGCTAACTCGGTGGTTATTATTTAGCTATTCCATTTTGCTGCTCTATTGACGTAACCTATATTATGCCTCCACACGAAACACTTTATTTTTAGTAACATTGAAGACACCCGTTTCTGTGGTGGTTTAAAATAACTTCTTTCAGTGTGACGACTGCCCACTTCCCTCGCCCTTTTTTCTCGAACCCCGTGGCCTTTCTGCGACACTTTAAGCTGATGTGTGTTTTGGTTTAGCACCGACTAACCGGCAACAATAAGCACTTTTTCCTTCCTATGTGTCTCTCCCTCTGTCGGCACTTTTCACTAAGCACATTCACACGGATGAAGGGAAGAAGCATAAGTCATGAATGAATACGACTGGAGCATAACAAGTAGCAGCAGCTTACGCTTCGAGAAGTGCCCAATCCAATGAATGAGAGAACGCACCGGCGGAGAATTGCGCGAATGGCGTTGGTGGGTTTACCCTATCTGTGTTTTGTTATTTTTATTCAATGATGCTTCTCCATCCACATTGGAAGCCCTGACTAACAAGTAACTGCTCTGCTAAGCGATTAAAAAGCGCACTGTGAAGGCTGCTGTGGATTATGTTATGCAGTTTCCGCTACCTATCCAACACTGAATATGATTTGAAGAACGTTCCCTTCGAGAGGTTAAAATTTATTGTGAGATTGACCATAAGGATGTAAACGAAGGCGCACTGTGTCTAGGGCATTATATGTGTTTTGTGTGAGCTCGGGGGCACTTCGAACTATACGCCAGTGAAATATTTCTAATTTATATCACCGTTTCACTGATGGAGTGGTAATGATATATAAGTTGAATGTCGATATAGGAGCCGAAAGGAGATAAAAATTTTGCTGATAACAGTGACAGTTTATTCTATCTGTGAAGAAAAACATGCAACCCGCAATAGGAACGACTCATGTCCAAAGAGATTTAGGAACTAGAAATCTAATCTATCATTGGGAAGAAGTAGACTAGCAATATTCTATGTCCCAAACTGACAAAAATGATCTTTACATGGCCAGTTCTGGTGAAAGTTTTCTTCCACCACATAGCTTCATTATTGCCATAATAGAGCTTACAGCTTATAGCTTACTTCCCTAGAGATACCAACAGCGTGCCTCCCCATTCGAAGTTGCTGCACTTGCAGTGTTCTGTAGATGCCTCTCGACTGCAATCCATCATGGGCTGTGGCGCAAATGGAACAGATATTAACCAACAGCAGAGTTCATTTTTGGATAGCTTTCACAATATGATATTGGCGTGGCAAGAAGGCGCGGAGTTTTGATACTATGTAGTAATAAAAATCTAGGCAAAAATGAGTGCGGATACGAATTAAACATGTGTATTGTTCATCAAGGTTGAGATTGTTTTATTTTAGAAACATTTTTTTAATCCGGCCCAAAAAATCGTCAAAATGTCCTAAAACGAAAGTATCGAGTATCGAGCGAAAAAGTATCATTCGGATGAATTAAAGTACACATCGTAGTGGAACTTACGTTTGACAACTGCATTGGAAGGTATTGAGAACGACTAGAGCAGGGGTTCTCAAAGTGGTCGATATCGACCTTTTGGGGTCGATATTAGTTTCTCAGGGGTCGACATGAAAGAAAATTGATTTTGAATGGGGGTTTGACACCCATTTGATTAACACAAGTTCTTGTTTGAAACTTTAAAAATACACTATAAATTGTGTTACGCGTTCAAACTTGATTTCCAGTAGAATGTATAATTGTTGTACTTTTCAAATACTCAACAAATAGATGTATGCATTTGGCATTTGCGTTCTGATTTTTTTTTAAACTTGGATACACTCATTGACTAATTTAATTCAAGAGATTACATTAGTACAAATAGAAAGAAAATCACCAGGTTCATCTCATAACACTGATTTTAAAAAAATTAATTGCCTACTCCAGTACCTGTGAGTAATTTGTATTAACATATATACAATTGGGTTAATATTTTTCTATTGATTTCGTTGAATTTTGATGAGAAAATGATGTCAAGTTTATCCGCTTAACCCACGGCTGCCGGACTTCCAGATTTGTTTGGAATTTTCCAGATTTTGGTAAAGCATCCAGATATCCAGACCGTCCTTTGTCTTGTCCAGACTTTCCGCACTTTGCCCAGATTTTTCCAGATTAAAAAAAAAACTCTGCAATCACATTTGACTTTATTGGGTTGGTTTGGAAAGCTAGAAAGCTAGCTGGTTTCTACAAAGTTTGTAGTAAAGACCAGGGCTCTGTATAGTCAAAGTCAACTGAGGATAGGCAGCTGACTATCTGACTGACTATATCCGTATTAGGTTAGTAATGCCTTTTGGCTTCTTCACGCAGTCTCTCCGCCAAAACGACTAAACAGCCAGTCGGGAGTTTAGTCGCTATCTCCCTCTACCGACTTGACTATATCATTTCATTCTTCCCAGTCAAATTGTCTTCATTGCATTTTGAAGTGACTTCCCCCAAAACGAATTCGATCCTCTCTTTCTCTCTCCCATGTACGTGTGCATGCATCGATGTTTGAGTTCAACGTGGTTTGACATACGCTACAGGTGAGGTAGATTCTTTCGTATCGTACACGATAATTACTCACACGTATAAAATAGCGTGCAGTGTGTGTGCGCTATTTTGCACGCCTAATAATAACGCGAGGACCTTTATAGCATACTTGATCAATGTCTAAGTTCGTTGGTTTGAGCTCACGATGGGTAGACAATAAACCGTCCATTGATGGGGTAACTTCTTTTTTGCATCAGAAATCATGTTTTCGTTCCTCTTTATATGGACGTAAAAATAAAATTGCGTGCGCGGGTATGAATTAGTGTCAGGGGAAATGGAAGTGTGGATTGAAGTCAGTTGAATGAAGAGGTAGATTTGTATTCATTAGTCGAGTCAGTTAAAGTAACCACTGACTGGACTAGTTCACCAGTCATCCTCGCTAGTCCACACTAGTCACTTCATTTTCTAGTCAAGTCACTTTTTGTTGGCGGCGACTGCCGAAGCAGTTCTAGTCGAAGCGAAGCTGCTGAGAGTAGAGTCGGTCCTCATTTTCCATCTTCGAAGATTTCGGGCCTGGTAAAGACATAAAGTATCTTGGAGGATTGAAGGATTTCTTGAAGCATGTTGTGACTGAGAAGCACAAAAGCGACTGCTGTGATCACGAATGTTGATTGATTGATTGTGTTGGATTGTAGAGACTTTGAACTTTTCCAGTTCTAGTCCTCAGAAGGGCCCTTGTGGACAAACTCAATCCAAACTCCTTCTTCACTTGCCTCGAGAAAGACACTTCATTGTCATTGCTCATCAGCAAACCGTGTCCGCTTCCACAAACATCAACCGACGTTCTCGTGAAAATGTTCAATAAAATTCGCAATTAAATATAAAAAATGTCGACAAAAATCCAGACTTTTGATTTTCTAACATCCAGATTTCTGTTCAACACCTGGCAACCCTGACTTAACCCTTTATAAGGCCGTGAAAACTAGGCAAGGATTCGACTCAAACTTCAGAGAACATAATCCTTACATGAGGAAGAACACATTATCTTTGATAAAAAATAAACTATTTAAACAGTTGAAAAAATTGGTGGCAATATGGTTGCCACTGCCCGTCAACCCCAAAATCTTTGCTTGCCACTGCCTTGTGAGCTCATTTTATTGTGCCTGTGGTCATTCAAAAATTGAAACAGTAATTCTAGTGCAGCGAAAAAAAAATTTAAAGACTTACAAAGAAAAAAATATAAAATTAAAATTTTTCATCAAATACACTTTTTTTTATTGAAGAAACTGCAACTTACACAGTAGATCCTAAATATTTAGAACGCTTACAGTGAAAAACTTACCAACGAATTTAAACAGATTTTTTTCCCGGAGCTCTAATGTTTTTTAAGGGTAGTGGGGGCAAATTGGTCATGGGGGCAAAGTGGTCACCTGCATGTTTGGTAGTACAACTATTGACGATATATGCCGTATTGATAGTCACCTTATGTTTGAAGAATTTATTGACTTTTGAGTCACCCTGTACTTCAGTAGAGCTGTCGCATGTCAAAATACAAATAAAAACAGAAATTACTCCCTCGATAGCCATTCGGCCGTAGTTTTGTTGGTTTCGAATTTAAGAAATTTCTAGTGAAATCAAGTTTATTTGGCCTGATATTTCCGACAAATCGGCAGTTAGGACGATTGTTCACATATTGTAGGAGAGGTGAACAGATGTTTTGTTTAATCTCAGTGATTAATTAGCATAGAAATTATTTTCTTGTTTGGGGGCAAAGTGGTCATAGATGAATAACGACTTACAATGTTTTGTTTACTAAAGCTGATATATATCATCACATTCCTTTTCCTTTTGATCCTTTTGTGGCTTTGACCCTGGATAAATATGCCACTCCAACTAAACCAAGCCTCATTATGCGGAACGTTATGTGTTTCTTACTACGTTTTTGTATGTAAGAGAAAATTTAAATTGAGACTCCAGGTGAATAGGCCAAGCTCATTTCATATATGTACCCACTATAACAAATATGATTTGAACAAATTTGGACGAAAAAACCCATGAATCTATCCCATTCAGCTTGATATGTGCGGGTGACCAATTTGCCCCACTAGGTGATCAAGGTGATCCAAGCAAAAAAAAGTTCGATTTTTCACTTTTTTTCTAATGATGAAAACTGTACTATTTTGAATTTTTATAGTAAAAGCCGTTTGCTATCTTGAAGAACAATGAGTTGAACTATAATGTTCTTCGAGAAACGGGAATTAAATCGGTATGTGGGCGCTGGAAATGGACATATTCCTTAGGGTGACCACTATGTCCCCACATCCCCTACATATAAATGACTCCCAAATTAACATCTTACATTATTAGTGGCCCGAAGGGGGACTAAGGGGAGTGCCAGATACTGTTAGAAGTCTTTGGTTAAGCAAAATATTGAAATAACGGTGCGGCAAAAAAATTATTTTTGATGCCACCGACAAAATTTTGTTTTGCTGCACCGGTATATAGTTGTTACGGCTATATAACCAACCGCAAAGTTTTTAATTCAATAAGAATTTTGTATGAATAAGACAAAAACTAGAAATAGATTTTCTATTAAAAAATTTGGTTAAAGGGGTCTGAGGTATTACTTAATTCTGGGAAAGAGGTCTATTGCTCAAAATAGTTTGAGAACCCCTGGACTAGAGCAAACCCAAAACTCTTGAATATCGATATACACAATTCAAACAGTTGGACAACATCCGGATGATACGCTTGCGTAAAGATTATGATTCACGACAGCAAACGAAAACACCTGACGCTGAAACTGAACTTAGTGGGTAAAACAAAGCTTGAGAATAGGGATCCTAATCAAGTTACGAACGCACAAATCGGAAAAGAAAATATGGACAAACCCCTGAGCAAGCGCCAACGGGAGGACCGTGATCATGAAGAAATGGAAGAGCTGCCTTCGCCATTGCCTTCGGAAGACACAATTACAATATCGGCTTAGCGTACGAAGGCAGGATCCATTCTAAGAACGACTATTCATCGAGCGCCATACTTGACTATCCACAACTTTTGTTCCACATTATATTCGATACAAGGCCTGGATAAGTGGAAAGCATTTGAGTAGCTTTCCAGAACAACTAAACAATTTCCCTGGTATTTCGCTTTGGGTTTTCATCCGGATTACCTCCAATTTATGCAACACATTGTTCGCATCCCAAGTAAACGGACAACGTCATCCATTGCAGTTCCTCAAATATAGCCATGGATTTTAACCACCAGCTGGTCATAATGAGTTGAAGTCACGAATTTATTACTTCAATTACCATTTAACATCAAAAGGTGCTCGCTGTTTTCTCTCTCCACTCCCCGGTTCGTCAACAACAATGAACACTCTTACTACAAAATGTCTAAAGTCTGCTTCATTTAATATTGGAACACAAACAATTGCGTGTAGTTCAGTCATTTATTAACGAACTCATAATTTGTTTTTCATACAAATGTAGCATTTTCTTTACTCTTTCATAAAAAAAAAAAAAAATAATTCATTGCTGTTTCGAAGAAATTCTCGTACTTTTCCCGTAATACGGCACATTAGGCGGCGCACACTTTTTTCGTCCACCGTTTTGGCGATTTGATTCCACCAGTTCTTCATTTGAGTCATGTTCCTAACAAGTTTTCCCTTTGCCTTAAGCCTCCGCTTCGTGATTGCCCAGTATTTCTCTATCGGCCGGAACTGGGGGCAGTTTGGGGGGTTGAGGTCCTTCGGTATTACGCTGACCCCGTTCGTTGCGTACCATTCCATAACCGTTTTGCTGTAATGGCAGCTTGCGAGGTCCGGCCAAAACATTACTGGATGGTCGTGGGCACGAATAAACGGCAGAATCCGTTTCTGTAGGCACTCTTTTTTGTAGACTTCTGATGTCATTGTCTTGTCAGTGAGAAAGACTTTGGTTTTCTGTCCACAACTGCATATCCCCTGCCAAATCATGTACTTGCGGGCGAATTTATCCGCAAACACGAACTTAAATTTTGCAGGTACATCCCCCCGAGCCGTCGCCAAATAAAATTTTTGACCTGGGATTTGCCCAAAGTCCGCCTTCACGTAGGTCTCATCGTCCATCAGAATACATCCGTCGAACTTGGTCAGCACTTGGTCGTACAGCTTTCGAGCACGGATTCTGGCCACATTGTTCTGCTTCAGCGTCCGATTTGGCTGTTTGCTGGCTCGGAATGACCTTATTCCTTCCCGGAGACGAATTCGTCGCACCGTACTGTGAGCGGCCTGGAACTTATTGGCCAAATCGCGGTCTGAAAGATTGGGATTCCTCTTGACGGCCTTGATGACTTTCCCACGCAGTTTCCGGTCGACAGTTCCACTCCGACGCTTCGAATGCGGCTTCCGAGCCGTCGTCAATGTTTCCTTGTACTGCTTGATAACACGCCATACGGTATTTCTGGGCATTTTAAGCTGTTTAGCTAGCTTAGATGCCGACAACAATGGATTTTCAAGAAAACTGTGCACAATTTTATCTCTCCGTTCGGCTTCCATGGCGGTTGTTTACAAAATGCTATCGTTTGGTGTTATGACATAAATACATGGTGAAAGGTAATGAATTTCCCGACACGTGGGTGAAAAAAGTTTCCAAATCCGTCCACTAGGAGCGCCACAATGAGCAAAAGAATTTGTTCCAATATTAAATGAAGCAGATTTTAGGCTGCGGGTCAAACAAATTCGTCTTCGCAATCTGATGACTTCGTTTAACGTAAAATATTCCTTCATGGAGGAGTATGAGGCCAATGAACAACCCCAAGAGCTGACGTCACGGTTGGCGGAAGACACTGTGGGAGAATATAAACGAGTCGATGACTGAGACGTAATTAACCGATACTGAAGCGAATAAAGCTGGTGAAAAGTACGTAGCGGCGCAACTGGACTTTCAAAATAAATTCTTAGCATTAAAAGTATTCCTGTTATCCAAGCTTCGGGAGAATCCCGATCAAAACGCAGCCATGAAATCACCTCAGGCTTCGCAGTCCTCTTCTACTACGACTTCTCATCCGCATGTGAAATTGCCATTGGTTAGTCTTCCGAAGTTCTCAGGGGACGTAAGAGATTGGTTGACATTTCGAGATCTATTCCTGTTCTTGATCCATTTGTCAAATGAGTTGCCTGAGATTGAGAAATTCACTTATCTTCGGAGCCGGTTGGAAGGAGGAGCTTCATCAGTAATATCGTCTAGGCCACTCACGCAACGAACTACTGTATCGGCTGGGAGTTTCTTGTGAAGCGATATTCTAATAGCAAAATTCTTCGTAAAAGTCAGGTGCAGAGCTTGTTCAACATTCCGAGTGTTAAGAAGGAATCGGCTTTAGAGTTACACCGATTGTTAGAAGGGTTTGAGAAGGCAACCAGGATTCTAGATCAGTTAAACGGGCCAGAACAGTATAAGGTTTTAGCTTTAATTCATTTACTTAGCACGAAATTAGACGAAAAATAAGACGCAGCTGGGAGGAGAAGTCATAAACGTTAGAAGAGGAAAAATTCAGTGATATTTTGAAATTTTTACATTGCCAGGTTGAAGTGCTGGAGTCTTTGCCTACCAAACAAGCAGAATCAACAAAAATATCTTTCAGAAAGGTTCAACCCGCTAAAACTGCTAGCCACGGAGTATTCCAAACGAATTCGAGCAAATGTTATTCCTGCACAGATTCACATCCTTTGTTTTATTCTTCCAGTGATCGGAAAAATGTCAGTGATTGATCTTGAAAAGATTATTCGACTACATTCGTTGTGTCGCAAGAATTGCGTTTCCAAACACTTGCAAAAAAAAATTAATTTTGTTTTCGTTATTCTTGATTCTTGATTGATTCTTGATTCAATCTTTTTTTCTAGTTCACATGGTTTCGGAACCAAGGACGCTATATTCATTTATATTTCTATTGAACATTGAACATTGAACATTTTTATATAACATATCCAAAAATCAGTGATGTAATTTTTTCGTTTTTGAGTTATGATTTTTTAAAGTAAACCGATGATCCGAAAAATCTATTTTTCCCCTTTTTCCAAAAATGACTTTTTAAAAAAAATATATCTTTTGAACTACTGGACCGACTTTAGAACGCTATATTTTTTATATATTTTTTTATTCTTCTTAGCCTAAATGACCCGAACATACTCTAGGTTCAACAGTTCTCAGAATATTCTAAATTATTCGCGCCATTCCAGAGAATACGAAGTTAACTCATCACGCAATGCCATGTTCATTGATTTCTTCAATGTTGGGCAATAACAATGAATTTTTAGTCGATCACAACTGATAATATATTTTACGAATTGTTTAGTGCCAACTTATTAGATTCCCTTTCATGAAAGACAGGTCTAATAAGAAACAGAGCATTGCTAGTTTTGCTGTTATATATATATATATATATATATATATATATATATATATATATATATCGCTGTACAACGCTGTACTTCAGGCGATTACAGCACACGTTCCTTTGAAGTCTCCTCCGTGTAAACCGCCATGGTCAAACAACCGTTTACGCTTGCTGAAACGTCGTCGATCTGCTGCTCTACGTTCCTACTGCAGTCAACGTTCTCAACACTCGAAGCTGCAGTTCAATCGGACCAGTGATGACTACAGGAGATACAATGGATTTTTGTATGCCAGATACAAGATTCGTATTGAGGAGAGCCTACGTGTGAATCCAAAACGGTTCTGGTCGTTCGTCAACTCAAAGCGAAATGAAAACGGTCTCCCGACATCAATGTATCTTGACGAACTTTCTGCTGACACGATCAGTGGAAAATGCGAACTATTTGCACGACAGTTCAAACGCGCCTTCAACAGTTATACAGCTCAACCTGAACAGGTGAGATTATCTGTCCAGGATGCTCCCCGGGATGTATATAGCGTTGAAATGTTCGAAATATCTGAACAGGATGTAGTCAAAGCAATTCAAAGGCTTAAATTCTCGTATGCTCCAGGCCCGGATGGAATTTCACCTGCAGTGTTGAAAAAATGCAGTTCTGCACTGGCCTCTCCGCTGACGAAACTTTTTAATCGATCACTGCAGCAACGTGTGTTTCCCTCGAGCTGGAAAAAATCGTACCTATTCCCCATCCACAAGAAAGGAGATAAACGAGATGCTAAAAATTATCGCGGCATTACTTCTCTTTGCGCCTGCTCGAAGCTGTTTGAGATCATTATAAATGAATCGCTTTTTGCTAGTTGCAAGCAGTACATCTCCACGAATCAGCATGGTTTCTACCCACAAAGATCCGTGAACACCAATCTAGTTGAGTTCTCATCGCGTTGTATTCGCGCCATGGATGCTGGTAACCAAGTGGATGCCGTCTACTTGGACTTGAAGGCAGCTTTTGACCGGGTTGATCATCAAATCCTTCTCGAAAAACTAGCGAAATGTGGCGTAGTCCTTGGTTTTGTCGAGTGGTTCGAGTCCTACCTGAAGAATCGAGCTTTGTGTGTGAGAATAGGGTCACATGAGTCCGAGTCGTTCACAAACATATCTGGAGTGCCTCAGGGGAGCAATTGAGGCCCCTTAATTTTCGCATTATTTATAAACGACGTGTCCTTCATCCTGCCACGTGGAACGAGACTCTTCTATGCTGATGATTCTAAGGTCTACGTTATTGTCGAAGACATAAATGATTGTCATCATCTTCAAAGCTTGCTGAACATTTTTGAGACGTGGTGTGTACGAAATTGTATGACGTTAAGCGTCGAGAAATGCCAAGTTATATCGTTCACCAGAAAGCGGAATCCCATCAATTTCTCCTACATGTTATCCGGCAAAGCCATCGTGCGGGTTCAACAAGTGCGCGACTTGGGTGTAATGCTTGACAAGGAGTTCACTTTCATCTACCACTACAACGACATCATCTCCAGGGCAAACAAGCAGCTCGGTTTTGTTCTGAAGGTAACCAATGGATTTAAGGATCCGCTTAGCTTGAAATCTCTATAATGTGCGCTGGTTCGTTCTATCCTGGAATTTGCTTCTGTTGTATGGTGCCCTTTCCCCAGCATTTGGAAAGCGCGCATTGAATCTGTACAAAGAAAGTTCGTACGTCGTGCTTTGAGGAATCTTCCATGGCGGAATCCAAGGGAATTGCCTCCTTACGAGGAACGCTGTAATCTGCTGCGAATTGATACTCTGGAAAACAGGCGATCTGTAGCACAAGCCATGTTTGTTGCGAAGCTGCTGAGGAACGAGATTGACTCCCCTTTCTTGCTAGCTAATCTAAACATGTATGCTCCAGAACGCACCCTACGTGATCGTGATTTCCTTAGGCTCGATTTCCGGAATAGTTTGTATGGCCAGCATGATCCGATGGAGTTTATGTCTGCTACATTCAATAGGATTTTTCACATCTTCGACTTTAATCTCGCTAGCAATGCGCTTCGGATTAGATTAAATGATTATTTCAGAATAAGTTGACACTCGCAATGCGTGTATTTGATACTGACTTGGTTAGGTCCATTGAGACAATTTGATGTCAGATGGATTAAATAAAATAAAATAAAGAAAATAAATTAAGAAAAAAAAATAAAATATATATATATATATATATATATATATATATATATATATATATATATATATATATATATATATATATATATATATATATATATATCTAGATGAATTCAGCTGATAGTTAATGTCAATGTCACACTACAGTAACAGTTGTCAAATATTGTTAAAGAAAAACGACACTACGGTATATGGCATTTGTATAAGTGCATAGCTGATAAATAAATGCCTTCGTTGTTTTTCAAGCGTGTAAGTTAAAATATATGCCCACAAGTTCGATATATTTGTGTTGGATGAGAAATCGTAATATGATTTTTCCCTAAAACTCGCTTCACAATATATATGTTTAGCATTGACGCCTCTCGACAAATGCGTGGCATATATAAGAGAAACAATTGACTATACTTAGGACAAGTCGTTTTTTTCTCGTCTTGAAAGTCTCAAAAAATTCTCAACTTGTAATCTTTCACACCAGAATTTCTATCATGTTTTTAATTATCTACTTCTTATTCGAAAAGAGTGATCCGATAGTGCTAACCCAGTCAATGATTACTGTTACGAACAAATCCTACACCCTCAATTAGCAATAATCGATACGAAAGATTCTTTGTAACACAACCAGTGTTTAGCTCGAACTAATCCACGATAGATGTTCCGAAACGCCCAACATTGAGCCACCCGTATGTATTGAAATGTTTTTGTTTACTGTGTACTATCTACACAATGCAGGTGGAATAACTGCCGCGCGCAAAAAATTCCCACCATCCGACAATTAACGTGCCAACGCTTTAAAAGCGTTCGGCCATTTCGGAAGAGCCACAGTTTTACAATGTGAAAATGACCTTGCGCATTCTTCGATGCGTCAACGTGGAAATAATGTGTGATGCACGCGGTCATTTGATCGGGCCGGACACCCGGAAGTAACCTTTGCGTTTGTTCGAATAAGTACGCTGTTGTTTGCAGATTTTCAAGAGGTTTTCGAGCCTCTGATTGCTAATCGATTGATGAAAAACGCTACTAATGTTTCATCCTTGGAAAGTTGAAACAAAATTTCGAATGTTTCAGCTTTACTCGCCTCTACATTCGTATTAACCAACTTGATCAATCCTAACGAAACGTTAAAATTTTTCTTATAAGCCAGTTGAAAACAGAATCGTCGACCTCCACGGTAGATATATTCACAAAAAACAGCAAACCGTCTAGACACTGAGTGCCTTGAAGTTACGAGCTGAAGCCGCTCTCTCTCAATTTTTGGCTTAGGTGAAGCCAAGCCCATTGAATGAAAGGAACAAATAATGATAATGATTGATAACTTTCAAATTAGTAACACAAGTAAAAATAAGACTATCATCGGATCAACGTGCAAAAATTTATTCTGTGGTCGACAAAATACATATCGAGTGTCATTTTGTGTTGACCCAGTTCCTGCACCACCGAATTTGCTTCAGTGCGTAATTTTGCGTGAACAAGCAAGCCCCATAACAAACCCAAAACAAAAATATTTTCTGTGTACGCTACGGCTCATTCACTAAATGGAGTGGAAATAGTAAACATTCACACACTGTTACTGGGGGGAGGCCATTGAAGTCCAATTATTTTGATTTCCATTTCCGTTCAATCTTCAGCGCGGTTCGATTGCCGCAAATTGTGGAGAGCCTTGGGGGTCGGCAAAATTTGCACGTTTTACAGGTTGAATTGATTTTGAAGATATTTACAAAAATCAAACAACCGAACTGTGCGTGTTGTAGATAATATTTTCTGTTTGCTTAAAAAACTACATCTCAACTTTAATAGTATTAAACCAAGTTTGTAGTAAAAACCATACAGTGAAGTTCCACTCGAAGATACGTATTTAATGGATCATTCCCAGAAGCTGGTTTGGTTTTGCTAAGGGATAGAAAGGTTGCCAGGACTCGCGACACGTAAGCAGGAAGTTATTGCTAAGGCTCATCGGCCTGGATCTGCGACCTGATAGCAGGAGCTCTGCGACCTGAAGGAGGAGGATGGATTTTCTCGAATACAACTCGGAAGTTGTCAACAATAATTCGAAGACCGGACACGGGTAATATGTCTTGTAAATGTGGAGCGAATTATTGCTTACAAAAGTGTTCATTTAAGGATGGGTGTTCATTTAAGGCGTTTGAAAATCTGCCAACGTTCTCTTGTATGGGTATTCCACTCAATGAAAGAAGGAATAAGTGGAATACGGGGAAACGCAGATATGAGATATGTTTGCGAGCAGCCAAGATCAAAGAGGACTTGACAGTTATTTCTCGCCACAACGTCATGAAGTTCATGGACGATATCTTTCTGGGCTATGAAGCCTGAAACGAATGAAACGATGTAAAAATTCTTAATGCCAGTGCAGATGTATGCAAACTAGTGCAACTTTAGGGAGACGCCGTTAGAGAGCTCTGGTATCGCCATTGTATACAAAATATTACAGTTTGTCCCGAGACAGTTAGGCGTCGTGCACAAATTACGTGACATTAAAACCATATGGTAAGGTTTTGGCATCAAATGATAGCATAGTCTATTAGCTACTACTTACTATTAATTTCATCCAATTTTGTATAACTTCATTGGGCAATAAATTCCGTTTAAACCAACTATGTGCGGAAGGTACATAACCTCACACAACCTAACAAAAAAACAAATCATATAAAATTCAAAAATATGTTAACTTTTCTACAGTGTTACTTTGATAAAAGATCACACATTGTGATATAGGAAAAAAACCATTGGAAGGTACCTCCTACATGAAAAAAATGTAGGTTTTGGCCAATGTTTTTGCTAAGCGATTTTTTAATTTTTGGTCGTTTTCTGGAAAACGGAAGAACGGAAAAATCTAATTCTTGAAGATTGGGGTTTCTGTCAATAATTGAAACTACACCAATGGCTTTTGTTAAAAAAAAATGTTTTTACAGCTTGGTATATATAGGAATATAGTACTCATTCCGCTTCTTAGATTTTGGAGTTTGCGAACCCTGGGGGTCCCTAGATTATTCCACACATCAGCTAACGATTTTCCTGCATACTCAAAATGTTCCGTTTCCAGTCCCTCATGATTATGAGGAAGTATTGAACCTACTAACTCCCGGGGAAGAGGGGTTCAACGATTGAAGCCACTGCGTCCTGGAGCATTTGTAATAACGCTGGATCAAGATTCAATTGGTTAAAATGATCAATCGAAAATATCTATGACATTTTTAAACCGGGTTCTCGTCCGGTCGTCCATCCACATTATTTATGATTACTAGCTTGATTATTCCTTGAAGCTGACCCAGCAAACATTAAGTCGTATGAATAGCTATAATTGGAGGCGATATACATACAACCAAGACACATTTGTATGATATATGATGCAGATAACTAGCATATACACACAAAAGTGGAGGCGATATACGTATATGCCATATTTTGTACGCATATAAAGCCGTATATAACGATAATCCATCGATGACATGTAAAATCGTGTTTTTGCATTTTATGCGATTTTAGATATATATGATCGATATTTTGATTGATATTTTATGCGATTGTGATTTGATACGAAATTATATGTGACTTATCATGTGCAAAGTTATACGATTTAATGTTTGCTGGGGAAGAATACCGAATTCAGGCAGCTCGCTCACCATTTTAAAATCGAGCCCATGAGAAAATGCGTTCAAACAACTGTACCACTGTATTAAGCATGACCAAGGTGCCCTAGAATCCTGCGATAACAGACGGAATAAGCTTTTGTTTAGCAGCCATGACAAAATCAAGATCTGTGTTTTTGGTCTGAAAAAATCTTTTTATCTTAGCTTTTTCTCAAAAAAATCTGTATCAATATCTGTATTAGGTCCAATTTTTAAGCATAATTTTAGTTTTAGTATCATTGATTAGCATAGAAATGATTGATTAGACGATGTTGATGGTATCCACGTAGTGCCAGGAAACATATACACTGTAGTATGAATACATTGCTTTTTTAAGGTGCAATGGGAACTCATTCAGTTACAGGGGATGCTTGCTCACATTGTTTAGCGTAAATACTTTCATTCAGGCACACACCAAAATGTAATGGTAGTAATGAATTAAAAGGTAGCATAATAAGGCTAATCTGGAGAATTGTCAACGCTTGAGAAGGACACATAAAGTTACTATATAGCTAATGCTTACGCTAATCGGCTTAATGCTAATCGGGTATGTTTTTATTTAAATTTCTATTTTTTATTCAAACTTTAGTCGTCCGACCATTTGATGGTTAAGCAGATGGTCCTAAAAGCTATTGTTTCGTCCTCGCTTAGTTCAGTAACTTTTATTTCTACATCTTCACCACCTACGTAGATATCTTCGGATGCTTTTCTAAATCTCTGAAGTCTGGTCCTGGAATATCAGATGTGATGTAGGCATATATTACTCAAGAAAGTAAGACAAAGTATTCTGGTGTCCAAATTAATCTGAGTGAATTCAGGTGTTTCAGTTTGCTTTGTCCAATTCAACAATCAATAGCAAAACGTAGGTCAAAAAACAGTAATAAAGGATTTCGCTCGTAGTTGAATCTCTCTAGGTTATGTTTAAAGACGAATTCCAGTGAGAGCGGGCGATTACAGCATTTTCAATGTTTCGAGTTTCAATATTTCATGAACTGATTTAATCCCTTCTTTTCACTTTGAGCTGTGCATTTTCAATTCATTTGAAAAATGAACTTTCAAAGGAGATAAATTTTCACGACAATATGAGTGCACTTTTGGAATTCACATTCGCTGTGCTTTAGTAAGAAGAAACGTTTATCTTTTTTTTATTTATTTATTATAACACTGTACACTCTGTCCAACTCCTATAAGACCAGGTGATGATCTTGCTGCTTTTTGCCATTGTAAACAAACAATGCTTCAACTTATATTCTAGTGTATTGGTATTGGTGACTACCATACACTGCACGATTTTCATATGTGAGTGTGCAAGCGCTGAGCGTAAACCGAAAGTTTTGTGTTTTACAAGTGTCAAGTTTCTATAAGACCAGTTACATTTCTCCGTACTTTCAATTGTTTTGATCAATAAATCTGGAAAATGCTGAAGGGGAAAGTGCTTACGGAGAGAAAAGAAAGACAAATCGATGCATTTCACCAAGAAAATGTTGGTATCGAATAAATTTCTCGTCGGATTGGACGATCCCATCATGTAGTGCTCAATTATTTGACGAATCCTCAAGGATACGGTAAAAAGGAGAGAGCTCCACGTTAATCGAAGCTCTCTGACCGGGATGAGTGGGAAATAGCTAGAACTGCTTCGAATACTTCAAAATCGCTTATGCAAATGAAGCAATATTTCAATTTAAATGTTACTCGGGTGACAATTCGTCAAGTTTTGGTAAAAAACCTCACTTAAAGAGGGTTTAAAAGGTTAAAGCTCCTCATCTTACACCATCTCACATCGGAAGACGTCTGAGTTTTGCCAAAGCTCACATGAACCGGCAGTGGGACATGGTATGTCACGACAAAGGAATACATTTTGTTGTATACCATAACGAAAAGTTCTTCAATGTATAGGTTATCTTCACTGACGAAAAAAGTTCAGTTAGGATAGCCCTGATGGTTTCAACAGGTACTGGCGTGATTTACGGAAGAAGGAACAGTATTTTTCAACCAGGAATTTTGGTGGAGGCTTGTGCATGGTTTGGGCGAGATTCTGTGCAACCGGAAAGCTCAAGATAGCTGTCACATCATTCAAAGCTTACATACATGTTCTGGAATCCTCTCTTTTACCGTTTTTGTGTGGATATCGTAACAAAAAAAATCACATTCCAGAAAAACAATGCTACTATTCATATCAGCAAGGAAACTAAGCAATGGATTGAAGACCAAAAACCTAATTTTTTGGACTGGTCGGCTTGCTCTCCAGATTTGAATCCTGTCGAATATCTTAGATCCCCCTTGTACGCAGAATCTAAGGAAAGAGAAAACGGTACACCACGATTGATGAGCTCAAGGTCGCAATTTCAACATGGAATATATATATCGAGAAGTTCGTTCAGCAACATTTGGTAAATAGTATTCCAACACGAATTTTCCAGGTTATTAGTCGAAATGGCAAGGTTGCCAACTATTGACATGTAAATCAGCCGATCGTCTTGAATTTTTTGAACGAAAATTACGTTAAATATACTTTATTCAAAGCATTCAACAATGTATGAATATATCTTGTTGGAATTCTAACTGTTTGTGTTGTAACGAAATATATTCAGGGTGTTCTTATAGAAGTTGGGCAGAGTGTAGCTGCTCAAGTATATAGGGACCCGTGAATTTATTCAGCAATAAAAATGGAATTTTGTTACGTAACGATCACGGCTAACCCCCCTACCACCCATGTCACATTAAGTAACGCAACCTCGACCCCCCTCCCCTCCCCTACTAGTGTTACGTAATTTGTACACGACGCCTTATGTGAGAAATTATTACAATTGTCGGAATTGACATTGGATGAGGTAGTGAAGCAACTCAATGCATACCTGGCTTCTCGTTCGGAAAGTGATCAAATTTCAGGGCAAGTCAAATCAGTACCGACATGGTACAACGCGTTCAAGCGGTCTGCATGTTCTGTGGTCGTACACACGACGGGGATCAAATGTGTTCTGCGTGGAATAAAACGTGTTCGAAATGTGGTAGGCGAGGACATTTCCGAGCAGTTATTCTCGTGTCAAAGAAATTTCCCGAAGTAATACTTCATCCTTCCAACCCGGTAAGCGAAGTTTCAATCAGACGTATTCTTCGAGTTCGTCTGGTGATTATGTTCGGAACAAAAAGGCATCTTCAGTTCGACGACTTCATGTCGTAGACGATGCGGATATGAAATAAAATGTCGAATTAGTTAAAATGGTTTCTTGCGACAATGACTTCGAAGAAATGCTTTGGGTGAAAGTTGGAGGGGTTCTGATAGAAATGCAGATTGACTCCGGGGTGGAGTCGAACATTATCGACAGTAAGACATGGGAGACTATGGTCCGAAACGGAGTAAAAACTACTAGACACAGTCAACATCCCGATAAGCAGTTCCGAGCTTATGCACAGAAGGACTATCTGAACGTTACCAATAAGTTCGAATCCGAGATTGTCATCGATGATGGAACCAAACAGGTGAAAATTGCGGCATGTTTCTTCGTAGTACAAGGGGAACCTCAGCATTTACTGTGTAAAAAGACAGCGAAAAACTTGGAGTGTTGATCGTTGGACTCCCAAGTCGACAGTTGTAAGACCATTTCTCAGCATTCCAGGAGTTAAAATTTATTTCCCAGTTGATAGTTCGGTGCATCCAATGGCACAACGACTGCGAAGACTGCCGATTGCCACGTTGGAAAAAGTCGACTGAAGACTCAAGGAGCTTTTGGCCATTATCGACTTTATCGAGAGAGTGTCAGAACCAAGCCGTTGGGTTACGCCAATGGTTATTGTCATAAAGAATAACGGGGACATCAGATTGAGCATCGATGTGCGACAATTTTCAATAAAGCGACCTTGCGAGAAACACATCCTCTTCCAACGATCGAAGACATTCGTTGGAAGTTGATTGGTGCGGTATACTTTTCTCGGTTGGATATAAAGGATGCATTTATAAATTAGAACTGGACGATGAGAGTAAACCGTCAACCACGTTCATAACACACAAAGGTAGGAATAACTTAGACAATTAATGTTTATGTGGGGCACGATCGGTAAAACAACAACATTTGTATTCGGCGTTCGGCGGTCAACGATTCGATAACACTGAAGAAATTAGTGACGCAGTTACGTACTTCAAAAAGTTGGTGCCATGCTATGAAAAGTGCCTGGAACGTTACGGTGATTATGTAGAAAAATAGAAAATAAAACGTAGATTACGAAAATTACCTTGTTTTTTGTCCTAACTTTATTTTTCCGCGATTTCTGAGGCACTAAAACTTATTTTTTGAACGACCCTCGTAGATTTCACTAACAGTGCAGAATGAACTACTTTGAGTTACAAACATATATATTTTTTCTATACTCTATTTTCATCACTAGGTTTGTTCAGATACAAACGATTGGTTTTTGGAATATCTTATGCACCGGAGATATTCCAGAAAGTCATCGAGCACATCTTGTCTGATTGTCCTAATACAGGGTCTTTCAGATTAAACGCTCACGCAAAAAAATCGAATAGCTCCTTATAAATTTCTTTTTTCGCTCCGTTGATGGTAACACTGCATTCCCCACTTCGGGACGATAATATTCGGTTACTCGTTCAGTTTGATCGGATGGTTTTTTGTGTCAAAATGTACAATTTACAAGAACGTGTATTTTTAGTGAAATCGTATTACTCGAGCAACTGAAACCTTCATGAAACTTTGTCCTCTTAAGATGAGAATTTCAACATTTCTCGTTGTAAATTACTTCCTCTGGGGGTACGTGAAGGACCGTTGCTATGTTAATAAGCCACAAAATTCAGAGGAACTTAAAGAAGAAATAACTCGGAAATAACTTTCACCAGCATCGAAGTCGTAATGTTGAAGTTGTGCATGAAGAAGTTTGTTCACCGTTTAAAACGCGTTATCGAAAAAAGGGGTGGTCAAATCGAAAATGTCCTAAAATAAGCTTTATTTTGGTTTTTTTTTTAATAAAAATCGGTTCACTTTTGTAGAAGTTATTAAAATTTGTTGCGTGAGCGTTTAATCTGAAAGACCTTGTACTATATATGCGTCATTGAAATTTAAAAAAAAATTGCATTCGTTTGTTTTGTTTTGATGTAATCACAATATACCGTAGTGACAACTATCCTGGGACACACTGTATAAGGTATGTTTGATGGACTTAAAAATTTGAAAGAATAAATCACAGGAAACGAGACTCTGCTTAAAACATAGAAAAACAGAAAATGGATAATTAGCCGGCCAGTTGTTTCAATGACATTGAACAAAAATCTATCAAAAACAGAACGGTCTTGTTTTTAGGAAGTGTCAACCATAATTGGGCAATTAAAACGACTAAATTTAAAAAAGATGTCTTCTGTATGGCCAAGGATAAACGCTCGCATTCGTTCAATGTGAATAGCGGGAAAAGGTAACATTTTTATTATCCAAATTCAAATGAACGATGAACGAAATAACGTGATGTTGATGGGATGCAGGTTTTTTATGCCCCGTGAATATAAGAGAAGAAAATCACCAACAAAATGACTGGCTCTAGATAAAGCAAAAACAATCTTCACCTTGAAATTCTCCTGGAAACTGCTTTCGATTTCGATTTCAACATAACAGAAAATTGCCTGAAATTGGAACACAAACAACAAAACCCCGGAGAAACTTGTTTAGAAGTGGTGCGAGGAGGATTAATTTAAAACAGTTTGTTTGGCAGAATATCTGCCTCCCATTAATATGCAGCGGTGGATCTGAAAGACTGATATTTGTTACAAACGAAATTCTAGATATAAAAAAATTACTAGCGAAATCCCGCAAGGACATTGGCAGAAGCGATTGCAGCAACATTTTGATTCATGAATTGATTGTTGATATAAGTACCAAACTTTTCCCAGTTATCACTACTAATCTATCTACTATTCTCCATCTTCATTGGCTTCATAACGGTTTTAGAGAAGCTTCGCCATCTCAACGTAGAATAACTTTGATTCTTTTTTTAATTGTATTTTGAGTGGCAAGTTTGAGAACACGCATATTCCTGCGCAAGCTAGAAGGATTTTATTCGACGAAAAATCCGTCGATAAGAACGGGAATTGAATGCTAATGATTTGCTTTCCAGGGTCCTAAAAATACGGATCACATTATTTTTTTCTCGAAACTGTTGGGTATTGGACACGCAAAACATAGCGTATAAGTAATCCGATTTGTTTTTGCTTTGTAATACCGCTAATCTTCAGGCGGAATAAAGTTTTCTTCCTTCTGCTATGTTGTTATGTTTTTGTCACCACTTTTGACGGATTTGTACCATTTGATCGAATTAAACTGAAACAGGGGCCGCACATAACTTTTCCATAATACCATCTGCTAGGGGTAGACTTGTAACCTTAGGCTAAATACAGCAGATCGAATGCCAAATTTCGACTTATTTAACCGTTGCATAATATTGCCGTGTTCGCACTCGTACTCAGAAATGAAAGTATGCTTAATCCTACGAATAGAGGGAAAAACATCTCGTCCATTAGGGCTTCACTCAACGCACTTTTTTATGGCACGTGGTAAAAATAACATTCACAATGGGATGGAATGGATCCTCATTAACTCGCGGTAGCACTTTTCGTTCATCCACAGCACACGTATAGTTACACCGAAGTATCACCCAGTTTTTAGCCTAGCACTTCAGGTTCTTCAAATGGTGATCTCCATTTTTTGGCACTGATCTAAGATTCATAATTGGGATCTTTGAAGCGCTGCTCATTGTGCAGTTAACATAACATCACTAGACTAGGTCACTAATGTTTCCAATGCACTTCAACTTCAATCTCTTCGATCTTCGAAGCTCCAACAATACATTGATTTTTTTGATCCGAGATGACAACATGCATGCAAACATGCAAACCACACTCACTGCAATTGTCCGCACACTCTGGTTCTTCAGGAACACTTTCTTAATTTTGCAATAAGACCTGAAACGCAACTCAACACTGCCGCCGATAGAATCACAGCCCACGCGGTTTACCGAGAGGCGTTCTTGATCGAACCGTTGCCAGTCGGATACTGGTCTGATCGCGGGCAGCAATGCGTTGACTTCGGAGGTTCTGCACGAAGCATGCGGGTATTCCGAGTTCTCCACACTGTTGGTGGTGTTGGTTGGAATATATAATGTAGAACTACTGCAAATAAGCATTAAGCATAGAAAACCGCCGTCGTCGTCACGCCGAAGCCGCCGCCACTACCGATACGCAAACATAAACAAAACCAAACCGCAGCAACGAGCAGAGCTTTGTGACTGTTGCGGTGTGCGGCTGTAAACAAACTAAAATCACGAGCAAACGGAACCGAACTGAGTTTTTTTTTTCGTTCGATCTGCCAATCATTGCGCACTACCTAGGCTTGTTTTGGAAGCGCGCGCGTTCGCGATCTTCGAGCGCTTATTATGTGCAATCGCACATGCGCTTGCTAAGCGGCAATTTTACAGCGAGAGGCTTCAAATATGGGTAGATGCGACAAAAAATCGCTATACTGTGATTACAGTGTACGCCACCACAAGTGTGATTATTCTTGCCTGTCAATTGGTAAGTGAAAAAAGTTTCGGGCAGTAGATCTTGAATAAAAATGTGGTTACGAAATAGTCATGCATGCTTCGGAAGTATTTTATCAGGACCGCTGTTTCCTGAAATTCGGGTTGTAATTCAATCAAAATATCAGACGATATTCGAAGAACCGAGCTTTCTCCGCAATATCAACTTGTCAAGGCCGTCATAGATTTCAATGTGGGAATCTTAAGCATGTAGCTCAAACTAATGGTCGCAGTGGTACAATGCTCCTACAGAAGAAGCATGTAGCATCTCACATGCAATGTTCTCAGGTCCACCACAGCTGATGCTGATGAAAAAATACCAGAGTTGCACAACATTTTAATTTTGTTTTCGTTATTAATGATTGTATTAGTTTTTCATAGTTTTCATGGTCTCAGGACCAAAGGCCCTTTATTATTTCATATATTTTTTTGAAAGCTGAGAATTTTTTACACTACATATCTCAAACCAGAGAGGCGTTTTTGACGTAGAACTACGTCTTTCATTATGGGTGCCAAATCAGAAAACAGGTCACGTTTCTATGAAATAAAGTTAACGTTAATAACTATTTTTGCCGTGAATGGATTTTGACGATTTACATACTAAACGAATCGGAAATACCGTAAGATTTGTTTGATATGTTATACATTAGAATCCCCTGGTTTGTAAATGGTTAAAATTCATGAAAACTTTAAGCGTTTCTATTTCCCCCTACATTTGTTCTGTCCATTTGAGTGCTTTCCCGAACAGAGCTGTCAATAACGAGCAACTTATCGACGACCAACGGAGGGGAAATCGTAGGATTTAAAGTCTCCGTGAACAAAGGAAAAGTAGAAGAATGAAGGGGAATACTTACCTAGAGTATAAACAGTGGATCTCGCTGAGGCAAACTTCCATTCGGCATCGGACTGTTGAGCAATCCAGTTCACTTTGCTTTCGCTGCGCTTCGATCTAAGATTGGACCCCACCAGTGGTAATCCAACTTGGATATCGTCGTGTGATTTTTTTCTGTTCGTTTTTCGCGTTATTCGTATCGTGTGTTTTTCTTTCCGCGTCATAAATTGGACGCTTCGCGTAGTGTGTGATGAGCAAGAAGAAGAGGAAGGCATGCTCGAGCCCTGCAAAAAAACGAACGCATTGCCAGGGGCAATAAAATTTCGAGACAAGCGTCATCTAATGATGCACGCGATGGCGATTTCGGCGCGTCGGTCGAAAATGTAAACGCAGTTACCCAGGCAGCAACCAAAATCAAGCTCCCCCCGCTGGTGGCGAAGGCGGTCGCTCTTGACAAACTCATCAGCGAATTCGCATCGATGGGTGTTACATCAGAGTACAAGCTGTGTGGCATTATTCAGTCTTTTTCTAAGCAGTTAACATTGTTTGCAGTTAACATCTGTCCATGCGACAAAAAATCCATGGAATCCCAGATCACCTACGCTCCGATTCTATTCCGCCGATATTTTCGGCAGAATATGGGAAAGTTGGATCTGATAAAATGTTCTTTACTGACGGTTCATTCATAAACGGGTCCACTGGCTTCGGCATCTTCAATGAAAATTCCAGTGCCTCTTTCAAACTCAAAGATCCTCGTTCCGTGTATGTCGCTGAACTGGGTGCGATATATTACGCATTAGGGATCATTGAAACATTGCCCATCGACCACTATTTTATTTTTTCAGACAGTCTCAGCTCAATAGAGGCAATCCGCTCAATGAAAGTTGATAAACGCTCATCTTATTTCCTAACAAGAATAATACATCTATTGAGTGTTTTGGTCGAAAAATTATTCAAGATTACCTTAGCATGGGTTCCCTCTCATTGCTCGATTCCGGGGAATGAGAAAGCGGACTCGCTAGCTAAGGTGGGCGCTTCAAAAGGTACACTTTTTGAAAGGCAAATTGCCTATAATGAATTTTTTCACATTCCTCGTCAGGACACACTCGTTAGTTGGCAGCGCATGTGGAGTGAAGATGAGTTCGGTCGTTGGTTACACACGATTATCCCTAAGGTCTCGACGAGTGCATGGTTCAAGGGATTGAATGTAGGTCGTGATTTCATTCGCGTGATATCTCGGCTTATGTCCAATCACTACAACCTAAACGCGCATCTCTATAGCATTGGGCTCGCAGCAAACAATCTTTGTGATTGTGGCGATGGCTACCACGACATCGAGCATGTTGTCTGGTCGTGTATCCGGTTCCATGCTGCTCGCTCTCAGCTCTCTAGAGCACTGAGAGCACAAGGCAGACAATCGGATATCCCCGTCCGGGATATCTTAGGTAGCCGGGATCCTGATCTTCTGCTTCATCTATACATGTTCCTCAGAAACGCCGATGTCAACGTTTAATGATGTTTCCTTCGTTGTGTCCCCGTTTCATATCCCTCCTATCCGATCGATAAACTTTTACTTAGTCGCGGCAATACATACACACACTCTTTACAGATGCACGGGCCAAAGGTTGTGGAGTCCACTGATCATTCAACAAGAGCCAAAGGTTGTACCGCTTATGACAACTCTACACGAGCTGATGATTGCGCCGGCTAGTGACCATTCTATCCTGGATTCCTCGAGTCGAGAAAGACGCACCACGCTAGATATGGGGTACATACTAGGGGGGCGTTGCTGATTAATGGTCAGCTGCATCCCAATAGGAAGTATCCCGTGTCGGGCACACGTACAGAGCATCAAAGACTGCAACATACCAATTATGAGAACACTTGTAATACTAACCTCGAGCCAACCGCGAGTAATCGGTTACATATTACTAACATAGTTGTAAGACAAAAATCGTCAAAATATTGGACTCCCGGCCCCGTCAGGCTAACGCCACATGTGCCTTAATAAAATATATATTTTGGGAAAAAAAACATTGTTTGTTTTCCGTCATCATAAGGGCTTCGTTGGTGCCTTTGAGAATGCATCAATGCATTAAACTGACGTTACGGCGAAGCAGGTGTTAAGGTTGTGTGCCAAAAAAATTATTTGGGAAATACCAAGCATCTTGAATGTCTTACTGGAATGTTATAAGTTATTTCGATTCGCGTGCCAGTCGCAAAACTGCTTTCAACATGGATTGCATTTGCGCTAATATTGATCATAATGAAGCATTGATACTATTTTCGAAGTTGTTATTAACGAAAAGAGTTTATTTCGCTTGTTTAGTCACCAAGAAAGTAAATGTCGTTCTGGAATTTTGTATGTGATTAGGTTTTGCTTGCCAGTAACTAAACTTCCTCCACTAAGGGTGACAGCTGCGCTTCTCTCAAGCATGAGAAAGTAATGCAACTTTTCTCAAGGCCAGTAATATTAACAGAAGCGTTTCTTTTGAGAATAGCGCAAAATGATGAGAAGTGTTTATATATCTGGTAGTTTCGAGCCACCAATGTATGGCTCTGTATGCATACTATGGCGAACGCTTGTTTGGCGCTTGGTTTACGTTGTACGAACGATGTGCGAGGTGCGATTCCTTTGAGGCAATACTAAATAACATGTAGCACGATATTTGATACTTGCAACTGTTGTCATTGTTGAAAAGTTGTTGTTGTTTCCATGCGGTGCGATATATTGATGTAGTGCTGGTGCAACATGTATATAATCGACTGTAGCCGAGTCTATGTAAATTGCGAAAAAGGCCACCGGAATAGCGTTCGTGGTAAATTTCCAATGCATTGACATGAAATAAATTGCGACATACGATCAGCTAGTGTATTGTTTTGCGAGGGCAAGAATGAATCATCAATCAATTATCGTCAACTGATTCTACAATGAAAAAACCGTTCCAGAGATTATTCTACTAAGCAGTTGTTTCTGAAATTTCACAGCATTATAGAATAATATCCGAAGGTAAAAACAAGCGACGTATAAAAAATAACAGCGTAGTTCTACGTCACAATGCGGTCGTATCTTGGACACAACCTCCTATATTTTTTTTGTTTTTAAGTTATGATTTTTCAAAGTTTACCGTAATTATTTCGTAATTATTCATTGTATTTATTATTTATAGCTTACATGGTTTCGGGACCAAGGGCGCTATATATTTTTTAATATTTTTTCTTGAAAGCTGAGTTTTTTTCACATAACATATACAAAAATCAGAGAGGCGTTTTTTTAGTTTTTGAGTTATGATTTTTCAAAGTTAAAATGTTTTTTGTGCAGGTAGCTTAAAAGGTAGAAAATAGGGATAGGTATAGTTATCGGTAGAGATTAAGGACAATGAAAAACATGTAGGGTAACACGGGGTGATTTGGTCATATGGGGTGATTTGGACCACCCCTTAATCTCAAAAATTACAGCTCAACTTGGATTTTTTATAATGTCATTTCCCTCTATTGTTGAACCGTATGTACCTAAAGTAAAAAAACTTTGGTAAAATTTCACAAGTAGAGGGAAACGGTAGCATAAACACAGCAAGCGCTTTGATCGTCAAAAAATGTGAGTTTTCCGATAGAGGTTTTAAGGTTTTTCCCGCTGATTAAACAAACTTTTCGTGTATTGTGCAGTAAAGTTCTGTTCGCCTACAGAAGAGTAACAATTTGATGTAGCGAAACTGTAAGTTTGATTACAATAAATGAAATTAATTGCATTTTAGTTTTTGCATGTTGTGTGGGGTGACATGGACACGTTTTTGTGGGGTGAATTGGTCCTACAGATTTGAGGTTTTTGTTTGGTCTAATTGATTCCAGATGTCGCTGAATTACAAAAAGAGGATGGGCAGACAACGTTGGAAGAAGGAGGAGCTTGAAAGAGCAACGCAGGCCATCAAGAACGGATTTTCTTTGACCAAGCATCAAAAGTGTTTAAAAATGCTGGACCAACAGTGAAAAGATTCATGCAGAATTCGAGATGGGGTCAATCCAACTTTTCTGGTCTGGAATCTGGCCAAGACATCTGGTATCGATCCCAAAACATTGTTACTGATTGTAACATTCTCCCAAAATACTTTACATAAACATAAGTATGTTTTTTTCGACACACACTGGACCAAATCACCCCACCCCAAATTTTAATGTCCAAAAATCATCTCTTTTATTTTATTATATATTTGGTAGATTGAAGCTTTATATAATGATTAAACATTATTTATTGAGAGAAAACAAGTGTAGCTCAGTATACAATGTGACATTTTTTATTTAGACCGTATTGGTTTGGAAATATTAGGCGATTTGCTTAGGTGGTCCAAATTCCCCCCTTTTCCCCTATCAGGTAAAGATATCTCATGTAAAGGCAATAAATGTAGAGACGACTAGTGTGTAGGAATTAAAATTCATCTGTTATATTTTTCATATTTTTTATTCTAGGTATAAAGCATGCTTAAAGCTACCTTTACAGTTTCACAGAATGTTCTTCTTCCGAGAACGAGAACAGTAGTGCATTTTCGAATCTGTTTTGGTAATTGCCCATGTATAAAGTTCTTTTGCAGTTGTAATGTGATGACCCTGTAAACTTGCTTTAGCAGCATTTCGCTTCAAAACTCCTCCTAAACAACACAAGGACTTTTCCATGGCGTGTGGCGAAAAAGTTCCACTCCGCATCTACACCAAACTCTTTTTTCATTTGGCACAAATTAAAGGCTGTCATCTTTTTTTTTTGTACTGACTACCTGATCCATCTGAGAAAAAGGGAACTTTCTTAAGGTCAGGCAACTTCCTTTTGATAAAATTAACACAATCAATTTGACTGCAACTTTTTACTACTTTTTTACAACTTTTTGTACTTTACAACTTTTTTTACTTTTATTCCTATTTTCTACGCATTAAGCTACCTGCGCAAGAACATTTTAACTTTGAAAAATCATAACTCAAAAACTAAGAAAAAACGCCTCTCTGATTTTTGTATATGTTATGTGAAAAAAATCAGCTTTCAAGAAAAAAATATAAAAAATATAACGCCCTTGGTCCTGAAACCATGAAAGCTATAAATAATAGGTACAATGAATAATTACGAAATAATTACGGCAAACTTTGAAAAATCATAACTTAAGAACGAAAAAAAACGCCTCTCTGGTTTCGAGATATGTTGTGTAAAAAATTCTTATGAATTTTTGAAAAAAGTAATTTTTTGAAAAAAGTTGAAAAAATTTATTTTTCGATCCACCCTAAAATGGAAATGGTCACCCTAACAAAAAAAAAATACAGGTCTAATGGTTTGCGACAAAGAACAAAATTTCCACTTCCCACGAAAATCTGAGAACTACTATATCGGTTTGACATGGAATGGATATAGTGGTTCTCAGAAACGGTTCGACCGATTTCAATGAAATTATACTCAAAAAACTAGGTACGCTAGGCTACCGATTTGGGTGGTCCTATGCAAGAATTTTTTTTCTAAATAATTTTGTTTTAGTATTTTTTGCATAAGTTGGGTTGAAAAAAATACACATATAACCAATTTTCACCCCTATCTCCTATTCTTTATCGCGATATTTGTATTTTTATGTAAACAGTAGCAAATAAATGATTCGTCGTTCGTTTGTCAAACGGGACGAATTTATTTACGTTGTTAAATGCCAGAAGGCACTTCGTACCTTTCAACGAGCCTTCACCCCATACATACTCAAGTAACCTCAATACGACTAAAGCTAGGCGCATCACCGGCGGGCTGGAAGTGTTTTTGGATGAGCACAATAAATTATTGAAATTCTTCGAAACACACACACATGCTCGGAATGCGAAGTAACAATCACGCTATTGTGGTCAGTCCTGATAAAAAACTGACTGGAGAACACGTGTGTAGATCCAATGCGTCACAGTTGCTTCAATCATTAAGAACATCATTAGTTATTTTGAATTAATATTTTTAAACATGTTGGAGGAGACGAAACAAACAAGAGAGTGCGCTCCATAAATTCTTATGTGTGTCGTTCGATGAATTGTCTTGAGCTGTGCCAATAATCCATGGTCAACATATACGCAAAGGTAGAGAGGGTACGACTGTGATTCCTATGACACAATCAACAGAATAAATTCACTTGCGAGGCGCTATCATGAGCCACACCGACACAGCCTTTGTTCAAACGACAGCACGTGTGTTCAAACAAAAGAAATGATGTCTTTAATGAGCTCCATTACAAAATTACACGTGTTCCGTCCAACATGTTGATGGATGTATTCGGTTGAATGACAGAAGAAAAGATTATCTTATACGCATATTTATAGTTTTTAGGATAGAGCAATTTCCTCGGAAATCTCAGATCCATCTATTGATCAACTGTTCTCTTGTATTCTGAAAACCAGTCAAATCAGAATTACCTATACGGATAGCAACTCAAATTCAATCGAGTTGTGCAAATGTGGCATCCTTGCCATACAATTCCACATTGAGCTATTTCTGTGATGCATTCCACATCCAACCTCCAAGTGTGATAGATCGCGATTCCAATTCCAACGAGTAACCGTGAAGCATCGCAATAAATCAAGTTTGTGTTTAGATAGTATACCATGTGTTTGATTCTCCAACAAGCCACATCCAAACGGTTTGGGCTTCCATAAGACCAAAGTGCAACGAGTATCAAGATTTCTCCTTCAGCCGAAGGATCTGCCATCTCCCTCAATGGTGTCATCCACCAAAAACTCTACGAAAAACATGAAGATAAAGGGTGTGTCACATCAAATTGCATCACGGAAAAAACGCTGTAGAAATTCGCCCAGTAGACCGATCCTTTTGAAAATTTTAGACAGTAAAATAAAAACTATTAAACATCTTTTGGCATTTTCTTTTTATCCATACTTCGAGCCCAAGCCCGTATGCTCGCACCTTCCTTTTTACCCCGTCCATAAGGTTCTGTAAAACGTCAGGTTGTAGTTTTTTTTGAACAGAAATCCATTTTCTCTTGAAGTCCGCCTCCGATTTGACAACTTTTGGGTTCTTCCGGAGGGCCTGCTTCATAATCGCCCAATATTTCTCTATTGGGCGAAGCTCCGGCGCGTTGGGCGGGTTCATTTCCTTTGGCACGAAGGAGGCCCCGTTGGCTTCGTACCACTCCAACACGTCCTTTGAATAGTGGCACGAAGCGAGATCCGGCCAGAAGATGGTCGGGCCCTCGTGCTGCTTCAATAGTGGTAGTAAGCGCTTCTGTAGGCACTCCTTAAGGTAAACCTGCCCGTTTACCGTGCCGGTCATCACGAAGCCGCTTTTCGCAAGAGCAGATCGCTTGCCACACCATGTACTTTTTGGCAAACTTGGATAGTTTCTGCTTGCGAATCTCCTCCGGAACGCTGAATTTGTCCTCTGCGGAGAAGAACAACAGGCTCGGCAGCTGACGAAAGTCCGCTTTGACGTAGGTTTCGTCGTCCATTACCAGGCAATGCGGCTTCGTCAGCATTTCGGTGTACAGCTTCCGGGCTCGCGTCTTCCCCACCATGTTTTGCCTTTCGTCGCGGTTAGGAGCCTTCTGAACCTTGTATATACGCAGGCCCTCCCGCTGCTTGGTCCGCTGGACGAATGAACTTGACAAATTCAGCTTATTGGCGACATCCCGGACCGAACTTCTCGGATCACGTCTAAACTGCTTAACTACGCGCTTGTGATCTTTTTCACTGACGGAGCATCCATTTTTGCCGTTCTTCACCTTCCGGTCGATGGTTAGGTTCTCGAAGTATCGTTTTAGTACTCTGCTGACCGTGGATTGGACGATTCCCAGCATCTCACCGATGTCCCGATGTGACAACTCCGGATTCTCGAAATGACTGCGCAGGATTAATTCACGACGCTCTTTTTCGTTCGACGACATTTTTCCAAATTTACGAAAAATTGACAGTGAAGCATGGCCAATGTGATCTATACACTCTTATCTGATTATGAGCGAAAGCTGAAGATATAATTCCTAAAAATTAAATTTCTACAGCGTTTTTCCCGTGATGCAATTTGATGTGACACACCTTTTAGTCTCTGATATGTGTTCTGTGTAACAGGAAAACACATTCACAAATTGTCTCTGATGAAATGATGAAATACAAAGAGATTTATAGAAGAAACGTTAAGTTAGGACGTTAGTCTTCTAGGTACTTAAACAACATCGAGTAATGATTTTCATTCAATTTTTTGCAATTTAGAATTGCTTTCGTGTCTGCTAAGAGAGTAAATTGCTCTACGAATACGGAGTAATTATTTTGATTTTGATTATGCGCCAAGGCAAGATTGCCACATTCCATAGCACGAATGAATTGAGGTCGATCGGATTTCAGAATGCAAAAGACGAATCGTGAGATTCGATCGAGATTCAAAGCAATCGGATTCCGGAATATGGGTGACTGTTCGATATTGTTACCACGAGCATGGTTCATTGCCTACGTGATGTCCTAAATTTTTATCACCTTGCATGGCAGATGGAAAATGTACAAGGCGTTTTCCAAAAAGCATAAACTTATAAATTTAACCGTCCACATTAAAAACGGCAGCGCGTATTTTCCATCAACTGAATAGCAATTTAATGAAATTAATATTAAAAAATATATTACTAACGCGAACAGTCTTCGCATTCTCCCGCAGCAGACGGGCACGGATCATTGTTTGGCTGTCCAATATGTATGAATGTTGATTAAAGAACATAAATTGAATTAATTTTCAATTCACTCATCTGTCCTGAATCTTGGTTAATTCGACCTTCTTCTGTTGACAAATCAATATAGAAAAGTAGTTCCACTCAACTCAATTATTAGCTCGGCGATTGGGTTAATAATGTTATGTTTACATTTTTTTTGTGGTTGTCAGTAATGACAATCGCCAAAGTTACCGAAACCGCGTAGTAAAATGTACCAATCGTTGGTAGGGATGTGTATTGTATCAGACATTCATTTTACATACAGTTGATAATATTTACAGAAAATATGTACTGCCGAAGCAATTCTAGTCGAAGCGAAGCTACTGATAGTAGAGTCGGTCTTCATTTTTCACGTTCGAAGATTTCGGGCCCTGGTCTGTGTCCCACACAGGTGATGTAATATACCTGTTATTCTATTTATGTTGATTAGTGATGACACCGTTTTTCATTCACCAATACAAATATACTTCGAACACTGTTCCTTCCTGATATGTTTTACTGTGGCGAATAGCAAAAAAGCGCGTAAGATAATTTTCAAATGCTGGCCAAACGCATCAGGTCGAAAATCGATGAACTGTGAATTAAGAGGTAAGGTTTAGAATTATTTTTAATCATTAATAACGATTATTTCAGTTTTGCTGTTCTTTTTATTTGTGATAAAGAATATCTAACATTTCCGAAACGAAACAGGACCGCTATGTCCCGCCAGAACAAGTCACAGCCGTCGACTTCACGTTCACATCGAACCCTATTACCAGTAGTTAGTGCTTCCCAGCAGCACCCACGGGATGCCCGACCAGTCGTCGACTCAGAGGTAGACAAATTGGTTGTGAGTATGGTTAAAACAATTTTGAACCTATCGGTGAACAAGCATCCTATCAAGAAGACCGATCTGGTAAAAATTGGCCTTGCCGGTAACGGTCGTATGTTCACTCGAGTTATCGGGCAAGCAATCAGCGAGCTGAGCGATGTAAGAGACGCCCCCTCTGTGGATAACTGAACCGCCAATTAAGTCCTTTCGTTTGAGTTAGGTTTACGGGTATAAACTCGTGGAAATGGAGCCAAACAAAACATATCTGTTGGTATCAAACATTGCCTCGGGTTCAATGATGGATTTGAGTGAGGACTATCACCGGAAGTACACGCTGCTCTACCTGGTTCTAGGATACATCTTCATGAAGAACGGAAGCATTCCGGAGCAGTGTTTGTGGGATTTTCTGGCCAAACTGAACATCCACATCGATGCAGTGCATCCCTACTTTGGGGATGTGCGGAAACTGATAACGGAAACGTTCGTTAAACAAGTCTACCTAGTCCGAAACAGGCAGGAATTCGGGGGGATGAGCGAAGATAGATTTTACTACAGTTGGGGTGCCCGAGCTAATCACGAATTAAGCAAGACGGATATTCTGGAATCGATGTGCAAGCTGATGGGGAAGCCTTCGCTTTGCTACCCTTTGCAGCATGCCAATGCTTACGGTACGGTGGATGTGGCAGGCGATTCGATGGATGCTACACAGGGGTGAGGTTGAAAGGCTATATTTCAATACGCTTTAGGTTTCTGACTATGTATAAAAGATTAAATTTCTATATGGCAAAGTAACAAAAGGTTATGTAAAGCCAGAAAAATGGTTCTATTGTTCTTATTCACCCATGAAAGCCCTCATGATATGTCTTCAATCGAGTTACCTCCGAGTTTTTTTTTGTCAAAAATCGTTTCGTCGTTTTTTTGGAATAGAAGGAAAACGTATGGTTTAAGGCACCAATGAAAATGGTCATCTTGATTTTTCATACGAAACTTCCTGCAAAATATGCAAAACATTAGCTCTATCGGACCTCATTTCCTAGTGTCGCAAACGACAAAATTGGAAGTTTTTGGAAACCGAAAAATCATTTAAAGGAACGCATGAAATCAAGGTTATCAAAAAAAAAAAAGTGAAATATCAAGCATTGCCAATTTCCAATAGTGAGTTGTGCAAATATTTTCCTGATTGGAAAATAATTACTTGATCATTTTTGGATGCTTCAAACACTTAGCCCAGACTTCAAATTATCTATTTGTCTATATAATTTACAAAATCATCATAACATAAAATGATTATCAGATACAATTTTTGTTCAATACTTTTCACAATTTGCGAATAAAACATGTTTCGTTATTACGCACAATACATATTCAATACTGAAAAATAAATTTTCATTCATAATTCATAAGTACGCTCTTTCCATCTTAAAATCTTTGACGATTTCCCGCCACAGCGAATTGAATAAATGGGTTGATCAATTTTCGATAAGAATGCGAACATTTTCTGGGAGGTTCGAATTTTTAGGTCCCGAGAAAGATGGCGAAAGATTTTGGGATTGTTTGTGAATTGTGGAGAACTATGTCCAAACTGTTCGACCGAACACTCGGACAAACGTCCGTCACACACCACGCCTGAATCCAAAAAGCCTCGTTCTGTTTCGCGGATTAATCCTCGAGCCTTTTCTTCATATTTTTTCTATCCGCTATCACCAACCCTCTCTCGCAATCCTTGCTGTATCCTACCATACCGACTCGCCACCATTTTCACTCGATTACATTGCAAATATAACACATCAATTGTATTTACTTCCCTACTTCCCAAAAATATTCCCTACTAAAAAAACAATTACCAATATAATGATGACAATATTTAAAACAACATTACACTCAATAAAACAAACAAACTAAACTGTAACAAACGGTTACAATGTTCTGCGGAAGATACAGTTGAATCAACCAAAAATCGACTAGAGCAGCGGCAAAATACATGAAAACATGAAGATAGGCAAAGTATTTTAATGTAAGCAATATAATGTAAGAAGGAATTTTTCGAAAGTGAGAGCTGTGTTTATTACTGTATTATTAATGTAGTGTAAGAATTTTCTGAAAGTGAGGGCTGTGTTTATTACTATAATTACCACCAACACAATCTATTTCGTTTTTTTCTTAATTCCGTTCTGCGAAGGATGCTGAACAGTATAATTTGTGAATGTTTTGATTAGGAATGATATAATTTTGCTGAGAAGTACAGAAAAACTACTCGGATATTCGATGGGTTATTCAAATTGACAGCGCTTGTTGTAGTCCTACGTATCTTCCGTTATGTCACTGGCATTACCCACCCGTCATTTAGATAACAGTAGAATAAAGACATTTATTTGAAAAATCGAGATGACCATTTGCATTGGTATTGTATGCTCGCATGAAGTGAGCAGCGAAGAGAATGCATTTCCCGAGTGCAGTGTTAGTCGAGTGGTTCCCCAAAAACTTTCTTCCATTCCTAAGCAATCAGCGATGATACGAGTCATGCTGTCGGCGGCAGCATCCATATCCTCGATGGTCTTCAGAAATTCATAGTCAACTTGAACTATTACTCGAGACAATGCAGCGGAATCAGCTTCCTGGAAGTTGAGGCAACTCAGATCTGGTACAACTTCAAATTCAATTGGCGACGGTAGATTGACGTCAACCTCTAGTGCTGGATGATCGGTGTCGAGCGGGATAACTGGATTGACGGCCTCGGCAATCGAGCACATTGATAATGAAGCACCGCTTGCTAACACTAGATCGAGCAAGCGGCCATTTCTGTTCATTCCTGGATTGATTTGCATTAGACCATGGAAACAGAAGCCATCGAGTAAGGTCGTGGAAACAGCCAGAAGACGTGATCGTATGCAGTCAATGGATGGTGGAGCGTTCGACGAGATGTTCCACACTAAACCAGACTGACTGTAGTCAGCGAACACAAAAGCAATGTCCTGCGCTTCAAGCTGAGGAATGATGGCTCCGGTGGAATGAATATGCTTCCCGACATAGTTGAGATCAGTTCTCTTATCGCCGATACTAACGACTAAACCTTCCATCCGGATTTTGACCCAAAGCTGTTCGAGCGTATCCCACTGGAGTACCTATCCTGGACGCGACAGCTATCAAAACACATTTGTGATTTGAAGCTGTTGCATGGATTACGATCGTTACATTAAAGTGTAAATAGATTATCAATACATAAATTATGAACCTAAATGTAATAAGTCCAAAACTACAGAACTAGGATTTTCTCCTTCGATGCCTCGTCGATAATATCCTCATCTGGAACAGCGCCTGTGGTGAGTCGTGATAACTACATTGTCAAGTGATGTAACCAGGGCTCGTCAAAGTCATCTTTAACTTAGGATAGTCAGCGGACTAGAAAGAAATTCGATTTCGTATTCAATTGGGAATAAGTTTTGGCTTCTTCCAGCAGTTTCTCCGTGAACATGACTCAACAGTCATTCGGGCGTTTAGTTGCTATTTCACTCTACGACTCGACTATCTCATTTCATTCTTCCCCTTCAAATTTGTGTATTGAAGACTTCATTGCATATTGAAGTGACTACCCCCAAAATGAACTCGTTTCTCTCTCTCTCTCATGTATCACGTATGCATGTATCGACGTTAGAGTTCAACTTGGTTTGACATATTCTATAGGTGAGCTAGATTTGTTTATAGCGTACACGAACATTACTCACACATATAAAATAGCGTACGATGTTCAGAAACACCGTTTTTCTGTATGTTTTTTTCCACACAGTTGAACTCGGAGACAAAGTGAATTAAAATTTTGTTTAGAATTCCTCTCAAACTGCACGCTATTTACTAATACTAACGCGAGGATTAACGAGACGAACTGTCTAAGTTCGTTGGTTTGTGTTCACGGTGGGTAAACAATAAACCGTCCATTAATGGTGTAACTACTTTTTTGCATCAGAAATCAAGTTTTCGTTTCCCTTTACATGGGCGTAAATATAGGATTGTGCACGCGGGAAACGAGATTCGTGTCAGGGCGAGTAGAAGTGTGGATTGAAGTCGGTTTGAATGAAGAGGCAGATTGGTATTCATTAGTCACGTAAGTTAGAATAACCATTGACTAGAATAATTCATCAGTCATCCTCGCTCTCAATACTCGTCAATTCATTTTCAAGTCAATTCGAATCGTGTTGACGACGAATGTCGAAGTAGTCCTAGTCGAAGCGAAGCTATTGAGAGGAGAGTCGATTTTCATTTTTCATCTTCGATGATTTCGGGCCCTGGATGTAGGGCTATAATTTAGATCCCATATTATTGATCTACGAATCAGGAAGACTAAAAAACTAGAAGTATTCAGTTCTGTGAACGGGAGGCTGATCCACAATAATAATGGCCCTACACCAAACCATTAACAAGATTTGAAATGAAGTTAATGATAAAATATGTAAGCAGAAATTTACTAGAAATATTTCATACCAAGTTTCAATAACGCCGGTCGAATGATAATGTTTGCTAAAAATCCAGACTTTGTTGCATTTCTTGTTACTCTTCTACTGTTCATGGATTGTTCCCCACGATCATTTTTGGTAAGCAAAAAAAGTGACAATAAATTGATTTAGATTTTCAATCGCCTTAAGTGGCAACTTTGATTGGACATTCTATTGTTGACCATGAACAAATGACTTAAGCTCTGCGGCGTCTCAATGAACATTAATATATGACTTAATTTTGTCTAGTATTAGCTTCAATGAATTGCAATAAAGATTGTAATTGAGCGCATTACCTTCATAGCTTTGGTATATAGCTTTTCGCCGCTTCTGTTTTAAACAAAAGCCATAAGTAGATTAGATGTCAATCAGTAAGATCACTCCGAAACATGATGAGATACCGGGAAACCATTGACCATAAGAGCTATCCACATATTTATTTCGTCATTAGAAATATAGGAAGCATTTAATCTATTATATATGTGACTTGTTGAACAAATATGAGTTCCAGCACTTAGCAATTTAAATTGTTTGCAGCCAAACTCGGCACAAAGATTTTCTCAGTGTCGTTAGTAGGGTAACACGGGGTGAGTTGGACATACGCGGTGATATGGACCACCCCTTTATCTCAAAAAGTACGGTTCAACTTGGATTTTTTTATAATGTCATCTCTTTCTATTGTTGAACCGTATGTACCTAACGTAAAAAAACTTTGGTAAAATTCGACAGGTGGAAGGAAATGGTAGCATGAACACAGCAAGCAATCTGATTGTCAAAAAATGTGAGTTTTCGATCGTGGTTTTAAGGGTTTTCCCGCTGATTAAACAAACTTTTCGGGTATTGTGCAATAAAGATCTGTTCGCCTGCAAAACTAAAGATCTGTTTGATTCAGCAAAACTGTCAGTTTAATAACAATAAATGGAATTAATTGCATTTTAATTTTTGCATGTTGTGTGGGGTGAATTGGTCCTACAGGTTTAGGCTTTTCTTTGGTCTAATTGATTCCAGATGCCGCTGTATTACAAAAAGAGGATGGGTAGACAACGTTGGAAGAAGGAGAAGCTTGAAAGAGCAACGTAGGCCATCAAGAACGGATTTTCTTTGACCAAGCATCGAAAGTGCTTGAAAATGCTCGAACAACAGTGAAAAGAATTAGAGATGGTCTCAATCCAATTTTTCTGGTCTGGAATCTGGCCAAGACACCTGATATCGATCCCAGAACACTGTAACTGATTGTAACATTATCCCAAAATACTTTACATAAACATAAGTATGTTTTTTTTTCGATGAAACACACACTAGACCAAATCATCCCACAGACGGTCCAAATCACCTCGCATCAAATTTTGCTACCCAAAAATCATCTCTTTTATTTTATGATATATTTGGTAATTTGAAGCTTGATATAATGATTCAACATTATTGATTGATGGAAAACAAGTGTAGCTCAGTATACAATGTGACATTTTTTGTTTAGACCGTATTGGTTTGGAAATATTAGGCGATTTGCTTAGGGGGTTCAAATTCCCCCCATTTCCCCTATACATACGTGGGGCACATCCAATCAACGATATCATTTCCAGCAAAATTTCGCACGGTTATCCAAACCAAATATCGATCAAAAGCGTTCGACTGAACTTGAATAGTATAGCTCGAGTATTGACCCAGTTGATAAGTGGGTGGCCTTGTAGACATAGTTTTTTTTCCTGTGTATTTTTGTGGGAGGGTACGAATCGGCTCATTTACTGTTTCGGAATATAATTATGCAAATGTCACATTACTGTTTGAAGGGGCTATCGCTCGTATAGTGGGTTCAAATATTATACAGTATGGAGGCATTATTAATTTGGATTCGTCATTACTGGTTTTTGTATGACGCTGATATCGGACTTATCATTGTAATATGGACAATAAATTGAGTTAGGTTTTGTAATATTTCATGACGTAGTGATGTGATTCAAATTCAACCAATTCATCCATTGCATTGAAAGTAACGGTTAACGGAGGCTTCTTGTGCATTTATATTCCATTAGTGAATTCCCCAGACGCATCAGAAAAAAAGCCCCGGAAACACGAATGGGATGTTTATGTTTGCTTGCTTACAAATGCATTTTTTATTTTGACTTGAAAAATGCAGTTATGAATTCATGTCACGCTGACACTGTCAGTACCGGTTGCAACTGGGCTTAAAAAATGGCTAATACATAACAACGGATTTTGTGAATCGGTACGTTTTCTGGCTGTTTATGCTAACACTATAAAGCGACGGTACCTAAGGGTAGCATGTATCGTACTGTGATCGAAAAGTAATTATTTTCACTTTGTTTTGCTTATACGGTGAACTGGACCATGGAGAAATTTGCGGGAAATTAAGCAATTCGTTTATAGAAATGCGCCAACCTGAAGGACGGCCCTATTACTACATCAGCTAGGTAAACTATTGCAGTTTATAATTCATGTTTATCACATTCTTCTTTATGTTTTGCGCTTAACCAAAATTATGCTCGTTTGAATGATCATTTGATACTAAATCAAGGTTGCGTTCGAATAAGACTATTGCATGAATCGGTACCTTCAATTGGTAAATGGCATTGGAACTGTAGACACGATTGAGTTGGAATCGAGTTTCGTTATCCGATACAAAATTTCTAAAACTTTACGTTATTATGAGGCGTTGCTAATCTCCACTGTAAGTGGGAAATTATATAGCTGGCTGTTTGACTAAAACGAGAAAACACTCCTATTTCCGTGACCATATTGTTGGAAAATTAAATAACCTTGTAATATGTTAGATTTGTTTTGTGCAATGTGCTTATTAGAACTTTTTGAAGGTGTATTTTTCAACGAGAGATGCCTGTAGTGAGCTACTGAGTATTGGAAAACATCAAAAGACTCATTTTCCTCATAGTAGATAGAAACCCTTCTGATCCCACCAAACACAGAGCATTATCTTCCGTCTATAGAGATTTGACTGTGTAACCGATGTTGATGATGTTTGACGATAAGGATTCTCAAAATAAATCCACTTTTCATTGCCAGTCACCTATGGAGAAATGACTTCCTCATGAATCTTCAGCTGTGTTTTGTTCAGCTCATGTGGAACTCATTTTCCGATCTTCTGGATCTGTCCCATGGCGCATGTACTGCAAGGGCTGAAAAGTACCGGGATTTGTAATGAAAACAATCATTTTTTGGGAAAAGCTGTATTTATTCCTCAACATAGTTTTCTTCGAGGACAATACACTTGGTATAGCGAGTTTCGATTCCCTATCTGTAGTACGAAACGTCTAAGTCTTCGGAATATGTCTCAGTTTCTGCGATGACTTCCTGATTCGGTGTGAATCTCTTTCGATCGATCCACCCTTGAGGTTTGGGAACATATAGTAGTCGCTGGGGCCAAGGCTGGAGTACAGGTCGGACTCGATTATATACAGACTCGATTATATGTGATTCGATTATATACAATTTTGGACTCGATTATATGAGACATATACAGTTTGGAAAAAAATATTTTTTTTTATATTTCAAATATGACTTATTTCAAGAAGAAATTTAACCTTTTAACATTAAGGTGTAATTTAAGTGATTATTAAATGTACAGTGCGGTAAAAATTGTGATTTTTGAAGATTTGCTTGGATTTTCACCAAGAATTGTTTATATCGATATTGCAGCCAAATTAAGAAAGATAGAAGGGGGTCTCCGTAGCCTCATTGGTTGCGCGTTCGCTTAGTAAGCGATCGATCGTAAGTTCAAAACTCGGGGCCCTCATTGACCATCTTTGTGTTGTTACAGAATAGCTACGTCCACGCAACAATCATCAGCGATGGACTTCGATCCACGGTCGAAATTAGATCGATTCATCCATACAACTGCTCTGCTCTGCAAGACACATCGGGCTGCTGTTCTATAAATAACTCAACAATGATCAATCAACTGTCTCCGATGTCCGGTGGTCTCACTGGATAATGGAAGAACAGAAAGAATACTCTTACGCCTAAATGGCTACTGTGTAAATGTACCATATGCAATGGTATAGAAGGAATACTGGCGAATGGCAACTGTGTAATGTAATGTGCTATAATTATAGATATGATAACCATGTGACATGTACACGATTAAAATTCGGCTCTGTTACAGCTAAAATGCTAATGAGCCTAAAATAAATAAATGGGATAAAAAAAAAATAAGAAAGATAGAAGTTGGGTGTCAGAGAACAAATTGTAGGGCGGTTAGAGAACTTCAATTTAATTGATAGAAACAATCTAGTTTAAATACATTTTCTGGATAAAATTAATAATAACATATTAAAAATTATTAACTTTTAAGTTTTTCACTTTCAAAATGTTTTTAAAAATCACTAATTTAGATGATCCACTACTATATCCTGTACTAAATTTCCTCATCTTTCAAATGAAAGTAACAGTATCGTATTCCGTAGCGTACTATGTAATTTAGAGCCAGTTTGAGGCAACAAACTCCAAAACAAAAAAAAAGTTCAATAACTCTGTCATTGTTGAAATTCGAACATATGCGTAGAACGATTTTTTTCATCAAATATGATCGCCTATCACTTCCTGAGAGAATTTGGATAAATTTATTTTTTTTATGTGAGAAAGGTTTTTTTTCTTTTATATTCCAAAAAATACATACAAAAAAAACGAATAAAATTTTTTTTTTACTCGATTATATACAGGATTCGATTATATACAGTGAAAAGAAATCAGAAACTGTATATAATCGAGTCCGCGCTGTATATGGTGGATGAGCAACCAATTGGAATCGTATTTAGTCCAACTTGGCCATCGCTTTTAAGAACGAATGTGACGGTGCGATGTCGTGATGGTACAGAACTTTTCTCTTCGCCATATGGTGCCGTTTGTTTCTCTATTACGTCGACCAGTTCCAGTTTGTCCAATAATGCTGCATAATACTCTTCGGTAATTGTTTTTCTCTTCTGCAGGCAATCGATGAAGATTATGCCATGCGCATCCAAAAAAAAAAAGAAGGCTAAACCTTCCCAGCCGACCGTTGGTCTTTTGACCGGTTTTCGTGGCTTGTCAGCCACTATGCAGACTGCCTATTGGACTCAGGAGTGGGGTAATGGATCCACGATTCATCCATTGCCACAAAAGGACGAAAGAAATCCATTGGATACGCATCAACTACGCCAAACCGGCTGTTGATTCAACAACGCGCCGCTGTTTTGAGTCGACGGTCAGCAAACGCGGCACCCATCGCGCGGGTAGCTTTTTTATGTCCAAAATGTCATGCAAAATTTAACCCACTCGTTCTTTTAAAATACCTACGGCCTCAGCTAACTCGCGTAACTTCACTTTACGATCGTTCAAAACGAGTCGATGCACTTGTTGTACGATTTATGGATTCGTAGCCTCTTTTGGCCTTTCAGAGCAAGGTGCATCTGCGGTGATTGTACGGCCCATTTTAAAGTCACTAAACCACCGATAAACTGTTGTTCTCGAAGGAGCAGAAGTGAAATAACATTTCGTTAACCATTGCATTGATTGTTCGAGGGTTTTTCTCATCAAAAAACAAGGTTTGATCAAAATACGATATCCCTCTTTTTCCATTTTCTATACGAATGCTCAGGTAGTGACACTTACCCTCTTATTCTACGCGGCGAGTGACGTGAGATAGCTCGCTTCATTGTGGAAGCTACCTTACTTTTAAACTTCTTTTTGATACCCGAGTCGATAACATATGAGGACACGACTTCAAATCTCACCTAGTGACAAACTATAGTCACGCCATTCGCCTACGGGAATGCAGTAACTTGAGCCATCTCACCTCATTCGCCGCGTGAAATATGGGGGTTAAACAACAGAAGTTTGTGAACAAATAAACGAAATGTCATAAAACCTCACACAATAGCTAGTGACAGATGAACCTTTCGAAATGAATTTTGTTCATTTTTCAGTGGCGCCATATGATGAAACATCCAGGGACCTTTCTGCCCATGTAGTAGAATACTTCTCGAGTCCATTCAATTGATCCGCGAGATGTTGTTGCGTTTGACTGTCATCTCCGCCCAAAAGTAATTACAGTACACTATCCTCGAACTATTTTGGAGATTTGTCACACTATTTGTTTCTCACGTCACAACACTGCGATTTTCCAAAAGCACGTTCAGTTGTATGATTCGACAAACATTCGATGCGATTCTGCAACACCTATCTTTCAATGCACTATGGTCCAGGAGGTGCATTTAAGTGGAAATTAGCATCTAGAGCTCGACAGTGATTCTCTAGACAAAAACTGTCTTCGACAAAGTTGTCACATATAATAGAGCGCTCATTTTTATGTTATCAAAAATAGGGTGACCAATATTTACGATGAAATAAAAAATCTAACTTTCTTATCTTTATAGATAGAGGTAAACATAGTTCGACAATATTGTAGCTCTGATTATTTTAAGTAACTTTGTGGAACAATATTTCTTTCTATCTCTTCAAATAACCGATATAACGCTTTTTCTCTAGGTTGAGTTAGGGTTACCATAAAAAAAGGTTTTTTTGCTCTAATTTTTATATGTAAAATTCTACATCAAAACTGTCTTTGAATGATCTTTAGAGCTTTCCAATCCACGCATTTTACGTTGCATAACTTGTACGTATCTTGATGCTACTCAAAGTTATTGATGTTTTTTCCCCGAAAACACGACCTTTTCATTTGCTTGTCGTTCTTTTTGGGGCAAACATAATAAAAAATTATTGATAGCATTTCAAAGAGCACATTTGACTCTACATAAGGTGTAACTTTCAAAAGAGTGTTATTTTTTGTATTTGAGTAAATTAAATTTGAAATTATGAGTTTTTGCATATAAATGAACAAGTTGCAATTTTTAAATGCATATAGTAAGCGTAGACTTTAAAGCAGCATCACTTCAGTTCAGTCTTATAGCCACTCAACATGGAGGTTCAAAGAAGACACATTGTTGATTTCCTTTTTCGGTGGACGAAATATAGAAGAAGTTATACAATTATTACGAGAAAAATTTCTGACTATTTTCTTTTTCTACAATAAAATATATTTATTGTATAAAAAGAAAAGCGGGGACTGACAAATTATCAAATGCTTCCTGAATAGAAACCGTATGAAGAACAACTCGGGGCTCGACGTGTTATTTTTTAGTAATATATTGACATATTTTACTGGCGATGAGTTGATTGATGACATTATTTTACCAAACTTTTGTTGTTCCTATTGTTTTATTCAAATTTATTTTTATAATCTTCCGTATGTACATATTAACCTGTTTTAGTTGTTATAATGGAAATTAAATTTATAGTAATAAATAAAAATCATACAAATAAAAAACTACAAAATCAAATGCTTAGCATTTTCCGGAATCAGAAGATCGGAATACTCTAGTGTTTGCCTATTACTAAGAGATAATACTGGATCCGAAGCTGTTGCGAAGCCCAGTTCTTCAGCAGAAATTTTTTCTGTAATCTCTCGAACACGGTTACGCTTCATCCTTTGGCTCAGCATTTGGCATTTCAGCCACTTTCTGGCACTCAAAACACATATATCTTTTTATTATATATATATATATATATATATATATATATATATATATATATATATATATATATATATATATATATATATATATATATATATATATATATATATATATATATATATATATATATATATATATATATATATATATATATATATATATATATATATATATATATATATATATATATCATTTTGCTCGTAATAATTGTATAACGTCTTCTATATTTCGTCCACCGAAAACAAAAACAAAAATGTGTCTTCTTTGAACCTCCATGTTGAGTGGCTATAAGACTGAACTGAAGTGATGCTGCTTTAAAGTTTACGCTTACTATATGCATTTAAAAATTACAACTTGTTCATTTATATGCAAAAACTCATAATTTCAAATTTAATTTACTCAAATACAAAAAATAACACTCTTTTGAAAGTTACACCTTATGTAGAATGAAATGTGCTCTTTAAAATGCCATCAATAATTTTTTATTATGTTTGCCCCAAAAAGAACGACTAGCAAATGAAAAGGTCGTGTTTTCGGGGAAAAAACATCAATAACTTTGAGTAGAATTAAGATACATACAGGTTATGCACCGTAAAATGCGTGGATTGGAAAGCTCTAAAAGTCATTCGAAGACAGTTTTGATGTAGAATTTTACATATAAAAGTTAGAGCAAAAAAACCTTTTTTTTCATGGTAACCCTAACTCAACCTAGAGAAAAAGCGCTATATCGGTTATTTGAAGAGATAGAAAGAAATATTGTTCCACAACGTTACTTAAAATAACCAGGGCTACAATATTGTCGAACTATGTTTACCTCTATCTATAAAGATAAGAAAGTTAGATTTTTCATTTCATCGACAATTTTGTTCACCCTATTTTTGATAACATAAAAATGAGCGCTCTATTATATGTAACAACTTTGTCGAAGACAGTTTTTGTCTAGAGAATCACTGTCGAGCTCTAGATGCTAATTTCCACTTAAATGCACCTCCTGGGCCATAGTGCAATGGTAGCAGAAAATCAATGCTGGCATCAAATCGTACTTTTCAGGTACGAAAGTCGGCATGCTCACAGCCCAATAAATCTCACTAAATTAGCTACGATTCCTTACATTCGTGGACGAGCGTTTAGCGTCACACATTATCATACCGGGGGTTCGGATTCGATTCCCGTTCTGATCGGGGGATTTTTCGCCAAAGAATTTCTTCCGACTTGCAATGTGGTCACACGCATACTAGAGCTTGGCATTCAGAATACATTCTAGACGTGTTATTTGGCATAAGTATCTCAACTAAGTATTAGGTTTGCTTTAGTGATCAATATCTCGCGTAATATCGATCCTACAACAGGGTGTTAACAATGAAGGTCAACAAAGAGAAAATTCGGTATATTTTACACTTTTTCTTTCATAAATGCGAAAATGCAAGCCAGGCCGCTGCAATTGTGAATGGTGTTTATGGTTCCGATACAGCAACAGAAAAATATATGCAATTTAATGTATTTAAAAAAATATTTTTTTTCAATTTTTTCTAAAAATTTTTTTCATGCAATACACTAAATTATGATCTCTGCTGTTGACAAATGGCCCGTTTGAAGCTGGCGATTGACCAAAAACGTTCAGAATTGGTCAATTTATGATGCCGATATTGCAACAGTAAAATACGTGCAATTGAATTCATTTAAAAAAATATTTTTTAGAATAGTGATTGACTAGAAACGTTCAGAATTGTGTTCCATCAGAACAACGCAAGGCCACACAATTCCGAGGGTTTGATTGGGATGTTTTAACGCATCCACCATACAGTCCGGACCTGGCACCAAGCGATTGCCACCTTCTTCTCGCATTGCAAAATTTCCAGGGTGATAAGAAATAAGAATCAAGAGGTTGTAATACAGTTATATCTCGATATAAGGCAACCTCGATATAAAGCAACCTCGATATAACATAACTCGATATAACGTAACTTTTTAAGATGTAAAAATAAACAGTACAGAAATAGTTTTTGGAGTATAAATTATTTCGAATAAATGTTTCTGGTATGTTTCCAAACAAATAAGTACCGTGAAATGGGGTAGCATTGTTAGTTTTCCTTTTGGATCTCAATTTTATTTTTTGTTAAAAAGAAGCTTGTGGATAAGCAATGTACGGATTGTTTTGTACTACAGTCCATAGCAATTTCCGTTATGAAATACGCATGCCTTCATCCTGATATTCTTGGTATTATTATGGCATTTTTCGAACTTTTAGCATAACTTTGAACATTTTTCAAGAACAAGATTCGGAGGAATTTCCATTTGGATATAAAGTAAGTCAAACATAGAAAGTATAAAATAAACAATGATACTAGACATGAAACGAATATCCGGCCTATCCGGTTAATATTTGCTATCCGGCTGGATACAGGATATTGGGAAAAATCCACAATTTATCATAATTTATCAATAACGGACGGCGCCAGTGGTTTTGTGGTTAGCGTGACAGCCTAACAATACGATCGGCCTGGGTTCTCTGGCTACGTCTTCCCTCGGAAGGAAAGTAAAAGAAGTTGGCCTGGCTCATGTGTTGTAGAGTCTGATAGGTAAGAACAGGTGTTGTCGCCTCCCTGATGTCAATGATTGGCACTGAAGTGGCGGAAATAGGCCGACAAAAATAAGTGAAGATTACAAAACAACATATAAATTAATATTTATTTATAACGTTAATTATTTATTTATAACGTTAATTATTTATTTATAACATTAACAGTACTCAAAATTAGCCAGTGGTTATTATTATGATGAATAAATAATAAATTTTCGGAAGTTGATAATGACAACCGATTACGCTTTGCTTCGTAAACCTGGTTAACTTCAGAGAATAGTTTTCGCTGTAATACTACTGCAAGGAACTGAAAGATAAACTCTAGAAATCCTTGCCCTCGATCGACTGCTTCCATTTTAATGACCACCAAATTTAGAATCGATCGCAAACGTGATGCACATTTCATCGATTTCGTTAGCGACGGGATTTTTTTTCCTGAACGCGACTCTTATTTTCATTTGCCACTTCGTCCTAGAAGTCCTAAAAGGTGTGTCGTGAGTTTCGTGTATAAGGTTTGATTAAGTTTAGTCTCTTTTGTTTCATTTACATGTATTGAAGACGATGATGAGATGTTACTCTTAGAAGATTCGTCGCAAGATATTCTATATACTCCAATAACATCGCCAACAAGACTGTTCACGTTTCAGGAACTCCTAAATAGTCTGACTTGATCCTCGGGTCTGAAAAGGTTGCAATTAAGTAATTAAGTAGTTGAATCCTCATCAGAAAAAAAACTCTGTTGAAGATTACTTGCAGAAAACATGAATCTCTATTAAAGGATATCCACAGAAACGGGAAATTTATTCATAGTTCATTATTTTTATGTAAAAATGTGTTTATTTCTTCTAAAGTGTAATCCTTTATTCGCTTCATGCACAAATGCAGTGTCATCTAGTTCCGTATTTGCAAATAAAAACCGAATATCCGGCTATCAGGCCTTGAAGCTATCCGGTATCCGGTCAAACTACTATCCGTTTCATCCCTAATTGAAACCAATTTCACTTAAGTTTTTTCAGACCTTTTCCTCTACTTAAAACTGATCATGTTTGTCCACGAAAAATTTTCTTAAATGGGCACAAGAAAGGTTTATAAATACAGCGGAACCCCGATTATCCGCGGAATAGTCGGGCTAGCTCACCGCTGATCACGAAAATCGCGGATAACACAACAAATGACTAAAAATTAGGTGCAAACACAAAAAAAAACAGATATTCCAGTATGGAAACAATGTTTTATCAATACAGGAATCATTGAACTATCCATCCGTAAGGTCGTGTACACCAGTAGTCAAATAATGTGAAAGTCATGACCAAAACAGAAGAACAAAAACCTACCACTCATTGTCAAATTTAGGGTAGGTCCATAGAATTTCTATGGAACTCACTTTCGCGGATAAACCGCACCGCGGATCATCCGCTCGCGGATAATGGGGGTTCTTCTGTACTGCTGGGTGATAGAAAATTAGTTTTTGTGCATTTTTGAGTAATCATAAACAGTTTTACATCAATCATAAAAAAAAATTTTTTTGCTTCGATATAACGTAATATAGCGTAACGAGAAAAAAAAATAAAGTTGCATTATCGAGGTATAACTGTAATCCATTGCTAGAGTTTTTCGTCAATAAGAACCAAGACCTCTATGATAGAGACTTTATGAAGCTACCTTTAGAATAGCAACAAATTTTACAACGAAACGATGCCTATTTGACCAAAATCGGTCAAACCAAAGCATATTAAAAATAGTTTTGAATTTCACCCAAAAATAATGGATTACTTTCTCCCCAACCTAATACTTTTAAAAATTACGCTATTAATACCTACGTTGAGACGATGAAAGTTTCTTTGGCAACGTTAGTGCCATTCAAGAAGCATTACATTCTCAATAAATGAATATAAAGACAGTAAATATTCTCCTTTTAATGAACCCAAACTATTGAACTGCTTTCAAAATTGAACACAGGATTTGTAGAAAACATCCAAATAGTATTAAGCAACACTTCGATGTTGTCGTTCTATTGAAATTCATCAACCCCACGACAGGGTTCACTGAAAAAAGTCTAATTACACCAGAAACCTTGACCGCATAGACGACGATGCCCCGAATGAGAAGTGACATCAATTTCTGATCAACACTGCTGTTGTTAAATGCTCAACCACGAACTATGTTCAACTAATATTGGGATACGTTTATAGTGATTACCAAGTTTCCATATATTCTCATGTGTAACACTTATAGCGCATCACACCAAGTTCACAGCTTAACTGTTCATCACCTGATACCTGCATATAACGAGAAGCAATTAAATATTAGGTTGGGGAAAAAGTTATCCATTACTTGTGGGTGAAATTCAAAACTTTTTTTAATATGCTCCGGATTGTCCGATTTGGGTCAAATATGCACCGTTTTGTTGTAAAATTTGTTGCCATTCTAAATTCATAATGCCTCTGTCATGGAAGTCTCGGTCGTTATTGGCGAAAAACTCAAGCAATAGATTTTTACGGGCTTCTCTGGATCCTAATTTCTTATTACTCAGGAAGATTTACAATGCAAATAAAAGGTGTTAATCGCTTGGTGCCAGGTCCTCACTATATGTTGGATGCATTAAAATATCCCAATCAAGCTCTCGGAATTGTGTGGCCTTGCGTTGTCCTGATGGAACACAACGACTCTTCTGTTGACCAATTCTAGACGTTTCTAGCCAATCACTTTTCTAAAAAAAAATTTTTTAAATAAATTAAATTGCACGTATTTTACTGTTGCAGTATCGGCGCCATAAACACCATTTACAATTTCAGCGGCCTGGCTTGCATTTTCACCTTTATAAAAAAATGTAAAATGTACCGAATTTTCTCTTTGTTGATATCAAATGTTAACACCCTGTAACTCACAACTGAATGGATGTTACGCGGGATATTAATTACTAAAGCCAGCTACCGAGAAAATAATAGATAACTTTTTCCCCAACCTAATATACAATGACATGTTTTGGTACCGTTCAACCGGTCTGATGTCACTGAATCTAAATAAGACGGAGGAGCAATGAAGTATTGCATAATCAGTGTTATATTATCCAACTCAACGCTTCACACCTTTGTGTGTCGTGCTGTCCTAGAATTAACTGGTGTTCGGCTTACTACATTTGAACAGCCAGCGGTGTTATGAAGTAAATACTAGAACGTGTCCATGCAGTCCGATGCTAAGTCTGAATGAATGGATCAAGCGAAATGCATCCCATTCATGTATGCTGACTGAATACAGTTTTTGTCGTATTTAAATAGTGAGTTAAAATTTCATCAGAAAGAGAGAGAGAGAGAGAGAGAGAGAAAGAGAGAGAGAGAGAAAGAGAGAGAGAGAGTGGAATGCATTCTCGCATCTTATCATAAATTTCGTATAATTACACGTGAAACACGACTTTGTCGCGTACACGTTCCCTGTCAGACCGTTTTTAGAATGGTTTCCGTTCAGTTCGTGTGGGCGTGTACGGGACAAAATAAAAAAGTAGAACTTTATTGGGCAATTAACTCGGTTTGAATCAACTATGTGCGGAAGGTGTTGCAACAACATAACCTAACAAATGACAAAACCTAATAAATTACAGAATATGTAAACTTTTCTACAGGATTACTTTGATAAAAGAACACACATTGTGATATAGGAAAAAAAAAGTTCGATTGCTTCTTATCAAATTTTGAGCTATTGAAACAAATTAGATTTTTAGATCAATAAGTAACATGCATATAACGCGTAGACATTTTATCTTTCGAATGAAATGTTTATCATAACATTTCGTTCAATTGGTTAGGAGGTATTAACGCTCACAATCTTGGTGGTCCGGCGTAACGCTCTCGTTTTCGAAACTTTGAACTTACACCCCAGTATAGAAATGAAAGATGTAGTCCTACGCCAAAAATACTTTTTCACAGCTTGGCAGTTGACAACAGACGTTTTCCAGACAATTCTTCACGTTGTTACTCTCTCTTATTTATGTCAGACTAGCCAGAAGGGCTAATCCTAGAAAAGCCCTCGATCCCTGGTCTAAGCCACGGGGACCATTGAGGGTGGGCTTTCAACTGCCTCTTTTAACTCGGCTAGCTCGAGCTTGACACTCGGAGGCTCAAGATCGGCTCACTCTCTTTTTGGGCACAAATCAAGGATTCAGTTCACAAGTAAAAACACAGATAGATTCCTTTTTTTTTTTGTTTATTCAACTTACATTTGTGTATATGTCAGTGTGATGTGGCCGGCCGGATGTTGTCGAGCGAAACCTGGGCGCCGCGAGCTTTGCCGTAGCTCGAAGAGTTACTATAGGGTTGGTAACTCAAGTTGCTCGTTGCTGCAGAGCTTCGTGGACGGCAGCAATCTTCCTCAAAATCGTTTCGCTCCGGGGAATCTGAATTCAGGGCAAAAATATTGGGTCCTGATCCTTCCGTCCTTTCAGGTCGAACTGCAGTTTTCAAATGTTTTATTTGAATTTCTATAATCGGGATCACTTTAATAGCTTTTGTTGTGCCTTGGATAAAGAGCTTTTATTGTAGACCCAGTAGTGCTTTCCTTTTCCCATCGTTCCCTTTTTCGGATGTCGCTTATCAAATATCTATTGCGCAATCCACGGCTTTTATGGCGTTTTCGCCCGACAACAGGTTTATGTGTTCGGTGTGAGTATATGTGTGTGTAATTATATTTATAGCTAACTTAAATCCTAGTTCATTTGAAATTTCCTATACTCTAATTTATTTAATTCTATATCTAACTACATTAATTGAAGAACTAATTTCTAAACGGTAACAACGTAAATTTTAAAGTTGAGTATCTCGGTTGCAATAAAAATGTTGCTTAACAAGCTATAGGTACAGCCTCCTAAACCAGATATTTTCAGCGACAGATTCACAGGCTTAAAAATTTCTGCCACCTTTCCCTTTTCCGGTTGCCGTATAAAACTCGTACCCAGGAAGCTTTTTGAAGACTGTTTTGACGTAGGTTTCGTCGTCCATAACCACGCAATCGAACTTCATGAGCATTTTTTTCTATTATTTATTTGAGAGGCTTTCAGTCTGCTTGGCTGGTTCGCCTCTGTAGTGATGGCAGCAGACATTGCCGCAAGGTACAACAACTTTCATTAAATATACAAAAAAACATTAACATCAAATTACTGCATACATTTGACCTTGAAATAACAACGAGAAAAGAACACATTCAAACATTTAATAATTGAACAAAACCGAGACCGAGACCGAGCAATGATCGGTCCTCAGTCTGGACAGGATTCGTTGTTATCGCATCATTTTTACGTCCTCGAACCCTGCAATCGAGCCCTCAACCTTTCTGAGGAACTGCTCTCTCTCTCTCTCTCTCTCTGCGTGCCACCTTTCAGACCAAAAGGTGCGAAAAGAGTTGGTGATCCACTACTTCATGTCGTCAAGCGGCACCTCCCGAGTGAAAAAAGGGTGTGACCGATACCGGCAAATCGGTCGACCGCTTCATTCCCTGCGATGCCACTGTGTCCGGGATCCCACATGAACACAGTGTCGGGCAATAGGCACTTCCTGACAGCCTGTACCCATGGGTGTTTGGACCTAGCCGCACCGATGGCATCAATGGCACTTGCCGCACTTGCAGCAGCGGCTTGGAGGACGAGTTTGTGGTTGCCTCTAAAATACCGGCCTCCTCTGCCGAGAAAATCTGACAGATTTCCGCCACTTTTTTGCTAGGAATCAGTCTGTTATTACTGTCGGTTACCCCAAATCCAACTCCTGATGGTCATTTTGAGCCGTCCGTATACAGGACGGACTCGATCATATGCAGACTTGATTATATGTGATTCGATTATAAACAATTTTGGACCCGATTATAATACAGTTTGGAAAAAAATATTTTTTTTATATTTCAAAAATGACTTATTTCAAGAAGAAATGTAACCTTTCAACGTTAAGGTGTAATTTAAGTGGCTATTACATGTACAGTGGGGTAAGAATTGTGATTTTTGAAGATTTTGCTTGAATTTTCACCAGGAATTGTTTATATCGATATTGCAACCAAATTAAGAAAGATAGAAGTTGAGTGTCAGAGAACAAATTGTAGAGCGGTTAGGGAGCTTCAATTTAATTGATAGACACAATCTAGTTTAATATAAATTTTTAGGATGAAATTAATAATAACACATTAAAATAATTAACTTTTAAGTTTTTCACTTCCAAAATGTTATTTAAATCCTGTAGTTCGAGTTTAGCTGCGGTGGAAGGCAGACGTGTCCGTTCACGCTCTGTTCTATTTTTCAATAATTGTGCTTTACTGGCTAACAAGTACAAAGTTTTTTAGTGATAGGATAAAGTGCATTAGAAGTTCCAAATGAATCAACTGGAGGAAGTAGAATGGATTTAGTTATCCACTTGGTGATCACTTTTATTTTGTTGACGAGACACTGAACATGAATAGACATGTTTTTGCTCCGTCCATTTTACAAAGTGCAATTTGTGTACGCAGTTGTGTGTATTTGAAAATATACAGTTCTGTGGTGGCGAAATTTCTAGAATATTATAGTGTATCAGTAAATTTTAATTGAGTTCTCTCATTTTGAAAATGTCCACGTTCGGTCGTGTCATTTAACGATGCCCGCTATAAGTGCGAGTCTGTGAGTGAGGTGCAGAAAATTGTCGGTGACTGCTAGAAGAGCGCTCGAATTGTATTTGATTCCTTCAGTGATTTTATCACCATATTTAAAAATCCATATGTGAAATAAAAATATATTTTAGTCGCTGGTCGCAATGAGGATCGCGATGGTGAAATAAATGAGGCGATCAGAAACCACACCCGATTAACTTATATTCCATATGTGTTTGTGTTTCTTGATTTCAACCCTAAGACAAGATGAGACAACTGGCTCCTTACTCTTCTTCGTCGTACAAAAACGAAGCCATGATATGAAGATGCCAGAGTTGCCAAATATTATAAAATTTCGTATTTGGTTGGTGCGAATTTAATGAATTTGCATATTTTCAGTAAGGCAATCTCAAAAAGGATAAAGGATAAAATAAGTCTTTTAAATACCCATGTCTATAATATAATAATGACATCCATAACAACTCTTCCAAGATTGTCTGGAGAATCTTTTCTCGTTGATTCGTGCACAACAACGGCGCTCAACTCCATTTCCAATTCAGAAACAACTTGAAAATCGTGACTCTTTCGCAATACATGACCGTAGTACCGAATGCTTCGCATACAGCCGATACACAAGAACATCTTGTTGGATTGATGAACTTGCTATCAAAGCGGTGAGAAGAATGTTCAGCCCAGAAATTGATGGACAGTGAAGCAGCATCGACATCATATCGAATTTCAGCTTCATCTAATTTTAGTGATAATGTGGATGACATGAATATTGAATTCGACTATGAGTACACCATCGATGAAGCGAAAACTTTCCTCGACAGAACAGAACAAAATTCGTTGTTCTATATAGCTCTTTACATCATCAAAATAAGTCAGCGGGAAAGTACATGTCAGCAGTGTAACAATTGTTAGTCAGCAAAACACAACCTGGATGGTATCAACCATCTCTTTTTTCATATTTACGAGCTAGAGCTAACAACTCTCCCATCTGCATAGTGAATGATGAGACTTTCCATTTCCTCTTAGCAATGGAAACTATATATTGAGGAAAAACACATACATAAACTAGCATATAATTCTTTCACATTTACTTTAAACTAAATATCGTAATATTCATTAAATTCACCATTTCTAATTTCAATACAAATCCAACGCTATTTATTTTTATTGGCAACACTGAAAAAATCGGCTTTGTTTACAAAATTTATCGAAATCAGCCAATCAGAAATCAGAACGACTGACAGAAATTGGGTCCGTAAAAGACCCCCTATTGTCTGATCTTATCTTAGTTTCAACCTAATGAAGAGTGTGCAGTGTTGTAGTAATGATATTATCGCAAGTGATGGGATCGTGTATAACATGATAATTAGTTTTAGGCTTATTATTTTCAATGTATTTTTTTAAATTTTTATATTAGTACAATAATATTTATCCACATTCAAAATAGTGAGATATTCATCTAAAACCTAAAAAACTAAAATCGCAAGTGATATTCAATTATCGTTTATTGTATTCCGCAAGTAGCAAAACGTTAATCGTCAATAGTGAAGAATAAAGTACGCTACACATACAGCGTCACTGTCACCATCCCATCCGAGATGGAAAATGAAAGGTGGGAAGATTTTTAAATCTGTGACGTCACAGATTTTGTTTATGCATGTTACTTTTCTTATAATAGTCCACTACATAGGAAAAGTGTTGTTATTACAAGTAAAAATAAGCAGATGAAATGAACGAACAATTTTTTTTTCTTAAAAACAATGTTAGCGTTCAAAATCATAAAAGCCCAACTGGCAATTTAGCAGAAACTGAAATTTCAGTATTATTGAGGTATTCTAAACATAATTTCAATTCAATTTTTCTTCTCGTTCGCCGACCAAAAACGTAAATAAACAAAGTCAGAGTCACATCTTTTGTTCTTTTAACGGAGAAACCTTCAACAGTGGATGGGAAAAAATGTTGCAAGTTTTTTCATGTAAAATTCACTTGAAAAATAAATTAAATTGACTCCTTATGAACTAGATTGAGACGAAAAGTTTTCCGCTTGTGTCTTAGTTTTAGACGAATGAAGTGTTCAACACTCTAATTGTGAAAAAAGTAATTACAATTGCTGACAAGAGAAAAACTTCCATGAAGTTGCTCTAAAATCCAAACGTAGTAGACATTAGAATACTATTTCTGATATAAGAAGAAAGCAAAGAAAAAAATAAACATTTTAGTTTGTGACATGTTCTGTTTTTTTTTATAATGCGAAACATATATTTTGGAAATATGTAATTAGTTTCTATATATCCTCTTTCAAATTTATTCGCTGACACACTCAACGTTGTAACATTTGTTTAACTGACTGGTATGCCTGATATGTGAACTTCCAATCTTCCAGGCTACTAATACAATCAAAGTTTAACACAACCAAAACTCGTGAATCTTCCCACCTTCTATTCTTCATCTCGCATCCCATCAACTATTCTCTTGGACTTATTTTGCTGACGTCAAAGTTGTCGGTGATTGTGTATGTAAATGCTACCATACGATTTCCATGGGAGAATATTTGACATTTCATTCCTTTACGTTGACTTTACAGTGACGGGACGTTGTATGTGTAGCGCACTTAATCCGTAAATAGTAAATTGCATATCGTGAAATTTCTTCAAAATAGTTTTTAAATTTGCGCCTTGAAGAACCTTCAAATATTTCATCTGTTCGTTTTACTATAAGGCTAAGGTTACTTTTGATAGGAGTACGCACGAAAATTTGATTGTACGAATAGAAACAAACAATTTTGTTCGATAGAAACAGACGAATTCGAACGAAGCAAGGGGGAAGCAATGTAACCACACCAATACAACTCAATGTGGTTGTTTACTTTCACTATTGCATACAATTCGTACGATCACTTCTCTGCATCCAGTGTCACCGCCGCCTAAAGGTGTTATCCTCCGTCGTCGCGATTGAAATGTGATACTTCGCAGTGAGGGCGAGATGATTTGTATGCAAGGTTATATACACTTCATTTTGCTTTCACCGTGAGGTGATGTTCGTGATCAGGCTCAGAGTAGGTGTGATGAATAACGGAACATATCACCGGATCGGTTGGCCTTGGAGGAGTTTTCTCGGTTACCTTCTTAGGTTTCCCACTATTGAATCTCCGCCAACGCGGTTGAATTTCGATGAAAAGTACATGCGATGAATACTAGAATATATGAATACAATATATTATATAAAATGTATTAATTTTACAGATTTTCCTTCTCAGGACACCTAAAGATAATCTCTGCCGCGTATTGTAACACATGAGATTTTCGGATTTTTTTTTTGTCGAGAAGTCAATTGTTCGCATTTACATAATCACATCATTTACCGAAGTGAATCCTGATTTTTCTTAACCATTCCCACTGACAACTATCGCTTCCATGATAAATGCTAGGGAACCACGCTATAAAGGCGACCCTTCTGGCCTTCGGGCGGCGAATACCATACTAACATTCCTTCTCTTCCCCTGGTGACTGTAAGGACGTGGCCAGCGTCGTTATTGACCATTTAAAGCTCGAATCACCGGAAATCTCACAACGAGAATGATTTGCTAATCCCAAGCGTCATTCTGTGTGTTCTTTGTGCAATTTGGTTGATTCAGGTCAATCAAGGAGAGCAACTACGAATTGTACAGTCTACCCAAGCTCAAGCTCCAAAAGGTTATTAAAATCCACTAATTTAGATGTTCCACTACTACATCCTGTCTAAATTTTCATCTTTCAAATGAAAGCAACAGAATCGACTTCCGTAGTACTTTGTAGTGTAGAGACAGTTTGAGGCAACAGAGTCCGAAACAAAAAAAAAGTTCCATAACTCTGTCATTGTTGAAATTCGAACATATGCGTAGAAGGATTTTTTTTCATCAAATATGATCGTCTATCACCTCCTGAGAGAATCTGGATAAATTTATTTTTTCATGTGAGTAAGGTGTTTTCTGACTTTAAGGGGATGAATCAAAAATCAAATTCCTCTTTCGTGGAGACGGTATTTTTTTTTTTTGCTATAGTGACCCTGAAAATGTTTTGGCAGACCGGACGAGCTCACCCCGGCTCGGAAGTTGGGGTGGAGAACGGTATCCGTTGGGAACCTTCAATCGTTCACACCAAACCAGGGTTGTTTTGCCACCGGGGGAAAGTTGGAATGCATCACCCGCTGCAGAATCGTGTTGCTAAGGGCAGTCAGGTGGGTCCCCCCCCCCCTATCGCTGCTTTTCGACAAAGAACTGGCAGTCCTAGATACAATGTCAAAGTCGATGATTAGGTCGAAAGAGGGTTCCCCAATTTCAACGCAGACAGAGGCAGCTGGTGTTCATGACAAGAGGCCATAGATAGTCCGTAGCCCCTTGTTATACATATACAGACAGAGTTTTCGGGACCTTGTCTCCGGCCCAACACGTTAGCTGGAGGCCATAGGTGAGACAGCTGCTGATGATAACTTTGGCCGCCCGTAACCGAATCTTCCTGTTATTGATCCGATACGATTTGGAAGTAGTTTTCAGAAGGTTGAACAGGGTGGCACAGATCTTCTTAACTTCTTCGAAATTGCGGAGGAAGCTAAGTTTGTGGTCGACCAACTCTCAGAGGATCTTTAATGTTTTTCGACGAAGAATCTATTCATTGTACAGTTGGATCCTGGAAGTGGGATCCTGATGTCTGTGACATCCATGTACATATGTCTGTGACATCCATATTACCATATGGCCGCTCTTCTGTGCTGAAAGTTTGAATCGTCTCTCGGTCGTCAACCGGCCGATGACATCTGGATGCACTTCGTAAGCCTCGGATACCACGACCTTTGACATGGAATATGATTTGCATATGGGAAATGTGATAAATAATCAAATAGTTGGTTTTCAGTAAAAATGTTATATTCGTCCCAAAATTTCAACAATGAGCCCTGATTAAAAATCTACGAGGGAATGAAAACTATAAATGTATGAGGATTGAACATAAATATTCATGGGCAACCTTTCTCCCATTTGATTCAAATCAAGATGAATGAACAGTGGTTCTAAATCTGTGGACTCACACACAGCACTCTGTCAAACGATCAATTTGTTCAATTAATGACATCTTAACAAAGTTCTTCGCTACGGGCAGTAGCCTCTATTCAGCTACGTTAGCACGAGCATTACTACAAGCGTGGAACCCAAAAAGAACACCACCGTCACATTAAGATATACACTGAATTAGACTCAATTGATTAGATTCAATCACGATGTGTACCATTCAGTCTACAGCAAACTGAAATACATCATGATTTCGGCCTTCGCAATACACTCCCGCATTTCATTTTTCCATTAAGGTTTTTTTTACTCAATCCCCCCATCTAGGGTAAATAAAATATCGCCGTACCCGCACACACAAACGTCCCTGCAAGATAATGCACACCAACTGTGCTTTACGTTAAATAATGATTTATGTTACAATGTCATACGAAGAATTATTTGGTTACGTAGACCACATATAGAAATAGGTCTCCTGCCAATGTGGAATGTAAGAGAGAACCAGTTTGGTAAGTACTCCCGTCAATGGAATGTTGTTGCCGACTTTATTCAGCAAAGCAGCAATTTTATCTTTGCTGAATTTATCATAAAAAGGCGATCGCATCAAATACAACAACATTGATACGCATCGACGAGACAGCTCCTGTTTTTGTTCTGTAGAGAGGTCCTCGCGATTCATGTAGTAAATACGAAGGCTGCAACGAAAGTAAAATAAAGCATATATTCTCAATGAATGATGAAAAAAAACGTACCTCGCTAGATCGATAGCCATTGGAACCAGATATGACTTCCAACTCTTCAAACCATACTTTCGTACGCAGGCAAGATGTACGAGTGGTTTCAGTATGTATATCAACTCGGCCGTACGAACGAACCGGCCACTGCATTGAATAGGATACGAGTCAATCACATGCTTTAGAGGCTTCCATGCGCGGGCAACTGCCGGTGGAGCTCCGTCTACCTTCCGTAATACCCGGCCGGACCGCTTCAGTCGAACAGTCTGACTCAGATCGTGGAAGGAAACGTTTCCCGGTCGTGGTTCGTTGATAGTTTTCCTGTTCAACACTGGGATGGGCGGGTTTTTGACAATGTTATTGTTCTGACAACACAACGTAAGGATCAGTCGACCAATGCACCTGGAAGTATTCATTTAGGGTGTTGAATTTGTCATTCGTCAAAAATGTTATCAGTATCTATAAGTAATGACCTAATAGAACGCAATAGTGTGACAATTTTTCTATCTTTTAATAGTGTATGAATCTTTCACAAATCGTGAAATTTCATAGAAGAACAATATTTCGGTTCGTCGATGAATCTATGCAGACTTCAAAGGATGCATTTCGTCATTTATGGAACAAAAAGTACGTGTTCACGTACTTACTATGCTAAGTGTACGCGTTTTGATCATATCATATAATCTCTGATATCAACAACTAATCCTTAGTTTTTAGCCGTTATCGCAGCAGTTCTAATATGCTGTATTAATTTCTAGTCACATTGACGATAAAGGCATCTCTAATTTTTATGTCCATGACTTCCAGACAAAAATCAAACCACTTACTTGAACGTCTGCACGACAATAATGAAAAACCATCGTCCACTGGGACCCCAGATTTTATACGCCGACAATTCAATAAAAACCTCGCAGTATTCCAACGTTGTCAAGGCAATCTTAATCCAACTTGCCACCGGTGACGAATCCGACCACTGAGCAACTCCACTCGCCTTTTCAATTATTCTGTCGTTGTAAAACACCAACAAATTTGACAACGAATAAACGAGTTCGGAGACGGCCGAAGAGTTGTTGATTCTACCTGGAATTCAAAACAGACATTTCCTAAGCACATAATGTCCTCACGTTGACAATAAAACCAACAAACCGGCTATAAAATACGACAACCATTTGATGGTCATTTCCACATCTCCGAGAGACGAAGGATTGCTCGAGACCCATTTGACGTACTTTGTGTACAAATTTCGTACTTCCAGCCATGGTGCGGACATTATCTCGTTTCTCGATTGTGGAATTCCACATAAAACGGCAAACGTCAATTACAACTAAATCCGTCTAATTCTTTTGGAAAGAATTACAGCAAGAAAGGTCAACTTATTTCAAATTGTGGAGACCGAACGCACAGCAGTTCCAAATCTGCGGAAATAAATAATGAACAGAATGTGTCATAACACTACAAGTGACTTATCCCCCGTCGGAATCATGTGCGAGGGGGGCTACAATACGATAAAGAACTGTAATATTTTAACGCAGTAACAACTTACGTCTCAGATCCAATTGAAATACTGAAATAAAAAAAAAACATGAATAGAGGTTTTTAATTTCTAAGCTGGGTTCAAAAATAAATTTTTATCTCAAAGTCAAACTTAATGTGCAATAATCTTCACAAAAGGTGAAAAGAACAAAGAAAGATTCATTCCCGATCACCATCCATCCTAAGCCATTGAAGCTACTCGAGATTCCAGGTTTCACCCGTTTTCGATGGAAGGTTACGATATTCTTAATTTATAATCAGGAACGACTATACAAATCATATTTTTCATATTTTTTTAGTATCACTAACAACAGCCATTTCCTTATTGTTGTGGCAATTCGTCCAACTTTAGAAGTCCACTTTTCAAAGGTTCTGGTTAAAAGATCTAGGAGTTCTTTTAGTAATTATTATATACGGGTCCGGACTAAAATGATTTTCATTCAATGTTTAAAAATTTACAACCGCCTTCGAGCATGCTAATCTCAGTGAAGGTATTCTTATCCGATTCTGTATTGTGTATCAGAAAATAAAACAATGGTTTATGAGGGGAAACCCGCTTCAGTAAATTCAACTCTACTACAACGTATTAGTATGTTTCAGTTCATAGAATTAGAATTCATGAATTGAACTAAAATGGCACTGTATCAACGAACCAAACGTAAAAAATGCTAAACTATACAAACCCTGACTATGTCGGAATTTCAGATTTCAACAACACAAATATATTTACAGTTTAATGAGAGCCTCGGAATGTAAGGTAGTTCACCTCCACGCGGTGCATCCTAGGCAACGCTAATGGATTACAAACTGAACGTTTGTACTTCAGGCTAGGAGCGGCTCAAACAGCATCTTTCTCGAATCGAGCGACTAATCAGCAATGCTGTATTCTGTCAGCTACATCTAAGATGACAGTGGAATGTAGGTATCGCCACCACGGAAAAGTAGCATATTGGCCCTAACTTACAACGAAAATAAATTTAGAAAGGACAAACGGCAACGACGAACACGGAAATTAGCATAAATTTGGGTAGACTGTACACCTCGCAGCTGCTCTTCGTGATTGACCTGAACCAGCAAAATTGCACAAAGAACACACTAGATGACGCTTGCAAATCATTGTCATTGTGCAAATTTCGGTGATTCGAACTGTGAATAGTCAATAACGACGCCGGCCTCATCCTTACAGTCAACAGGGCTAGGGAAGGAAAGTCAGTATGATATTCGCGGCCAGAAGGATCACCTCTATAGCGATTATCATGGAAGGAAAAAATGTTAGTGGGAATTGGTAAGAAGAATCGGGATTCACTGTGATGAGTGATGTGATTCTGGGAACACGAGCTCCCAAATATTCGGTGTCATACATCAGCAAGCCGTGGAATAAAGGTGACGTATAATTTTCATCATAACGAATGTTTCAGATTTTCTTTGTGATTTTTCTTTCTCTAAGACATTTCAGCGTTTTGAAAATCTTTTCCGGAAGAAATAGTGCAGTTACTGGACCCATTTGTTCAGCGAGTGAAATTCCCCGAAGAAGATATTCGATTTTTGCATTTTCAAGTACTTTCGGTGTATGAAGCTGTATTGAACCTTGGAACAGGATTTTTGAAGATTTCTTGCCACTGGAAAATATAAAGCAGCTAAGTTTTTGTTTTGTTTTATTCTATTTATCTGTTTCTTTATTTATTTAATTATTTGTTTTTTTTTAATACATATATAATTATTTTAACTTGTGTACGTGTTAGACGTTTTATGCTCATTCTACTCTCAGTTTTGTTTCACAAATTTTTCTAAATGGAGGGGAACGAAACCTTCGATGTTGATATGACCATCGTAGATACTCCTCATGATTGTTTTTCTGAAGTTCGTCCTTCAAAGAAAAAGAAGAATCAATTACTGTCAAATTCGACACCCAACTCAACAAAAAATTCTACACATCCAACAAATGATCCTGTTTCACTCACCTCGGTTCAAAATCCAATTAATTCTCTTCAGCATTCAATCATTGAGAATGTTCCTTCCAAGAATCTTTCTCGAATTCGACAATACCAGAACGTTTCGGGATCATCGAAAACACGTTGGGTGGTATTCTTCCGTCCCAAAGGGAAACCTTTAAGGGTGACCCAAATTTGCAAAGACTTGAAGTCTAAGTACTCAAGTGTCTTGGAAATTACAAAAGTGAATAAAGACAAACTTCGTGTTGTGCTCTCGGATTGCAAAGACGCTAATGCGATTGTTAATAATTCTTTGTTCACTGATGAATATCGAGTGTATATTCCGGCACACATTGTTGAAATCGATGGTGTGGTTTCGGAAAAATCTCTCCAACTAAAAGATTTCGAAAACGCAGAGGGTATTTTTCATGATGTAAAACTTCCTCATGTGAAAATTTTGGAAGTAAGATCCCTGAATTCATTTTTAATGGATGGTAACGAAAAGAAATATTTCCCATCTGGTTCTTTCAGAATCTCCTTTGAGGGCACAGCTCTTCCAAATTATGTGCTCATTGATAAGCCTCGTCTTCCAGTTCGATTATTTACTCCCAAAATTATGACATGCACTAATTGCAAACAGTTAGGTCACACTAAAACCTTTTGATGCAATAAAATTAAATGTTCTAAATGTGGAGTCGACCATGATGAAAGCACTTGCAATAAGGATGCTGATAAATGCATTCTTTGTGGAGGTGTTCCTCACACAGTTAAGGAATGTCCAAAATACAAATCCCGTTCTATTAAACTTAAACAATCACTTAAGGATCGTTCTAAGCGAACCTTTGCTAATATCCTTAAGGCAGCTTCACCTCAGGTATCCGAGGTTTCAGAAAATCGTTTCTCTGTTTTATCAGAGGATGATGAATCGGATACTACTTTCGTTCCAATAATCGCGAGAAGAGCTAGAAAGAGAAAAAATACTTCCTCCTCCAAGCCTGCTAAAAAAAGAGGGTTATCCTCTAATCAACCAGAAGCTTCTTCTCATTTTTCTGCTCCTTCCAACAATAACCCTCCTGGTTGGGGATCCTCTAACTATGACGATCATTTCCCTGAATTGTCATGTCATTCCAGATTCGCTTCTCAATCGGCTCCTGAACCCCAATCATTTACAGGAGGTATTTCTTTTTCTTCGATTGTTGGATGGATCTTTGATATTTTCGGAATTTCAGATTCAATGAAATGTCTCATTTCTGCTTGGCTCCCTACTATCAGTCAGTTAGCTAAGCAAATGGTTTCAAAGTGGCCCCTCCTCTCCTTCATTAATTTCGATTAGATTGTTATTGGAAGGTTATCCAAGATTCACATGGAAGTGATCATTTGCCAATCACCGTTTCTATTTCGAATTATTCTGAATCGTCAGGAACTATGAATGTTCAGCATGATTTATCTAGAAACATTGATTGGAAGAGATATTCTTCAATTATTTCAGAATCAGTGGCATTAGTTCATGAGTTACCCCCGTTAGAAGAGTATAATTTTCTAGGTGGATTAATTCATGATAGTGCTATTGATGCTCAGACGAAACGTTTTCCTGGGAATTCGTTTCGCAGTCGTCCTCCTAATCTGTGGTGGGATCAAGATTGCACAGATCTTTATAAAGAAAAATCGAATGCGTTCAAGGATTGGCGTAAATCGGGTTCCTGCGAACGTTACGACAATTACATTTATCTGGAGCGTAAATTCAAAAGCTTCATAAAAGCCAAAAAAAGAGGTTATTGGCGTAATTTTGTGAATGGGCTTTCCCGAGAGTCTTCTTTGAGCACTCTTTGGAGAGTTGCCAGACAAATGAGAAATTCTTCTCATTCAAATGAACAGATTGAATATTCTGAAAGGTGGATTTTTGACTTTGCCAAGAAGATATGCCCAGATTCAGCCCCCGCTCCACCTCCCTTCCTGGAGACATCTGATGATATTGCTCCTCCATTCAGTATGGCTGAATTTTCGCTTGCACTTCTGTCATGTAACAATTCGGCTCCGGGGTCAGATAGGATCAAATTCAACTTATTGAAAAACCTTCCTGATAATGCGAAGAATCGTTTGTTAAAATTGTTCAATGTTTTTCTTGAGCAGAACGTTGTTCCACATGAGTGGCGACAGATCAAAGTTATAGCTATTCTGAAACCTGGTAAACCTGCGTCTGATTATAATTCTTATAGACCAATAGCAATGCTTTCTTGCATTCGCAAATTATTAGAGAAAATGATTCTAAGTCGCTTAGACAGCTGGATAGAATCCAACAACCTTCTCTCACCTTCGCAGTTCGGGTTTCGTAGAGGCAAAGGAACTAATGATTGTCTTGCTCTGCTTTCATCAAAGGTTGACATCGCCTTGAGTAAAAAGCAACAAATGGCATCAGTGTTCCTAGACATCAAGGGTGCCTTTGATTCAGTTTCCATTGAGGTTCTTTTTGAAAAACTTCATCTATATGGGTTTTCTCCAAAATTAAATAGTTTTCTGTTTAACCTTATGCGTGAAAAACATATGAGTTTTTCCCATGGTTCTTCGTCAGTTTTACGAATTAGCTACATGGGTCTCCCTCAAGGCTCATGTCTTAGTCCAATCCTTTACAACTTTTATGTAAATGACATTGATGTTTGTTTATCAGGTAATTGTACTTTGAGACAATATGCAGAGTATTGCGTAGTGTCGGTAATGGGCAAAGACAGTATTGATCTGTATAATCCCTTGCAGATTTCTCTTGATAATTTGGTTGATTGGGCTTGTAAATTGGGTTTTGAGTTTTCTACTGAAAAGTCAGAGATGGTTGTGTTTTGAAGAAAACACCATCCTGCTCAACTGCAACTTAAACTTTTGGGTAGAACAATTAGGCTCTCTTTGTCATTCAAGTATTTAGGAGTTGTGTTTGACTCCAGAGGCACATGGGGTAAACACATAGGCTACTTGAAACAAAAATGTCAGAAACGAATAAATTTTCTTCGATCCATAACAGGGACTTGGTGGGGGGCCCATCCTGACGACTTAATTAGGTTGTATAAAACAACCGTTCTATCTGTTATGGAGTATGGAAGTTTTTGCTTCAGATCCGCTGCCCGTACTCATATTCTGCAACTGGAGAGAATTCAATATCGCTGTTTGCGTATTGCTCTAGGATGTATGCAGTCAACGCATACAATGAGCCTAGAAATTTTAGCTGTCATCCTTCCTCTTTCTGTGCGCTTTTTCGAGTTATAATTCCGTTTTTTGATACGTTGTGAAACACTCAATCCGATAGTGATAGCAAACTTTGAAAAAATGCTAACCTTAGGTACTCAATCTAAGCGAATGTTACTATATCATGAATTTCTGACCCTGGAAAGCCCATCGGATTCATCTGGTTTCCAATCCATTCCTTCAATTTTGTTCAATCCTTCTATTAATTTTGACTTGACAATGAAAGTTTATGTTAGTGGTATTTCAGGTGATCTCCGCCAAGTAGTTATGCCTGCAATATTCTTGTCAAGATATAAACATATTGACTCAACCAAAACTTTTTTTACTGATGGATCCAGTCTTCATGGTTCCACAGGCTTTGGGGTATTTAATATTGACTTCTCCACATTCCGTAAGCTTAGTTTACCTTGTTCGGTGTTTGTTGCGGAATTGGCTGCGATATACACTGCTTTACAACATATTCAGTCCTTGTCACCCGAACATTTTTACATCTTTTCTGATAGTCTCAGCTCTTTAGAGGCACTTCGTTCGGTAAGGTCTAGATATTCTTCGTATTTCTTGTCTGGAATCCAACAGCTTTTAAGTGTTTTGATGAGTAGATCATTTAATATCACTTTTGTATGGATTCCCTCTCATTGTTCGATACCAGGAAATGAAAAAGCAGATTTTCTAGCTAAAAAGGGCGCAATGGAAGGAGTCTTATTTCATAGGCCCATTACTTTTGATGAATATCTCAATATTCCTCGTGAACGTGCACTTGAATCTTGGCAGACAAGTTGGAATGGAAGTGATAAAGGTCGGTGGCTGTATTCTATCATTCCTAAAGTTTCCCTCAAATCATGGTTCAAAGGATATAATTATTCTCGTGATTTCATACGGGTAGTGTGCAGACTAATGTCTAATCATTATTCCTCGAATGCACATCTTTTCCGAATTAATATTAGTGATAGTAACTTATGTGTTTGCGGTATAGGTTATCACGATATTGATCACATTGTGTGGTATTGCTCTGATTTTCAAAATAACAGGTTATCTTTAATAGAAAATTTCCGCGAAAAGGGAATGACACCCTATGTTTCGATCCGCGACGTTCTGGCTACACGCAATCTCGATGCTATTTCGTTGATATATTATTTCCTCAAGTCCATACACTTTCAAGTATGAGTATGTGTGTATTTTTCTGTTATTTTTAATTATCTTTACATCTCCAACTTTTTTTGTTTTTTGTTATTAATAATTCTATTATTTACCAATAATCTATGGTTTTAATGTTTTAATTTTTCTCCAACTATTTCCCTCAGAACTTAAACACATTCAGATTCACGCATTCGCACGCAATCTTCAAGGAGGTGGTTATCTCTATCAAAAAATCCTCAAGAAGAAGCCTCAAATATTATTTTATTATGTATTGTTATATAATTATTTATATTGTATCATTTCTTGAAAAAACTATAGGGTTTTTATGCCTTTTTGAGAAAGAACATTTGCATAGTTCTACTCACAAGGGCTTTTCCCTATTCACAAACACGGCTCATTGATGCTTAACGTTGTTGAGCCAATTGAAAATAAATGATTTAAAAAAAAAATATTCGGTGAAACGAGATTTCGGAAATAATATCCATTGAGACCTGGGATCACTGAGAAAACTTCTTCAGAAACCCTCGAATTATATATTTTTATTCATCACACGTATAAAATTTCAATTTTTTCAATTATCGACAGAAGTTGTTCTAGCAACCCGAGAAGGTCACCGAAAAACTCAGAAAATCGCCCCAAATAGACGATATATTTTTCAACCTGAGAAGGTCACAGAGGGAATTCCTGACTTGGGCGTGTATCCATTTCTTTCAATGCATAATTGTTTTTACTTTCGGCAACCTGAGAAAGTTAAAGAGGGAATTCCTGACTTAGAAATGAATTAGTTATTACAACTATCCTCCTTAGAGGCTAGTTACCCTCTGCTCTGGCTCTCAATAGTTTCAGGTTCTTATACATGTTACTATAGAAATCCGTCATTCGTGGGCGAAGTTCACGGACACGAACACGAAGCTACAGCTGTAAGCCAATCCATGGTGGTTCATGGAGAGCCCGGACATTCCACATACCGAGCTTCCATTCGTTTGAATCTAATCATTTCCGTGATCGTTGTCGTGAACTTCGCCTGCGAACGACGAATCTCTATAGTAACATGTCCAGAAAGGAACCTGAAATTAGACTGAGTGTTGATATCGCTGCAATCCAAGAACTACCACATCTAACACAGTTGCGGCAAGGCAGCAGAACGAGACGTCGGTTTCGTAGTGTTAGGAAACCAGAAGAATAGAGGCCCGTAGAGGACCGTATATGTGTTTTGTGGATGAGTTCAAATCTTTCAACTACAGCTTAATCAACATGGCAATCTACTTACCGACAAAAGATAAACCCGAGTATGTCAAGGGTGAGTTCAGCGAGAAACTCAAAGTTCAAGAACCTATGGTGAGTGCCTGAAACACGATGTGAAAATCGTTCTCGGGGGATGCAAACGCACGGGTTGGGAGGGAAAAATTCTTCTGTCCTAGCACAGCCTTCATTTGACGACCAACGTCCGCTCCGATCAAACATCAAAGTGTCTTCATCTCAGCTGATGCAACTGCCAGTAGAGTTCCAACCCAATCAAACCTCCCACGTCACAGCTATTATATTATTCCGAAAATTCTTCAAGTTTCTAAATCAACTTCGCACGTCAGCGGTTGGTGGCATTGTTCAGTGACGAACTTCACTATGGAATAGCTCATGCAAAAGAATTTTTTTATTGAATGGGAAGGAAGGCTGCTAATTTGAGTAATGATTTTTTTCCTTTTATTCTACGAAGAGTCTACATTCAATTATGTTTCAAGCTTGACAAACTTATAGTAACGAACACGAAACGCTTCAATTGAAGGAACAAGGAACATTTTTTTTCCTTTTTTCTCTTAGTATGCAAATATATCACTAGATGAACTTTGTCTCCTACTCCTATCATAACGTGTGTGATCTGTGATTGTCGCTAACACCGTTAATCTCTCGCCATGAAAGCCCCAATTTATTCAATTGTGAGTGTAATTTTTCGAGATTCCGTCAATGTTGACAGCATCTCTAAATTTTTTACAAATCAACGAATTGGACAAAAAATTTTAGTGCAACGCTATAGTACACTTTGTAAAAAAATTCGTCTGCTACCAAATATCTTTTTTCGTCTGGCGTGTATGTATGTCTTATTGATATTTATTCCAAAATCAATTACTGCATATATAAGTCGGGTGTACTCGAGTCTCTGGTAACCCTATCCCAATCAATGCAAATTGAGCGTAGGCAGCATAAAACAGGGCTCGCGCTTAGGGGGCTCACGTATTGTTTAATGTTCGGAGTTATACATGTTAATATTTGATTGAGTTGGATAGTTTCCTTTGGCAAACGATGTTTGGATAACTATCCGGAAGCTTTCTTGGCGGTCTGCAATTAAAATCACTGCTGGAGAAACGCGCGGAGCACTTCATTTTTAAATTAAGGTTATGATTTATATGCTCATGATTTTCAATGCTGGCTACAAAAAGGCGGCCATGTTCGCAATCCCTTGTGTGTATTGATATTATTGTGCTTTCTTTTCAATCTAAATTGCCTAATTTCTAGATAACTTAAGTTGCAATATTTATTCTAGCTTTTCTGTGGTTTATCCATTTTCCCATGGAAAGGAATGAAGGTTTAATATATTTATTACTTTGGTCAAACCACACTTTCAATTACACTAGGAAACAACTAGTGACACACATTATCTAATGCATTTGATTATGTTTGAGGTGTGATGTAGTTAGTTGGATATATAGACATCAAAACTGATGATCAAGATAGATAGTGGACTCCTCAGAATGTGTGCAATCACGTTATAAATTTGAATTTACGATGTCCTAGATTCGATTATTTAAGGAAGAGATAAAACGGATATCCGATAATTATGCGTTATCTGACCTATCCGATCAATGTGTGCTAAATGACCGAATAGCATGGAGTGTTCAATATACAGTCGGATACCGAATATTAGAAAAAGTCAATAATTTCTTATTAAGACAATGTACAATAGCACAATACATATAAAACAATAGGTTTTAAAACGTGACTGGAAAAAGTTGCTCCAGAAAACAACTGCAACAGAAACAACCGCTTAGAAAAAGTGTAATGGAAGAAGTAGGCTAGAAGAAGAAGTAGGCTAGAAATATTGTAGCGCAGGAAGAAAATGCTCACAGAAAAAAAATAATTTCTACTATAAATTACTTTTTTAAGTTTCCGTTTTTGGAGATTTATTCTGAGGTCAAGGTAATGGGAGCGAAGTTCCGGTTTAACGAGAATAAGGAATCGAGAGGGCCCAAGCCGCCAAGATGAACGTTTCGAGTCGACCGTCGACTCGCCGTCGGAAGCGGCGTTCACTGGCACGTAAAGCTGTGTTCCACTGATTGTCAGGTTAGTTTGAAACATAGAATGGATCCTTTTGCACGGTCCGAGAGCGCTTTGGCGATTATTTATTAAAATTAAATTATTATTATTAATCTTAAAATAGTAAATTTAAAATGAGGGGCTTAGAATGCAAGTGACTTGATCGATTTCTCTTCATCAACTTTTTCTTTAGTTAATAACTCAATTCCAATTTAAGTTTGCTATAGAATCTGATAGGTAAGGCTCTGGCCTATCTTCCACATTGTCAAATACAGCTGGGAATGTATTTGAGGCTGATCTATGACCAAAAGAGAGAGTCGATGTAGAGAAATCGATCAAATTACTTACACCCCTTTCATTCTAAGCCCCTCAAATGTTATTTAAATTTTAAAAAATAAAAAAACAAAAAACGCATGGAACTTTGTACTTCTGGTATAATTTGCGATGAATCTCTCCTCCTATTTACTCGAAACTTTCAAAGATCGGCTAAAAAACGTAAATCGTATCAATATGAAACATTCACGGAAGTTTCAGGGAAACCCTAGACTATTTTTTTTTTCTTCGAACATTAGAACTTACTGCAATGTTTGAAAAATTACATATGATTTTCTAAAACAATACAAAAAAATCGATACAATTTTTAAAAAATTATTTGTTTTTCTCAAAACAACAAATTAAGCTTATGGAGAATTCATTAGTTTTGAAAAATTTCGACCTTCACTCTGTTCCTCTAATTGTTTTTTGTCGACATTATTACTGGATTGAATTTATGTGTAACACCATTGTATTACCCCCTTGATGAGCCAACGGGCATGAATGAATTTCGCCCCGGGCACGAATGAATCTTCCTCCCATGAATTAAATGTATTTCGTCGATTGCAACAGAGAATGAAGTCATTCATTAATTAATGTGCGTTCAAAAAATTTGCCGGCAACACGTTATAGCGGTAGCCGGTAGTAAACAATATAGTATATTCTCGTAAACGAGAAATGTATCGTATTTCATGTCATGTTGTTATTTTGCAGACAAAAACTATGTGTTTTCGTAAATACCAATAATGGAAAAAATTTGGAATGGCACAAATCGAATTGTAGCGACTTTTTTTTCATTTCCTTCTTCTGTGCCTCAGAATGTGCTGATTCGACGGAAACAAACGCATACAATCCCACCCAAATTTGAGCGTAATACGCGAGAGAGAAGCGTAAAAGACGCAATGGAGCACTACGTGAGAGAGAATTTTTTTACGTTTTTTGCAAAATGAACAGAACTATGAATTGGGATCATGCATGTGTGTAAGACATTGAGAGAATACAACCAATTTCATAAACCAGCTGGTGGCTGAAAAGGAGAAATAAGAAAAATATTCCACTACCGTCATCGAGTACGAGTACGAGGCATCCCGAAGCATGTGATGAACGGTTCAGAAAGTTACCGTTGTGTCTGTTTCAATGTTGCCAACTTGTCGGGTTTTGTGTTTGTTTGTTAATTTAAACTCGCTCATATCTGTTGGTCCATTTCTACTACATAATCACCAAACGTCGATTTCAATATCATGCGATATGATTCGTTTACTCCTTGTTCACGGAAAAAGACGCATTTCCCCGAGTCTATTCTCGTAATTTTTATCTTGACTTGTGAATGTCGCAGTTCCGTGGTCTATCACACAGAATCTAATGTATACATGAATGTCAACTTTATACTAAAACGCCTCCAACTCTCGCACTCTGATGACCTGAAGCTGTTTTCCACGATAGAGTAGCCACAAAATGCAATTTTTCTGCAAGAACATTTGCTGAATGCTGTCGTATTAACCGAATGTCGCTAAACGTGTTTCAATGCGCAGTGATTTCTGATGGACGCAAACACTATCCACCTCTGTTATGATTTGGCAGGCGTACAATTCTCAGCGAGAAACGAATGTCAAGGACTTGATGATCCTGATCGATGTGAAACTAGCCTCTCGTGTCTAAAGCCTCTCCGCAGTTGGAATTCCCCTTTCGCTTGGTCGAAAAGTTCATGTATATTAACTGCCTAAAAACTCTGTACTGCGCAATTGTGCGTCATATCCTGGAAAATTTGTTGGTCATCTGTTCACCTTACTAACAGAATGAAATTCAACGAATTGAGGCGGAACTACGAAATTTTTTTCACTTTGTTCTACGCCGTCTCCAGTGGACGAGTTCATTCAACTTGCCTAATTATAAGAACCGTTGCGTGCTTATGAACCTGAAGTTACTAGAGGAGAGACGCAATGTGGCCAAATGCTTCATTGGAGACATCGAGCAGGGTAATATTGATTGTCCTACTCTGCTCAGCACCTTAGACATCAATATACGCCGCCGCAGTCTTCGTATGCACTTTTACCACGTCACACCTAACATGCCTTTGCATGATTGATCGAGTTTGTTTCTAAAATTTCCGTTAGTATTATTCATATGATGTAATTCGTGACAAGTCACCTTGTTCATTCGGGTTGTTCGAGACTTCGTCTCCTCTCACGGTACTTAATAAAAACAATGATGATTGACAGAGGGAGATTTCACGATTATTCCAATAAATAAAGCTAGCTGGGACTTTATAAATCAAACATATACTAAAAATAAATAAATAATGTAAAATCAATATAAATACATTTGAAAAGAGTTTATCAAAAGGTAGATTTAAATGACGGTACAGGGTTAACACAACACAAACTAGAATTTATTATCAGCCAAGACAATACTATACGACACAATACACATCGCAACAGTTAGTAAAATTGTACCACAAGCGGTGTAATACGACCCGAACAAGATTTGGCGGGTTTAAGAGAGTTCCGCCATGATCGACTCGGGCACTTACGCTTGAGTCACCGAACAGAGCGCACCCACTAGCAGAGTGATACCAGTTTAAATATATTTCGCGGAAAAGGTTAACATTACACCCCAGAATGTTGTGAGCGATGCACGGGAGAGCACGGAATGAAGAATAAATAATGCACACCAATTATTCTACAAACTTCAAATAAATTTTATTTATTAGATACATCGATACATCAATCGCGTCCTGTCTCTAGTGCGGGTTCTTCGATTCTGCCCGTTTTCTCTCCACCTCTACACTACTCTATTTCTATCTATTCTTCTCCCAACTCTGATGCATATATCAAGACCCTACAAATGTCAAGGACACAGTTCCCTTCAGTTTCGTCCGCTAAAATACTCCGTTTTCGGGGGAAGTTCACATAGTGAGTAGCATGATCAAATTCTGACAACATCGAATCAAAACACTTGGTAAACATTTCAAAAGTTCCCATCTGCATTAATCCCTTGAGTTAATAACTTAGATGTGGAAACTCGTTTGTTGTGTTTGATAGTTTAGACAGTTTCCATTAAAATATGTGGCGAAAATACCATGCAATGGATTCAAATTTCCGAATGTCAGTTTGACAAAAATCAAAGGGGCTGTCCAAATACCACGTGGACAACTTTGAGGGGATAGGTATTACGAAAATGTCCATGCTTGTCCACGGTAAGGAGAGAAGGGGTATAGGTAATGTCCACGTAGACACTTAAAATGATTTTTGTTGATACATTCACATCTTTTCAAAAATAAATGAAATCTGTTCTGCATTTTCGTGAATTTTTCAAATGTCCTCACCATGAGAACTTCTTATTTATCAATAAAAGGTTAAAGTTAGGGTTAGCCTAGTAACACTGCTTATAACTTACTGTGCTCGGAGAAGATCCAACATCTCACCTGTCGATGTGGTTCAATATTTCTCATGCATACTTATCTGAACATAAATTTTATTTGTTTTATTTACTGTTAGCCAAGCAAAACGTAATATTTCACTCTGAAATGTGAGGCCGTTTATGCAAAATTATTTATCTGACATCGTATTCATCGTTCAGTGGCTCATTGCTTGAAGATTGTTTTGGAACAGAATTAAATTGGCGGTCTGCAAAACAAACTAGACGCCTCACTAAAATTTATAAGGAAATATTTTCAGCTCTCGCTGTGGATTGTAGATGCAAACGGTGCATACATGGCGACTTTGTGTAACGACTCACCGAAACTGTTTCAAATAATTTTCGCCCAACAGATCTCAAACCGAGGAATTGTCAATCATGCAGTAACTGATCAAAAAGACTAGCCACGTACAATGAGGAGGAAAACGATTTATCGTTTGAAAATACTACTTTAATTGCTTATCCAGGAAGTCAATGATAACCGAATGAAGCTTCTTTGGCAGTGATCGTGGCAATATGATCAGAGCTGACCTTCCGACGCCAGTTTCTGATCCTTGCCAAAATATTCTCTTGAAACAGAACCAAATGCTTGATGATTTTTTTTGGAACAGAATCAGATTGGTTCGCATGTCCTAAAACAGCTTCAAGCCGCACTACAATTAGCAAGAATTTTTTTTTAGATTTCTTTGATATTTCCGAAACATTTCGACCTTCTCGTTTAATTTTAAAACACAGATGAGTACCAGCGTACGGTAGAAATTTTGGACCTTAGATCTCGGATCTTGGGTTATTTTTTGACACAGCTCCTTGAATGAACATGAATATATAAATGTATTTAGTGCTTCGGGTTTGACCTAGTTATTTATTTTGATCTTCAAATATTTTCAAGTGCACCTAACGATGAATCATTCAAATTACCTGGGCTGCTGTGGGAGGTTCCAAAAAGGCAGTTTTTGGAAGGGAAAAACAAACAAATATATATGAGAAAAAATGTCTTAAAAATGGCATATTGGCGTGGAAATTTGTAAATCTAGAATTTCCCAAAAGTGTAAAAGAGCTCAAAATTTTTGTCTGAAATGAATGAAATCAAATAGAGATTCGTTAATTATTATATTTTATTGTAAGTGAACTAAAACTGTAAAACAATTTTTTTTTTTGCGGGTTTGAAAACAAAAATGTACCTCTTTAGGAAAAATGATATATTATGATTTAAGATTTTTGTTTTCAACCCTTTCGCTACGAGCGTCGTCTATAGACGACATTCGCGCGATGAGCTGTGTGTACGAGCGTCGTCTTTAGACGACATGAGAGTGATACTGTACATCGATCACACTAGCGCGATGTGCATACTTTTCGGCGCAGTGCTCCGTATAGCGGTGGCCAGGGTTGCCAAATTTGAAAAACTAAGGAAGAATGAAAATAAAAATCAGGATAAATCAGGATAGCTCATATTGGGTTGTCCGAAAAGTTAATGTCGATTTTTGGGAAAACAAAAACATCATTTTCGATCAAAGCATTATAATTTAATTTTATATCCATAGTTCTGTTTCACAATCTTTCGCCATCTTTCACACAGCTCAAATATTCTATCCTCACAGAACATGTTTGCTTCCTCGTCGAAAACTGCTGCGAGCCACACATGTGAGAAACAGGTTGCTTGATAGTAGCTCATAATACAGAATCCATTCCAATTCCCACCAGAAACAGAGTATATCTTCTTTCGGACGAAGACCTGATATGTAAAAGAATTAATAAGCATGGTATAAATCCTCGCATAAGCGGAAATCCTAGTGTTTCGCCTGACTTTTGGATCGTTTATATTTTTTCCGGAAAACCTACAGCATCATTACCGTCAATTGCAAAGAAATCAATATTCAAATTTTCACTGGATTCATCATTCATGCTTTTGAATGAATCTTTACTTAACAAATAAGGGAAGCATTTCAGCAGTGGAAGACTTATTGAATTTTTCCTAATTTTTATGATATTTAGTAGTGTCATAGATATATTTGACTGTGGATTTAAAATTTTTCTCATGAGTAATTTTACACTTTGAAACGTATTCCTACATTAATAACTCTGAGGATACATATACATACACATTATCCTCAGTAAAGCAATGTTGTTCCTCAAACTTAATTTCGTTGTAATTTCATTAATTCGTCAGACAATCTGGTTTCATGAAATTTTTTAGCACTGTTTTGGGAAGTCACGAAACAATTGAGGGTAGAGACAAAAAAAGTTAAACACAAAGTTTAACTTAATGTAAGATATATACAAGTACGAACCAGAGAACTCTCATGACAGAAAACATGCAAACCAGTATATTTATTACGAATAATGTAAAGAGTACAAAAAACAGGAAAAAACAGGATCATTTCAGAAAAATCAGGATAAATTGAGTGTTCGTCAGGATATCAGGGAGCGTGCTAAAAAGTCTGGGAAATCCTGAAAAATCAGGAAGCATGGCATCTCTGGCGGTGGCACTCCGGCGAAGCATACTTTCGTATTGAAAGGGTTAATATTGCCTGACGTCAATTCAGAGAAATAAAAAAAATGCATTCTCATCGTTACATCGAAATTTTCGTGCAATATTAGTGGAAAACAAAGGAATAGAAACCAACCGCGAATGCTTATAGAGTCAATTTTTCCACAAAATATTAATTTAATTGATTGTTTTTCCTCAAATCATTTGATTAATTTTGATTGTGGCATAATTCAATTGATTTCTTGATTTGTTTAACAAACAAAATGTCCACGTGGACAACAGAGGGAGGGGTAAACTAAATGTTCGCTGAGGGAGAGGGGGAGTATAAAATCGTGCTTTTTCTGTCCATGTGGTATGTGGACAGCCCCAAAGTATGTGTGTCATGCTACGATGGCACCTGTACAGCGATGTACACGTACAGCGCTAGTACAGTTGTATGTCTGTCCATGGTATAAAGTTGTATCCGGATTTTTGAGAAATAGACTCAATGCGAATGGGAAGTCCATAAGAAATTAAACAGAAGGGGAAAATTGGTGAGAACGTGAGAATATACATACTTCTTTCGTACATTTATATCTCTCTATATATAAAAATGTTCTGTTCGTTTGTGTACGCGTCAAAAACTCGAAAAGTGCGGAACCGATTGAGCTCAAAGTTGGACACAATATACAACCCACTGCAAGGAGTGTTGTAACGGCATATAACATTGGAAAATTTTAAGAAAAATGATTTTATATATGACCAGAGTGCGTATCTGAAATTGAGCTTCTAATTAAAATCGACTATTCAGCAATGAATATGTGTTCTATGTGATGGAAACATCTTTTTTCCACGTGTTTGACAAAATTATGAACTGAAACTGTGTTTCGAAGTGATTTAAAATTTATCGATTTCCCTCATCTATCTCCTATATACATAGAAATTTTCTGTTCGTTTGTGTGCGCGTAAAAACTCGAAAAGTACGAGACCGATTAAGCTCAAACTATGATACAATATACAAAACAACCAAACACATCTAGGATTGTTGTTACAACATAAAAAATGAAAAATTCAACTCAACCATGCAACCACAATGTGTCACAGTAAAGTGTGGCACATTGGGTACAGCAGTGTACAGCTAGTACTTGATAAAATAAAGGAAACAAAAAAAATGAAGGAACAAAAATGACAGCAGTTTTGTGTCGCAGTATTTTTGTTTTTAAAACGTACATAAAAAAACATGCAAAACGACTATAATTGAATGAAATTTCGGGATAAATCTGGACATGAATGACTATAAGCTACAAGTGATCTAATGAGCCATCCAGCCGGCAGCCCTGTCGATAGCACCGCGGTACAACTTTTTGCATAAAACCGCTTCACTCGGTCCATTCGCAGCCAAGTCCTTTCCCGAGCGGCGATCAACCTGGTTCTGCTATCGGAGCAGACTGCTACGAATCGTGAGAGAGCGGAGAGTGTGCGGACTTTTCTTCTACGCGGATATTGTTCTCGTTCTTGTGATTCATCATCATACCCTCCATATATTGTGCATTTTATTTCCTCGCCTTCACTCGGTTTAGTGCGCTGTAGCGATCGGAGTAAAAAGTGAAAGTGTGCAGTGCAGAAAACAGGAAGGTAGCGAAAAACCACTTGGAATAATCGAGCAAATTCCTTTCCCCCGGGGAACTGATTTGCGAAGCATATCTCTTTTTTTTCATAACTTTTTGTACTCGAGTGTCGCTCTTACACATAGATATTTTTTTTTTTTCCTAAACGCGCGTGCCTGTAATCGTCTTTTACAAAAAAGACTCAATTCTTCAGTCATCTGTTTTTTGTTCTTAATTCCTATCGATCGGCATGCGGAACGATGGGCGGTTTACAATCATTGTCCTCTTTAGCATTTCTTATCCACGTATCGTGTATCGAAAATAATTTCTGTTAATGTTGTTCCAATCGTATTTCTGATTAACTTTTACTAATAATTCATCCGCTGAGGCATCACCTTATTGTTTCCGAATCCTGGAACGTGATATAACACATTGATATATCTAACATTGATATTACGTAACGAATGGAAGGTATTTTGTGACACCAATTGTATTTTGCTTGTGGTTGTGATATTGTATCTTAATGTTGGATTAGAAAATACAATTCTATTTCGTTGAAAAAACTAAGCTACACTCTGTTCTTGTCCCTGTGGTGTCCTTCATTCTCGTATTTGACGGACCAAGCCTCACTTTTGATGTACCAATTTTGTGCGTGGATCTAGTATACAAGGAGGACAATATTAGTGGCCATCGCTTGATAAGAACCTCGAACTCTTGCCACAGCTACGATTACGGCCAAACCATTGCGATTATTACAGATGTAGTAAAAAACACGTAAATTTATTTATCTCGCATATTTCTTGGGCGATCCAAGCGGTAGATATACATCGGCGATGATGATTTCTGTCTTTTTATGAGCTCAGGAGTTCTTTTTGCGGTTTCAAAGTCATCAAACATCAAGTGCAATAGTATCGAAATACATGCCACGGGTATGAAACGCAAGAACTCCTTCTGCAACCCAAATTTTCAATATGATGCCAATGGAATATTCTGGTAATGTTTCGGAGTTTGGATATGTTTTTCCTAATCAGATCTACCTGTAATGTTTCATTGTTGATTTCAAACTTCAGTTTCAATAAAATGGCTAAATCTAAATACCGCTATGAGCCTCATAGTCCTTAACATCTTTTGTGAAAAAGGAGTACTCCCGGCGCAATTCGTCACACTTTCGTTCAGACATTTGAAAAAAAAATAACTTGTGATATCCAGACAAAACACAAAAACATCACCGTGGCCAGTGAAACAAAATATCTAAATGAAAATAGTTGAAGGATCTCGTGGAAGATTCAACTGCTACTCTTTATATTCGCACAAAACTTTGGTCTTCAATAAAAAGGTTTTACTCAAAAACATAATACACTGAAAATAATTCTGATTCTGCCACAAAATCGAATTTCTCGAGATAATCAGGACAAATGCTATATTGTGAAAAATAACTCAGGACGCCCCAAATAGATCTCAAAATCAGAACAAATGGTAACCCTATTAATTTGCGACCATTAGTTTGATCTATTGTAGTGCACTCCAGTTTGATATACATGCAGTGTCAGTTCGTCATATCACTCAGGGAACAAGTTATACAGCCCTATTCTGTATTCCGGCGGATTTCCATTTCGTTCGAAACCGTTAATTCGTGCGAGTTATAATTTTGCGTTCCTTATTTCGAACGTTATGCCCATTTAATGTTCGAAGAGTAACAGATCGAACGAAATACAGAATGGAATTTTATCAACTCGTTCGAAATATTTCGAATCGTTCGGAATACAGAATAGAACGCCCTTTCCAAGAATTAGCAGTTTTCGCCTAATTAGTGTATTACATTGACACAGTAAATGTTCTGAAGTTTCAGCTTCGAAATTGCAAGCTGATATTTGATATTTGTGTAGCTTTAGGCCACCACACAAGGGAAGCATCTGGGTGTCACAATTGCTGAGTAAATCCAGTGAATTATTATCAGTTTTAGTCCCCACTTTTTCTCGAATATACTACTACAAGTCCAGAGCGCAGTCAGGGCTTTAGATATTGCATACTTCAGTTGGTCGTTCCAATTTAGCTTTTGGTCAAGCATGACACCTAACTATTTGGTTCGTTTTGAACGCTCCTGTTATACACATTCCATTCTAAAAGATGGAATCTTATACTTTCTTTTTCTGGTAAATGGAATTATGACTGTTTTTAAAGGATTGGCACTAAGTCCCTCAAGTTGTACCATTTGTGCCAGTTGAGGGCTGTTTGCATTCTATTGGAAATAGTATACTCACATTTGTGCGTTTCTTAAATATCATATTATTAGGGAATCACCCAGCGTAGCTGTATCAATGCAAGAACGTCTTACCTCGAGCTCGTTGAAGGTGCAAAGTGAAGTCGAGGACCAACGGTTGATAAGCAACGGTTTATGCGGTGTCGGACTTTTACCCCGCCGTTATGTCGACACAGTTAACCGTACGCCTGCGGTGATTAATGTTTAGGACAACATATGTACATATCGGTGGGACTTTTATTGGGCATCGCACAACATTTACCCCTTACTAAAATGATAATGTCATCAGCAAAACCAATGGCTTCGTATCCTAAATTAGCTAGGTTATTAAGAATATCGTCGACAACAAGGACAGGTGAACATTTAGATCGAATCATAAGTAACATCGAATGCTAAGATGAGCCTATTGCTCTCAAGTTAAAACGATAAGTGAGAAAATATGCTATGCCTACTTGACAAACCGATATTTGGTGTGACGGTTAGAAATGGGTTTTTAAAATCTGTGTTAGAGATACGACTTCTGAAGGCGAACGAAGGGCGGGATGTTTTTTCAACTCTCACAATCGACTGTTGATCGCCATCGGTAATCATCAGGGAAAACATACTGAAAAATCTGGAACAAAAGTTACTTATGATTCGTCCCAAATTTACGCAAAGTAACGAACGAAAATTATATTAATAAGCAGACCAAGAAACACGTTAGATGGAATGAAACATCTCTTTTTTTTTCATTATATCTCAAACCATTGGCAGACGCGAAAAAATGTTCCATCTCAAAACGATCGCCAAGAGCGCTGCGCTCAAACAGGAGGTTTCCACCCTGGTAAAGGCTGTGACCGCCACCGCCAGTGTTACTCAACAGCCACACCGTAACTACTCCGAGCACCAGATTCCCGAGCGTCTGAAGAATGTAGCTACCGCACCGAATCCTCGTTTCTTCGACATGGTCGAGTACTTCTTCCATCGGGCCTGCCAAATTTGCGAGGAAAAGATGATCGAGGACATCAAGAGCCGTGTTTCGCTGGAGGAGAAACGCAAGAAGGTCAAGGGTATCCTGATGCTGATGCAGCCGTGCGATCACATTATCGAGATTGCCTTCCCGCTGCGTAGAGATTCGGGCGACTATGAAATGATCACTGGATACCGCGCCCAACACTGCACGCATCGTACCCCCACCAAGGGAGGTAAGTGAAAGCTTTTCTTCTATTCTTCAACTATTATATGTATGTAAAATATTATTTTGTGTTATGAATGGGAATAATATCTCAATTTGTGCAGCAATCTTCAACCTATAAACTGACGATGATACAATTCAGAACTGAAATAATGAATTCGTTATTTGTAGTTTGAAAAATATTGAAAAAAAATTGACGGAGTTAGAGATCCGAAACGTTTAATTTGGAATTTCATCAGTTCCTGAACTAACTTCAAAGATCTGGAAATCTGGGGTGACATTGCGCATTTCGAAACGAGTCACTCGTTTCGAGATAATTCAAACTCGAATCAAATCGATTTTAATATTTTGTATCTTTTTCGAATTATTATTTTCAGTGTACTAGATTTCGAGCAAAATTTGTCTCGAAGAGAATTGTCAAATTTTTGGGTTTGTAAACACGTAAACTTCACGGTTATTGTAAATATCAATGCCGAAAAACAAATTTGACATTATATTAGAATTGTGATTAAAAAGAAAAGATCGCGAAATGGTTTTTGACGATAGTGATAGTGAAGAAGAGAACAAGCTTATTCCACAGAGGCGAGAGTTGAGGGATAAAAGTGACTCTCTTTCGCTAAGTGAAAATGAGTAAGTTTGTCTTATATACGTTTCCGATATAAATGATAATAATTATTCTTTTGTTTCAAGCTTTCGGCAGTATATCAGTCTTAGTCGAGAAGCATTTCAAAATATTTCGGATACAACCATGTTCCAAACAACTTTCAGAAGCACTGCTACTCCTGCAGCTTTGAAATTAGCGGCCGTTTTGAATCTTCTGATTTCTGGCCGTACCAAATTAATGTAATGAAGGAGAAAACTTTACTTGGTAAGGCTCAACCAACAGTTTCATCAGTGTTCAATGAAATGATGCCACTTCTAGAAAGATGCTTATGCGAAAAATGGGTCGGATTGGCGAGACTTCGGTTTAAACTCAAATTATACTGCGATGCGTAGTAATGATTGACCCCATATTTCTCGCTGTGTCTTTGATCTGGGGATCATATAAATTAATAAATCGGGTAGAAATATAAAACAAATTTGTTATTCTCAACCTTTTAGCTGCAATTTTGAATACTTGAGCACATTCAGACTTTTCATTTTCCGTCTGATGCAATCTTTGGACGGTACCATGTCAAATCGAACCACATCATAATCTGCCATTCATTATCTCACTGCACGGCAGCTTTCGATTCATCTGCATACATGCTAGCCTTCTCTTTTGGCTCAATATTTTTTCTATTTCGTTTCATTCGTTTAGCTACATGCTCGACCCATTGATGTGTTTTAACCCTTTCACTACGGCAATGTGCTCCGTCGGAGTGCTACCGCTGCACGGAGCACTGCGCCAAAAAGTATGCATATCGCACTGGTGTGATCGATGTGCAGTATCACCATGATGTCTTCTAAACACGACGCTCGTACACGCAGCTAATCGCGCGGATGTCGTCTATAGACGACGCTCGTAACGAAGGGGTTAAAGAAGCAGCGATTCCCAAATACAGTATCAAACAAATGGGATGCTTCCGGTAGCAAACGAAATGATTTCTCAATGCATATGCTGCTTTATTTTCTGGTAATGTAGTCTTCACATAGATATGAAAATCAATTCGCGCGTAACGCCTTGAGTTTTTTGGAGCAATGAAAATTGGCTCATGTGGCCTCGGGGGTACGATCTGTCACGGAAACAATATCCAAAAATGTTTACAGTGAGAATACTGAACAGAAGCCAAACTGTAGTAAATTAGGAAACTTTGTGTTGCATACGTTGGGGTATTAAATTCGAAGTAAGAAGCTATCAGTCGTAGAAGCTATCAGTTGAAATCAAAATTATTAGGTTGTCCCATAAGTTTCTTCCGTATTTTTATAATTCGTTGGTTTATCATTTCGGATATTATTTGCGAATACGTCAAAATTTCATAAAGTAGAAAGTAAAAAGTTCCGGGGACTCTGAAAAGGTTTAATGGCTTGCGTGGTTTTGTAGAATCATTTCGAGAAGCAACGATTCTTTCTAGCCTTTGCGAGAACAATACACAATTTGTTTCTTTATATCAATGCACGCATTGCAGTATTTAACGAGATTCATCTTCCGTGCATCGCCATTCAACAACCATCAAACACGCGTATAACAGATGTACACAGTTGCAGCGATAAAAATGAAACATCGTGAGAATTACTGCTTATGAAAAATCGTTTCTACATTCTCGGTCGCAATTGCAATGCCAGATACACTTCAAGGGAAAATGTTCGCTAGCGTTCACTGCTCGAGGGGAAACATAGAGGAGATCAATACTCATACGCTAGCGACAACTTACTTACCATGCAAGGGTGAAGTTTACTCCGCAAATATTCTCTTTTCGCTATCCCCCTTCGTTGTTTCTATTATGGCGCCTGCATAAGTTGCCCGTTATTGACAGCTCTGTTCGGGAAAGCACACACATGACCAGAACAAATGTATGGGGAAATGGGAATGCTTCCAATTTTCATCAATTTAAACCATATACAGACTATGGGAGTGTAATGTATAGCATATCAAACAAATCTTAGAAAATTTCCAATTCGATTGGTATGCAAAAAATCCGTTCGCAGCAAAAATAGATATTAACGTTAACTTTATTTCATAAAAACGTGACCTGTTTTTTGATTTGGCTCCCTTTAAGTAAGACGTAGTCCTACGTCAAAAAGGGTGTAGTGTACTACAAGCTCTTTTACAAGTTAATACGATCAATGCTGACAATTAGTGCAAATAACTAGATCAATTGAAAACCATTACAGAAGAAAAACGAAAATTGACGAGCCAACGAGGCGTCGTTTCCCATCACGACAATGTAAGACCGCATGCGAAAATTATTACAATTTGATTGTAACGTTTTATCTCAACCTCCGTACTCCCCAGACGTTGCTCCATTCGATTATTAGTTATTCCTACTCTTAAAAACATCTCACCGTGCTAAACCTTTCAAATTCATAAACGAAAGAAAAAATTATATCCAGGTTAATGTCTAGTTTAATATTCTGCATAAAAGCTTTAACAATTTTGGAAAGAGTGCACAATGAGGCTTTCTGGGAGATGGAAGAAGACTATAGAACAGTCCGGATCATATATAACAGAGGTGGCCAAACTTTTGGGCATTACGGGCGACTAATCGTTCAATTGTTAGGCCGCGGTCTACCAACGTTGACTGTATCAAAAAGTCATTAGAAAAAGAATGTAGCACTGACAATAAAACAAAGTTTAAACCCTCCTGTACTCGCGCACGGTCCACCGACTATGCGTGTCTCTGTAATTTTGCTATTGTGTATTTTAAGCGTTATTTGTATTTATTCGAAGCAAAAAAAAATACACATACACTCAGTTTCGCATTAGAGGCGATTTCGACCTGTAATTCTACAAACCCAACGCAATGTAAAACACAAGTTAAAACAACAAAATCATTGAAAATCTAACAAATAATTAGAAAAGTTTGCAAAATATATAATCTAGGTTGAAAACACTCCTAAAAAATTATCGTGTTGTAAAAATTGGTACAAATGATGTTTATAAAAATGTCTAATTAGAAGATCAAATATCCAATTATTCGTGTCGCATTACAGGTCTGTCCAATTGGCTAGATGTCCTGTTAGATGCGAATCACTGTACAATTATATGAAAAAACTCCAGAAAATATTTTTTCTTCAACTTCATTCTGTTTCAATAGTATTTATCCTCAATCTGTTAGACCGAGACGTTGAGAGGGATAAATATTCAATGGAAAATTATTCTATATAATAAAATAAATGATAAGTAATATTTTATTTCTGCAAAGTTTCATCAATATTATCGATATTATCGTTGATATTTTTTTAAATTGTTATTTATGAACATACAAAGCATTTATCTATATAAATAAAAATGGAAGGTCAAATGGGTTGGTAAGCGGAGGAAGGAATGGTCCGATTCAAGCTGTCTTTATTTTGCTGTATTCGTTTCTTTTCGTACATCAATATAGCGGAGAAGAAAATCGGAACATTTTCGTAAAACTCTAAAGGAAAGTCGGAAAATAGAATTCCCATATGTTCTAGAATTACATCATGATAAGCGTTGTTAGTCCATTCGATGTTTGCGCTATCTTTGTTCGAAATTGGAATTGGTTTTTATATTGTTGTATTCGTTTCTGCCCGCACATCAATTTCATGTGATGGTCAAAAATTTCGAAAAGGTTTGAGAGAAAGTTAAAAAAAAAACATCAATTCAGATGTGTCCTACAATGACATCGTTGTTAGTCGAATTGGATTTCACTTTTTTTTTTGCGGAATTAAGCTTCGTGTTCCGTTGATGTGAGGAGAAAATGGCAATAGAATCCCACATTCAATTTTCTTTTCTGTATCAAACATCTATTCTATGTAACGAAGAAACATGTTATTTGCAAGCGAATCTTGAGAATCTTGAGCTATAATTGCGGCAGAAAATAAATTTATATTATAATGACGAGTTAAAGGAAAATTATAATAAAAAAATGTAAAGGGCTAATTGAAAGATCAATCAATGGCGAGTTCTGCGATTGAGCCCACGAACGTTCGCTTAGTAAGAAGACATGAATGAATGTATTCATATCAAAGAATCAATTTTGGGCCAGCTTGTTTTCCATTAAAATACACCCAAGATGATTATCATATTCCTCAATTAACTAGAAGTATAAGAACTATCTATTGAAAATATGAACCCCTATTATATTAAAAAAGTCGAACGGTTAAATCGATCCCTATAACTATCACACCGGGGGTCCTCCCGTGGCCGAGTAGTTAGCGTCAAACCTAACATGCCGGGGGTTCGGATTCGATTCCCGTTCTGGTCAGGGGAATTTTTCATCAAAGAAATTTCCTCCGTCTTGCACTGTGGTCACGCGTATTCTAGAGCTAGTCACTCAGAACGCATTCAAGGCGTGTCATTTGGCATAGAAATCTCAACTAAGTACTAATGAAAATGACGCAAGTAATACTACGTTGAGACGGCGAAATTCCTCTAGGAACGTTAGTGCCATTTAAGAAGAACTATCACATCGAAGAAATTTTCGTATTTTGTAAATCGATAGAATCTCATCGAATCGAGTTCTTTTTCGAACGTCAACAAATTGCATATTTTGAAATGTTGCCGAAATGTTTTTTGAAGCAAAACATAAGGAATGCCACAAGCAAACCAAACAACTCGAAAAATTATGCCGACAGCTCTCGCCCGACTGCATCTATAACAGCAAAATATATCTAACAAGAAAAAATCTGTTTAATTAGAATTACATAATATGGCCCAATATTTAATTTTAGAAATTTTTAATTGAATAAAATCTGTACAACTAATTCACATTGCTTATCATAGTTCCAAAATTAAAGTTACAATATTCCATTAAAACTCGCATTCGCAGTCTTCAAAGGCAAAGTTTTGTTCAAAAATTAAATTTTTATTGATTCTCGAAACCTTCTGCTGAATGCTTCCAGCATTTTGAATTGGTCATTGAACTAATGATATGCCTGGAGAAAACACGACAATGTTTTGCTTTGATACGAGTTATGGTCGAACAATAGGATGTGTTGATTTTAAACAACTAACAATTTGAAAGAACTTATTAAAACGGAAACTTTAATGACGAAATATCTACTCTTACATCTAATATGTTTTATTGATGTTGGTATAAACACCTTATAAAATGATCACGGCAAAAGGTGGGGGGATATTTAATCCATTGCGTTTGGAGGAGACACTATCCTGGACCAGCTGGTGGGCGCCTAGGAATACCTACGCGGGCGACCGGTAGACCGCGGACCACCGATTGTCCATACCCTGATATATAACATAATAAATCCACCTTAAACAACAAGTATCGTGTATTTATTTCGTAACAAAATGGGGAAGAAATTTATGGGACATCCTAATGTTATACGTTTCCCTTCTCGTTTGTAGATCTATAGCATGATTTCAATACATCCACCTGGAACTACATAAACATGGACAACTTTAAAGGGACTGTGATTAAAATTTCGGTTTTTTTCATGGGAAATAATTTTTGCAAAATTAAGAAAAAAGAATAATTCGTTTCAAAAATATGTGAACATAAACAACATAGTTCGGCTTGTTAATGTAATTGAAAATTTAAAAACCGATGTTTCATTCATTCGCTAATATTTCAAACTATAGTTTCATGTTCATAGATTATTGACACGAAATTAATGGCGAGGTGTGGACACTTGCTATGGAACTAAAAAAAACCGATTAGGGGACCAAATGCACAAATACATTTCGTCTTCATATTTGAAAATGCATCCAAACTAAGGTACTGTTGAAGAGCTTGTTTTCTCCTCATAAAACGTAGAAAACGTTAGAATGAGAAATTTTCTAAAAATATGTCTCTCCAACCAGCAAGCAGTCGCTAGGTTCGCCTCGCAAATCTACGTAGACAAGTTATTTTTATATAGTATTCAAAGTGTATATGTACACAGTATTATCACGACTAACGCGAGACGATCAAAACAAACAAAAACGCACAGAAGAGAGGCCTGTCTGTTAAATAGTTGCCGAGCAGATGATTCGCGCCTCATCGGTCAACAACATATTGGCAGGATCTATTAGATTGGATGACGCGCTCAATTTTATTGCCTTTCGGTAATGAAGCTAATCACTCTCGGAAACTGTGTTCACTATACAGTGCTATAAGTTATATGTTATCCGAATCAGGTGATCAATTTTCGATTGTGCTCTAATTTTTCAACATCGAGCGTCATGTTTATCACTCATCTGAACCTTACGTTAGCTTCGATGGCCTCGTTCAAGTTTTATTGGTATCAGAGGCCACCGAATGTTCATCTACATCATAGATAGGTCTTATTCATGGTGTCAATGACGACACACTTTTATGATTAGGAATCCAATTAAAAGTATTTAGAACTCCGGAACAAAAAAATCGCTTTTCCTGAAATCTAAAATCCACCGAATGACGTTATTGAACCTACCAACGGTAGGTATTTGACAAGATTATTAACAACATAGAAGGATGGTGCTAATCGGAAAGAGTTTTAATACATTGGCTTGAGCAGACGATGCTGTCGAAGAAACAGATAGCAGGTAGACAACGTGAAGCGATAAATGATTGTCGCTTATAATCGCAATCATACTTGATAAGCCAATGTACGAGCCTATGAATCAAAATCGTGTTACCATGTGTTACCACAGTTGTGTGCTCGAGAGCAATTTATTCTTGAACGAGCACCACCGACTATCTTATCTGGTTTTGGGACACCGGTGCATGGCCGTTAAATTGTGCTTATGGTTGGTTACTGTTTACCAAGATATCATTGTTCCAGTGGACAGACAATCACATGATGCGTTTGCTGTGTCCTTGCAATAATTGTCTTTTTTTTGCGTTCATCAATGTTCTGAATCTAGCTTCCCACTTAGTGGAGAGGTGAGGTGACATTTCATATGGTTCAACATTTATACAGCCGTTCCATGGCAAACCGATATAGTGGTTCTCAGATTTTCGTCAAAAGTGGAAATTGTGAAAAGTGGAAAATGGTACTTTATCGCAAAACATTAGACCCATTTTTCTTATTTTTTCATTAGGGTGCCCATTTCAATTTTAGGGTGGTCCAAAAAAAATTTTTTTTTCACTTTTTCCCAAAAATGTCTTTTTTCAAAAACTTTTGAATCACTGAACAGATTTGGATTCTAGATGCATAGGTCTAGCCTAGTCAACGAAGAACAAAGACTTAAAACATGTTAGATTTGCAAAATAATAACTTAAAAACGAAAAAAATAGCATCAAGATATGTTATGTAAAAAATCCTTAGCTTTTCATGAAAAATATAAAAAAAAATATAGCGCCCTCCATCTTTAACCGAGAAAATCACGAAAAACTAATTCAATCAATAATTACAAAAACGAAAATTAAAATTTTTCGTATTTTTTTAAAGGAAAAAACTCATAAGCTTCAATTTGATGTGTCAATCATCTAAATCGGTTCAGTGGTTCAAAAGTTATGAATTTTTGTAGTGGGAAAAATGGGAAAAATACGACTACAATCAATAATAACAAAAATAAAATCCATTTTCTTTGCAAGTTTAATATTTTTTAAAAGTTCATTGGCTTCAATTCGATATGTCAATCATCTAAATCGGTTCAGTGGTTCAAAAGTTATGAATTTTTTGAAAAAATCATTTTTGGGAAAACAGAGGAAAAACAATGATTTTTTGGACCACCCTTAAATGGAAATGGTCCTAATGAACAGCTCAGATCAGCTCAGCTCATCTAGAAGAGCTGTTCGTTATGAACAGCTCTTCAGCTCAGTTGTCAGAGTCGACATCTGGTGGCGACTTTCAATTTGGTCTATACATTTCCGATATTTTTACTGAGACTTTTCATTATAATATAAAATTGTCTTCAAGAAGAATTTTTTGAGATTTTTTCACCGCCTACAAACAAAGTGTTTTAGACTAATTTAATACACAGATTTTAATTTTCATTCATAATTTGAATTTTAAAAACGTGCTCATTCTGCCTGAAAGTCAATTATTATTTTTGGCGCCCCCTAAAACAAAGCCCAATTCCGTCAACCCGAATATAACAGTTGAAAAGACAAGGAACAAATGAAACTGAACTGATATCATAACACGGAGAGCGAGAGACGGTCAGTTCATTTGAATATTACAGCTCACACACTCTCTTCAATTCTACAGCTCTTTTCTCTCCTTCATCATCATCAAAGTGAGCTGAAGAGCTGTTTGATTTTTTTTGCGAGCTGTTCTGCGTCAACTCACTTCAAAGAGTCGATTCTTCGGAACAGCTCATGAGCGGATGGCACATCTCTAGTGAAAAATATCATCCAGAAGTATGACAACAAGTTCTCCTTGAATGATATGCCTAGATCCGGTGGAAAACCTGGTTCCAGTCAGCCCATGTTGGATCGTACAGTAGTGACTGGCATCAAACGACATCGATCGGTATCAACGCGTGATTTGACCAAAACGTTCAAATCCAATCCAATGATTCAAGGAATTAAGGCCAGGAACTCCTTGAAGGCATACAAGAAGCGGAGGGTGCCTAAGAAAACCGCAGATCAACAATCTCGATGGCAATAACTCAGTAAATAAAAGGATTGTCGAAAAGTCCTTACCAGGGTATATTCTTGAGTATCTAAACTTCAGAAATATGAAGAAAAAAATTCGAGTTTTTTTTAATTTCTAGACTAGAATACCCCCTTAATGCAGTGTTTAATTTACCAATAGAAAATCCAATTAACATTATTCATTCAAGCATTCATTTGATTCCAAGAACTCTCCTGTAGGTTATTTTACTACAGGAAAATGTTTTGATAGAATGAAAAATTTCCCTTTTTCTAATGAATACTTTTTCAATTTTCTAACAAGTGAAAAATGAATCTAAAAAAAGGATCTAACATGTGAAAAATGAAGAGGGGTCTTCGTAGCCTAATTAGTTGCGTGTCCGCTACTAAGCGAACGATCATGAGCTCATAACTCAGGGCCCCTCAACTGACCATCTATCTTAGTGTGTTATTCTAGCTACTATGTCCACGCAACAATCATCATGTGTCGGTAATCCCAGTCCCTTACCGCCCACATTTTCGGTCTGCTGCATCGGTAATTGGCACTATTAATAACGCAACAAAGGAAGCCTCATATCAACAGTATAGTAAATCCAAATAACCTTATAAATCAGCATTCATTTGATTCCAAGAATTTCATAATTTAGACTTTCTTCAGAATATTCCCTCGGAAACATAGCTCATATTACTTTGATATGATGCTATTTGGGTAGAGTTAGTAAATAATAATGAAAAATCAAACTAGAAGGGGAGCCAACATTTTGAAACATAACAGTTTGAAATTCTGAACGAAAATTATATGAATAGTACGGTTCCCGGAATAAATCACAGCAGATAATGCAACAGAAACGACCGCTCAGAAAAAAGTGTACATAGTAGGTTAGAAATATTACGGCGCGGGAAATACATCATGGGTAGTAGAGTGATACTAAGTTCGATCGGACATTGCTAAAGGATCGTATCCTATGTTTCAAACTAACCGGGCAATCAGTGGAACACAAGTTTGCGCGCGAGAATCCGCTGCTTCCGGCGGTGGGTCGGTGGTGGGTTCGGATCGCGTCATCTTAGCGGCTTAGGCCGCCTTGATTCCAGAATAAACTCCAGAATAAATTTCGAAAAACGAAAACGAAATTTTAATTTATAATAGAAATTAGGCTGTAAGGCATTTATGCCTATCATGTTTTTTCCACGCCACAATATTTCTAGCCTACTACACTTTTACTGAGCGGTCGTTTCTGTTGCAGTTGTTTTCTGCTGCGATTTATTCTGTTCACGGAATAGTCCCTACAACTACCAGCAAGTATTCCATACATTGGAAGAAAAGCACTGTTCCTTTCGTAAATTTTTTTCTGATTTTTTTTACTTTTTTCAGTGTAATTTAAAAAAAATGTATTTTTTATGAAAATTTAAACAATTTCCTACATTTCATTCTTTGTCCAAAATTTTGGAATGATTTAAAAAAATTACGAAAAAAACTGAAGTAGTCTATTTTTTTGGAGATTTCAAATATGCAAAGTTGCTCAAATGACCAAATGATACCCACAGTGTTTCACTGCAATCTGATATGGTGCTGCCAACTCCTGAGGCAAGTTGGCATGAAATTCATCCATTGAAAATGTGTACGTTATATCGAAGTTCCATGTAAAAATAGTGTTACAGAAAATCTAAAAAACAGTATAAATAAAAAATAAATGAATTAATATTGTTATACCAAATTAAACAACAATATGATAATTATCATAGCGACCAAACAAAACATCAACACTGCGGCAAATGTACCAAAAATTGTCACCTTCACCGGTCACAAACCGACACTGGGTTTTTTCGGTAATGTTTTTTTCAAATTCTCACTTTCAAATGACTTCCATGTCATGTGACCGCTATGTCCTTGGTCATTCAGATATTATTAAACCATCTCATCGAACGAACGAGAATATAAATGAAAAACTTTTGTATACCAGTAATTTGTTCGAATGTTTACAGCTCGTGAAGCGAATACAAGAAAACAGAAGGAAAGAATGCATCGCACCCGCCCTGTGCATGATTATCGTCGTCCAAGTCCAGCCACCACCATCATGCTGATCATATGAGCAGTTGTAGCGAATTAGTCCAGAAAAAAATCTCTTATCTATTCAAAGCGACCGTGAACACGTGCTTGCTGTATTCAAGTCATGTGTTTATGTTTGGTTCGCGTCTGCAATGAACCGACACTTGTAATCGCAAATTTCGGACACTTTTCAATTTTTAAATCTAGCTACTTCGAGAAATAACCCCACCGATTTGGAATCATCGCAAGTTCTTTAACAGATAACCGATCAATGATGGCTTAATTCGTATTCGAAAACGTACAAGCTGCAGCAGAGAACAAACGAACGAATAGTGGGAATCTGAACTACACAAATGACGCAATCGATCACACCCCCATGAGCGACAGAGTGATTAGATCATTCTTGGTTGCAAAATATGAGAAAGTGTTAGAATCGATTACGTAAGTAAAAAAGCTATGATTGAATTCGTGACTGTCAACAGCGCATGCATTTCCCGCTTTTAGTGGGCTAAAGGTATAAGGACAAGTAGTCTTTTTAGAAAATATTTACCAATCAATACGTTGATCATTGCATAATCGCCAAGTAACGCGTCTTAATCTGATAGGTTCATTATGAACATATGACGCCAAATATTCGCAACGTAGATTATTTCTAGCTCGCTACGGAACTGAAAACGTGTGTAACGTAAACATCCAAACTGATAATTCTTCGCAGGGGGCCTACGTTATCTGAAGTTTTGATTAGAAAATGTCTAACTACTACACATTAGAAATGGTCTTAATCATTCACAGTGTGAAATTCTGAAGTTTTTTTTTCTCCATCCATTGTATTTAACAAATTTAATCCAAAACACGCTTGTATAATTATTCGATGACCTAGACAGAGCGCTTTACATTAAACTACTGAGAATAGACAAAATAATTAAACTAGCAAAATTTTGACATGAAAAATTTGGCAAGTGCATTTGGCATTTGCGTTTTGAAATTTGTTTGAATACACTCATTTGCTAAATAAATTCAAGAGATTATGGGCCATATTCCAGAAAACGTTTATTCGTATCGTCTCGTGTCAGCTTCAGTCACTGTCGAGACGAACAAAATATCCTATTCCAGTACACGAGTTTCATTGAAATGTTTTATTTAGTAGACTGGAAAGACTTCTGTCACTTTTTCTCGGTATGATCAGTGATGCCAGATGTGAAGACATGTTTTTATTTCGAGAAAAATAACAAACATTTTTAAAATTGATCAATCGATACTCTTTTCTCAGTGCCAAAATACTAAAATCATAACAAAAAGAAATTAGATTCATATATCTTTTGGTTTCAATGATATTTTTTCTACCAGCATATGGTTTTATCACTCAGACGTATTGTTATTATGGATTTATAAAAACCAATGTTTGTTCACCTAATCAACGATTTATCAAGAAAAGTTTCAAATATATGTTTGTTCACCTTGTTCGCGACCGATATCGCGAAAAAGGATCGCAACGAAAAAGCAACTTTCCTTTCCCATCCTTATCCTTTTTCCCATCCAAACCACTCCTTCCTACCACAATCACAATCACAACAAACACAATAACCCAATGCGCAGTAAAATATGAGCCGAACGCATACAACGATGCAGCATACGAATCGATCCCTATTAATGCAATATTTGCCATTCCAATTTCAACCTTCAAATGTGAAAGATCGCGACAATAAATCCCGTGTGTAGTAGTTATCCAAAGTATGTTTTTCCATTCTCCACAAGCCACATTCAAATTTTATGGTGCCAAAAGTATCCAATTTCCTGAGCTATCATCCAAGCCTCTTCCAGCCGAAGGAACCGCCATCTTCCTCAATGGTGTGATCCTAATCAACGATTTATCAAATCTATACGCTTGTTTTTCCATTTACAGTTATACAATAAGGTAATCTATTTTTTTCACATTCATAGCAATAAACTTCGAGACATTTAGGTACGACGAATGAAACGCATCATTGTAAAATGTGAATCAGTAGAAAAAAAAACATTGGCCATTTAATCATGTTGATAATATTAAAAGCATGAACCTCAAAAAAACTATTATTTAGCAGACTGTTCAAGAGAGCTTCCAATGCATTCGAAGATTAATACGTTGAGCTGGTTTCATTGCACCGACAGTGGATTTTTTTTGTAGAGGGTGTCAAATGGAAACGACAGCAACAAAATTAGAAAATGATTTCTGTAAAAGTCCCCTATTGATCCGCAGGGAACAACGTAAGTCAGACGAAAAGTTCATTTTTGGTCCCCTAGCTCGGTCAGGGCCTAACGTATTCAATAAGAACTAGTGTATACGGGACAGGAAGAGGCAGGGTTGTTTGATGAAGTATCGTAAATGAAAGTGCTTGGCGGCCTTACGGAAGTTGACCGGAGCCTCAACCATGGCCGATGAAAAGATGTATGTTGGCGTGTTATTTTACCTTTTCGTGGCTTCGCTCCTTCGCTGTGAGGTGGAGCTGGCGTTAGATTTAAGGAAAACTTGTTCCATTAAATTATATTTTGTGGTTTTTTGTTCATCGCCATCCGAAATTAGTCCATTTTTTAATGCATACGTTAACGCTAAAATCGATGAAAAATGGATTGGAATTTTCGAGCATTCCATTCGATAATTGGAAGAAAATTGTAGAATTTAAACCGTGCTTGCCACACTTAAATGCTCTGACTGAGTGAGTGATTTTCAGGCGTAAACAAAATCTAAACCACCGCAAAATCACAACTGAGTGCAGATACTTATAAATAATACAGATCAGTTTTAATTTCAAGGACATATGGTTTATGTTGACATAACGTATATACATAACGTTTTGTTTTTTGTGTCCCGCGTTAGACCTCTGACCATCTGGTCACTTTAGTCTAGATATATGAATGCTTTACCAACTCTGGAAGTCTAGATGCTAGACCGTCCTTTGTCTAGTCCAGACTTTCCGCATTTTGCCCAGATTTTTTTCATTTCGACTACTAAAGATTTGGTAGCTCCAGTTACGAATGATTTCTTCCAGTGTAACAGGTTAACCAGTCTGCCAGAGATGCCAACTTCATAATACCCCTGTTATAGAAGCTCGCTTCCTTATTGGCAAAAAACTCGGATAGCCAATTTTCACAGGCCTCTTTTGTGGCTAACTTCTGACTACCTAGCTCGTTCGCCATGGACAAAAACAGGTGGTAGTCACTTGGTGCAAGGTCCGGACTATACGGCGGATGCAAAAGAACCTCCCATCCGAGCTCCCGGAGCTTCTGGCGCGTCACCAAAGAAGTGTGTGGCCTGGCGTTGTCCTGATGAAAGACAATGCGGCCTCTGTTTATCAAAGATGGCCTCTTCTTCAGGAGTGCTACCTTCAAGCGGTCCAGTTTTTTTTTATCCAAAATATATATTTTTATTAAGGCTCATATGGCGTCAGCCTAACAGGGCCGGGAGTTCAATATTTCGACAATGTTTGCTTACAACTATGTTAGTAATATGTAACCGATTACTCGCGGTTGGCTCGAGGTTAGTATTACAAGTGTTCTCATAATTGGTATGTTGCAGTCTTCGATGCTCTGTACGTGTGCCCGACACGGGATACCTGCTATTGGGATGCAGCTGACCATTAATCAGCAACGCCCCCCTAGTCTGTACCCCATATCTAGCGTGGTGCGTCTTTCTCGACTTGAGGAATCCAGGATAGAATGGTCACTAGCCGGCGCAATCATCAGCTCGTGTAGAGTTGTCATAAGCGGTACAACCTTTGGCTCTTGTTGAATGATCAGTGGACTCCACAACCTTTGGCCCGTGTATCTGTAAAGAGTGTGTGTATGTATTGCCGCGACTAAGTAAAAGTTTATCGTTTGGATAGGAGGGATATGAAACGGGGACACAACGAAGGAAACATCATTAAACGTTGACATCGGCGTTTCTGAGGAACAGGTATAGATGACGCAGAAGATCAGGATCACGGCTACCTAAGATATCCCGGACGGGGATATCCGATTGTCTGCCTTTTGCTCTCAGTGCTCTAGAGAGCTGAGAGCGAGCAGCATGGAACCGGACACACGACCAGACAATATGCTCGATGTCGTGGTAGCCATCGCCACAATCACAAAGATTGTTTGCTGCGAGCCCAATGCGATAGAGATGCGCGTTTAGGTTGTAGTGATTGGACATAAGCAGAGATATCACGCGAATGAAATCACGACCTACATTCAATCCCTTGAACCATGCTCTCGTCGAGACCTTAGGGATAATCGTGTGTAACCAACGACCGAACTCATCTTCACTCCACATGCGCTGCCAACTTACGAGCGTATACTGACGAGGAATGTGGAAAAATTCATTATAAGCAATTTGCCTTTCAAAAAGTGCGCCTTCTAAGGCGCCCACCTTAGCTAGCGAGTCCGCTTTCTCATTCCCCGGAATCGAGCAATGAGAGGGAACCCATGCTAAGGTAATCTTGAATAATTTTTCGACCAAAACACTCAATAGTTGTCTTATTCTTGTTAGGAAATAAGATGAGCATTTATCAACTTTCATTGAGCGGATTGCCCTATTGAGCTGAGACTGTCTGAAAAAATAAAATAGTGGTCGATGGGCAATGTTTCAATGATCCCTAATGCGTAATATATCGCACCCAGTTCAACGACATACACTGAACAAGGATCTTTGAGTTTGAAAGAGGCACTGGAATTTTCATTCAAGATGCCGAAGCCAGTGGACCCGTTTATGAATGAACCGTCAGTAAAGAACATTTTATCAGATCTAACTTTCTCATATTCTGCTGAAAATATCGGCGGAATAGAATCGGAGCGTAGGTGATCTGGGATTCCATGGATTTTTTGTCGCATGGACAGATCAAAAATGACAGAGGAATTGCAGGAGTATGGGAAGCAAACTTGGTTGGAGATGCCTGGTGAAGGGTGCACGTCGTGGGTAAGGTACTCATGGTATAAAGACATAAAACTTGACTGAGGAGTCAGTTGGAGTAGATTTTCGAAGTTATCAATCACCAATGGATTCATGATCTTGCAACGGATGAGAAATCTGTAGGATAATTCTGTGAATCGAAGAGTAAGCGGGGGTACTCCTGCCAAAACTTCGAGACTCATCGTATGTGTCGAATGCAAACACCCCATGGCTATACGCAAGCAACGATATTGTATTCTCTCCAGCTTGAGAATATGAATCCTGGCAGCTGATCGGAAGCAAAAACTGCCATATTCTAACACTGATAATATCGTTGTTTAGCGGTCCAGTTGTTGGCAGTACAGGTCCGAATTGAGCGTTTGGCCATAGGGAAGCAGCCCATAATAGATTATTCCTTGACAATCCCACCAAACACACAGCAGAACCTTCCTGGCCGTTAATGAGGGCTTGGCCACCGTCTGAGCCGCTTCAGCGGGCTTCGACCACGACCGTTTGCGCTTCACGTTGTCGTAAGTGACCCACTTTTCATCGCCAGTCACCATCCGCTTCAGAAACGGGTCGATTTTGTTGCGATTCAGCAGCGATTCTCATGCGTTGATACGGTCAAAGATGTTTTTTTGCGTCAACGTGTGTGGCACCCATACATCGAGCTTATTTGTGAATCCAAGCTTCTTCAAATGGTTAATAACGGTTTGATGACCCAGCTCTAGGCCGATGCTACGGCTGCTACTATGCCGGTCTTTCTCGGCTAATTCAGCGATTTTGTCGCAATTTTCGACGACAGGCCTTCCGGAGCGTGGCGCATCTTCGACGACCTCTACACCAGAACGAAAACGTTGAAACCATCGTTGTGCGGTGAAAATGGAAACTGTATCGGGTCCATAAACTGCACAAATTTTATTGGCAGCTTGAGATGCAGTTTTGTCTTTGTCATAGTAGTACTGTAAAATATGTCAGATTTTCTCTATATTTTGCTCCATATTTGCGACACTATAACTCACGAACGACTTAACCAAACAAATCACTGTCAAGGACTATATTATAGCGCGTATAAATACCTTTCCAACAAGCTATAGTATGACTCGATACATTGAATACAACTAGAACTACGCGCTTACAACGACACCTCGCGGAAATACCGCAGGACTTTTTTGACAGCCTAATAGCTTGAGAACCCCTGGTGTAGGGTATGAGGGAAAGAGAAAATGGCCATTGCCAGTCTACGAGAAAAGCTACAAAAACAGGGAATTGACGCCGATATGAGTGTCTTTGCCCAGTACTAGTGGTACTGGGGACGTAAAACAGCAGTATCACGGTGATCCTCCTTCGAGATAGTGCGGTTGGTCGCAGGCCTTGCAAGTCGCACCACAAAAACACCAAGCAATGAATGATACACAAGACATTGTGAATCAGGCCATGTAGTAAAAACGTTAAGCAAAATAAATAAATAGTTATTTCCGTGTGTCGCTCTCATTACCTATATCTCGTTTCTAATTGAGTAATTTCCCAAAACTGTCCTCATTTTTTCTTCTTGTGAACTTGGAACGTGTGAGATGCTCATCAGTAACGACTTCACAGTAATCTGATAAATGCCCTAAGTTGCTCTGTTGATTCTCCCTAAGACTTTCAATTAGCGGCTCCAGCAATCCTGGAAAATGTGGCTTCTGCAAAGTTATCGCTAGGGAAACGTATTTTTCCTTATACGTGCGAAGAATTTGCCTCCAATCCCAATTCATAGGTCCGAAAAAAGCCACGTTTAGGGGCGGTGTATTAAGTGTTGAATTTTAAGAAACGCTACTAATTGTGTGTGTATTGGTGCATGTACATTGTCACTTAGTTGTAAATGTTCAATTTTATGCTTGACCCATTCTCACCCCCACTCAGCACGAATGAGAGATTATTTCGAAAATGTTGGAATTCCAATGGAAAAAACTTTTTTTATATTCAAAATAAGCAATAACTCATCTGGCAAGACTTAAAAGAATCATTCTATCCAATATTTAACATAGTAGTTCTGTATAGTGCTGAGCATGAGATTTTTCTGGGGTGTAGTAGAAGTAGTGAAAATATGTATCCTATCAAACGGCTCACAGCTTTCAAAAATATTCGCAATATTTGTCAAAATATTACTAATAATAATTTCTCCGTTTTTGATCCAATCCCACCCCCATCGACGGTACCTCAAAATCCAGATGTCTGATTAATATATGATATTTGACAAAGTTGTTGAAGATAAATAAACTATTTAGGAACAATAACATTTTACCTAAACTTATTAAAGAATCTTACTCAAAAATTGAATTTAATGTTAAAAACTTTTATATCTCAAACCTTAATATCTGCATATGATAATTTTTCTGCGGTTGTTATTGCTCAAATTTGAAAAATACGGTAGACAGCCCATCGTATTCGTGCACCCGTGGCCGAGTGGTTAGCGACTCACATTATCATGCCGGGTGTTCGGGTTTGATTCCCGTTCTGGCTGGGGGATTTTTCGCCAAAGAAATTTCCTTCGACTTGCACTATGGTCACGCGTATTCTAAAGCTTGCCCCTCGGAATACATTCATGGCGTTTTATTAAGCTTTAGGAATCTCAACTAAGTATGAATAAAGGGTGTGTCACATCAAATTGCGTCACGGAAAAAACGCTGTAGAAATTCGCCCAGTAGACCGATCCTTTTGAAAATTTTAGACAGTAAAATAAAAACTATTAAACAACTTTTGGCATTTTGGGTTCTTCCGAAGGGCCTGCTTCATAATCGCCCAATATTTCTCTATTGGGCGAAGCTCCGGCGCGTTGGGCGGGTTCATTTCCTTTGGCACGAAGGTGACCCCGTTGGCTTCGTACCACTCCAACACGTCCTTTGAATAGTGGCACGAAGCGAGATCCGGCCAGAAGATGGTCGGGCCTTCGTGCTGCTTCAATAGTGGTAGTAAGCGCTTCTGTAGGCACTCCTTAAGGTAAACCTGCCCGTTTACCGTGCCGGTCATCACGAAGGGGGCGCTCCGCTTTCCGCAAGAGCAGATCGCTTGCCACACCATGTACTTTTTGGCAAACTTGAATAGTTTCTGCTTGCGAATCTCCTCCGGAACGCTGAATTTGTCTTCTGCGGAGAAGAACAACAGGCCCGGCAGCTGACGAAAGTCCGCTTTGACGTAGGTTTCGTCGTCCATTACCAGGCAATGCGGCTTCGTCAGAATTTCGGTGTACAGCTTCCGGGCTCGCGTCTTCCCCACCATGTTTTGACTCTCGTCGCGGTTAGGAGCCTTCTGAACCTTGTATGTACCCAGGCCCTCCCGCTGCTTGGTCCGCTGGACGAATGAACTTGACAAATTCAGTCTATTGGCGACATCCCGGACCGAACTTCTCGGATCACGTCTAAACTGCTTAACTACGCGCTTGTGATCTTTTTCACTGACGGAGCATCCATTTTTGCCGTTCTTCACCTTCCGGTCGATGGTTAGGTTCTCGAAGTATCGTTTTAGTACTCTGCTGACCGTGGATTGGACGATTCCCAGCATCTTACCGATGTCCCGATGTGACAACTCCGGATTCTCGAAATGAGTGCACAGGATTAATTCACGACGCTCTTTTTCGTTCGACGACATTTTTCCAAATTTACGAAAAATTGACAGTGAAGCATGGCCAACGTGATCTATACACTCTTATCTGATTTTAAAGCGAAAGCTGAAGATATAATTCCTAAAAATTAAATTTCTACAGCGTTTTTTCCGTGATGCAATTTGATGTGACACACCCTTTAAATGGCGCTAGTTAATGCATACGTTGAGACGGCAGAAGCTCCATAGGGAACGTTAACGCCATTCAATATAGCCCATCGTATTCACAATAATCTTCTTTTCTCAAGCTCAACGTCCCAATTTTTTTTCGATCAATCGATCATATGATCGCATATGTCAATGGTCTTTATAGATGTGTGAGACGCGAGCCACTGGTGCGCGAGGGAGTACTTTGTAATTTTCTGTACTCTAGAGCTAAAAACGCAATTGTTTGCATGATTTGAAACTACTTTTTGTGAAATAACAACGAGCGGAAAATCCAACGACACATCTCAATGAAAAATCAATATGAATGAGCCGAAATACCACCGAGAGTACCTGCTTTCGAATGTTGCCAAAAGCGTGACAATCAAAGCGGGTCGATTGATTCTGCAGACACTCGAAAACGTGACACGATGTCTGTGCACTAGTTTTGGATGATGTCAATGAGTGAAATCAAAAACAAAAGGGAAAGTACATTCGGAAGGGGGTGTGTTTCTCAAAATAAACTCATCTGGCACGAGGAAGCTGTACTAACCAGCTCGTTCCGCGTCATAATCACAAGCTTTTAATCGTCGAAATCGAGCCTCTACCATGTTGAAATGGATCGAACATGATAATGAAAAAAAACGAATTCCAAATGAAAATGGAACACGGAATGCCTATTATAATATCGATAGAATTACACACACTGATAGTTGAGACCCGGCATGATATTTAGATATGCTGCAAGCGCAAAAAATTATCTGTTGTTGATTCTTCACAATTATTCTTTAGCCAAAACATAAAAATATATGCAGCATTTTATACTTATGCGCTTCCACTCGATTCATAGTTCATCATCTTTTTCTGCTCTGCAGGTATCCGTTTTTCACTCGACGTATCACGAGATGAGGTGAAAGCCTTGTCCGCTCTGATGACCTTCAAGTGTGCCTGCGTTGATGTTCCATTCGGTGGTGCCAAGGCTGGCGTGAAAATTGATCCAAAACAGTATTCAGAGCATGAGTTGGAAAAGATTACCCGCCGATTCGCGCTAGAATTGTCCAAAAAGGGATTCATCGGACCTGGTATTGATGTGCCAGCTCCAGATATGGGAACCGGTGAGCGTGAGATGTCCTGGATTGCGGACACTTATGCCAAGACGATCGGTCATCTGGATATTAATGCTCATGCTTGCGTCACCGGTAAACCCATCAACCAGGGTGGCATCCATGGACGTGTCTCGGCCACCGGACGGGGTGTCTTCCACGGATTGGACAATTTCATCAAGGAGGCTAACTTCATGGCTATGATTGGCACTACCCCCGGCTGGGGCGGCAAAACATTTATCGTTCAGGGCTTCGGTAATGTCGGTCTGCATTCGTGCCGTTATCTCTGCCGTGCTGGTGCTACCTGTATTGGCGTGGTCGAACACGATGGTGCCATCTACAATCCACAGGGAATTGACCCCAAGGTTTGTCTCGTTAGAGTATGATTCGTTGCATGTAACATATGTCATCTTTGATACACACAGGCTTTGGAAGATTATAAGAATGAACATCAAACCATTGTTGGTTTCCCTGGTGCTCAGCCGTATGAGGGTGAAAATCTGATGTTCGAACCATGCGATATTCTTATTCCTGCTGCCGTTGAGAAGGTTATTACAAGTGAAAATGCTGGTAAAATCAATGCTAAGGTATGTGTTACGGTGTTCGTTCGAAGATTGACAGTCAATACAACTACCATATGTTTGACAGATCATTGCTGAAGCCGCCAATGGACCGACCACCCCTGCTGCAGACAAGATTCTTATCGAACGCAATATTCTTGTTATTCCTGATCTGTACATCAACGCTGGTGGTGTCACCGTATCTTTCTTCGAATGGCTTAAGAATTTGAACCATGTTTCGTACGGACGTTTGACTTTCAAGTACGAGCGTGAATCTAACTACCACCTGCTTGGTAAGTATAAACTTGTTCCATGGTTTAAAAAACGGGATCAACCCGCTCTCATATCATGGTATCGCTTCTACCTTTTATTATTATCATCACATCGCGCTTTACCTTGGCTCACTTTCGGTTCGACCATTAATAGGGGTAATGGATTGGGGATATAACTAGTACTTTATAATTTTCTCGTAACGTTCAACGACGTATTAGCATATTAACGTAGCACTCAAGACAGTTGTTCCAATCATTTTTTGTTGCTGAGACTACAAAGTTTCAGAAATTTAGTAGTGGAAAATTGTCAATATTTTGAACGTTTGGTTTTCTCGGGTCTCGTTCTTGCTCCAATTCAGTCTCATCTTAGCGATGACGGCGACACCTAGCAAAGCCGTGGAAGTCGTTGGCAATTCCGATCTCCATTTTCGAAGCGTCACTTGTGCTCTTCGCTAATAGATACTAGTAAGATCATGTTGATCATGTTGTTATCCCTCAAATTAAGGCTGAACATATATTCTGCACACCCTGTTTGAGATGATATTTTGAGGAGGGGATATTGATTTTTGTTTTCGAAATTCAATTCCACGAAACGTATAAGATCGATCTCCGAGTTCACCATTTCGCTTGGTGTTGCATCAGTGGTTGTTCAGCAATTCCAACAATTATCCCGCTGATTTAGGCTTATTTCATCGATTGTTGACACTATCATTAGAGTGGTTCTAATTTTTGTTTATTTTCTATGCTACTACATGTCAATATGATCCTCGTGGGTTTAACCGATTTAATTTGTTCCGCCGTATAATTGTGCCCGTTTGGAGATTGTTGAACCTCAAAGGGCAGAAATACAGCACTCCTTCACTTACATCGGCGACATATCGAGCTTCCGCTTACTGTTTAAAACCGCTTGTTTGCTGCTAATCTACATACATGCAAGCCGTTTCTTTTTATCCAAAATATATACACAGCCATTCCATGCCAAACCGATATAGCGGTTCTCAGATTTTCGTGAAAAGTGGCTTTATTACAAAACATTAGACCCGTATTTTTTTTTATTTTTTCGTTAGGGTGACCATTTCCATTGTAGGGTGGTTCGAAAAATCAATTATTTAAATTTTTTCCCAAAAACGCCTTTTTTAAAAATTCATTACCACTGAACCCCTGAACCGTTTTAGATGATCGAATTATCAAATTGAAGCCAAGCTAGCCTTTTATTAAATACTTTAAAAAATAATAAAATTAAGTATATTGAACCAGCAAAAAAAATGGATTTTGTTTTCGTAATTATTGATTACCGTCGTTTTATGTTGTTTTCATGGCTTTGGACTAGAGGGCGCTATATTTTTTTATATTTTTTTTTTGAAAGCTGATGATTTTTTACGTAACATATCTTGATATCAGAGATTTTTTTTTTCGTTTTTTAAGATATGATTTTCCAAAGTTAACGATGGTTCGAAAAAATGATTTTTCCATTACAAAAATTCATAACTTCTGAACTACTGGACCGATTCAGATGATCGACATATGAAACTGGAGTTTATGAGTTAGTTTTTTTTTTGAAAAAATATTGCTGTTGGGAAAAATTTTGATTTTTGTTTTTGTAATTATTGATTGAGTAAGTTTTTCATAGCTTTTTCGGTTAAAGATAGAGGGCGCTATATTTTTTCATATTTTTTTGGAAAGCTAAGGATTTTTTACATAACATATCTCGATATCAGCTACTTTTTGCGTTTTTGAGATATGATTTTTCAAATTTAACATGTTTTAAGTCTTCGTTCAATATTCCTACGTGATGATACTAGACCTATGCGAATAGAATACAGTCTTCCCACACGTGTGGTATTTTTTTCAAAGAAGGTTAGCTTATTGGCTTCAATTTAATATGTCGATCATCTAAATCGGTTCAGTAGTTCGAATGTTATGAATTTTTGCAAAAAATCAATTTTTGGATAAAAGGGAAAAAATGATTTTTTGACCACCAGGTTACTTTGAAGAATCATATCTCAAAAATGAAAAAAAATAGCATCTCTGATATCGAGATATGTTATATCAAAAATACTCAGCTTTCAAGGAAAAATATAAAAATATATAGTGCCTTCTAGTCCAAAGCCATGAAAACAACAAAAAACAACTATAATCAATAATTACTCAAACAAAATTCATTTTCAAGTTCAATATTATTTAACAATAGGCTAGCTCATTGGCTTCAAATTTGATATGTCGATCATCTAAATCGGTTCAGTGATTCAAAAGTTATAAATTTAAAAAAAAACATTTTTGGGAAAAAGTTGAGAAGATTATTTTTGGGCCACCCTAAAATGGAAATGGTCACCCTAACTTGAAAAAAATACGGGTCTTTGACCTCTTTGCGCCACTCTTCCTTAAGTCCGATTGAGCTGATATTCTGCAAAGAGTGTTTTTTTGAGATGGTGAACACTTTTTATGAGGTAACTTTTTGAAATTCGAGATGACCATTTTCATTGACACCCTAATGTGTATGTATTGCCGCGACTGAGTAAAGATTCATTGACAGATAGGAGGAATATGATATTGGGATACAACGAAGGAAACATCATTAAACGATGCCATCGGCGTTTCTGAGGAACAGGTATAGATGAAGCAGAAGATCAGGATCACGGCTATCTAAGATATCCCGGACGGGGATATCCGATAGTCTGCCTCTGGAAAGCTTAGAGCGGGCAGCATGGAACCGGATACACGACCAGACAACATGCATCGATGATATCGTTGTTTTGTACAGCTTAATGAGGTCTCCTGGATGGGAACCCAACCCAACTATTTTATGTTCCTGTTATTGTTTGGAGAAAATTGATGCTTTGTTGACATTTCTGTTTGAGATACGCAATGTGTATTTCCCAGGGAAATTTAGAACCAAAATATACACCCAGATATTTAAAAAAAAACATATAGTGCATGATCTTTTCGTCGGATGGGTGAAGCTGGGAGCGGGCAGGTTCATGCTTCATAGAAAAAAACGACAATTTCGGGTTTCTCTGTAGAGAATTCGATACTCAACTTGAGAGATGTGAACAGGTTAAATAATTTTATAATTAGACTAAAAACTTTTCACGGAATTTTATTGCGCCTATGGCTAGTTGAATGTGTGAGTAATTAATATGCATCAAAGGAATAAATGAATAGAATATATTTCGTTTCAAATAAATGGAAAGTATCGTCAAATATCATGTGCACACTCAATTTTGCGATTGACTGTATGTCGTTTTGTCTTCGATACATAAACACAAGGCATCTACAAAAAAGACGCAATTTTGCTGCCAGTGAAACACAAACCAGGTGTCGGTTTTACCCCGAATCTAATCATTATTTTCAAACAACGTTTTGTATAAAAAAAAACTTATTTCTTTTCGCACAGAAATCGAAAAGCAAGCCGCCGCAAGGTTGCGATTGAAGAATCTTACAATATCGGTCAACGCAATGTTGATCGAACTAGTTTTGTTGTATTTTGATAATTCTAGATTAGTCTAAGCCGCAAGGTAATTCGAAAGGCTCAAGAACTCAAACATAAACAAAATGGACATAGGACTCAAAGACGTTCAGCGAAGTAGTACCAATGTGCTGGAAAAAAGGTCATAAAGATGGTAAAGTTTCGAGCGACATAGCATGCGCTGCCATAACTATTTTTCAAATCGTGACCTCAGTATTTGTGTTTATCTTTGATTGCCTACCACATCCGTGTGAATGTGCTATTTTCAGTAAGTGTTTCATCAATTAAAAACAGACATTTTCTAATAGTCCCCGCTAACAGACATTTTCTAATAGTCCCCGCTAATTGTGAGGATAATGTGACAGCGTGAAGTGAACATTTGTGAAATCACGTCGAAAAAGACGGATAAGCATTTGTATTAACTGTAATTTGCAGTTTCCGTCACTTTGATGAAATCTATAGCTCGTACCGTTAAGACACTCTCGATGTAAGGGGTGAATCGAAAAGTAACTTCAAACATTTGAAACTTTCTTGGACTTGTATACACATACACTCATGTATTCTCCTGGTTCATTTACATGTCAAATTTTGTTTCCCATATATTGGGTTGGGGAATAAGAAATGTCGTATATTGTCAATATATGGCAACACTTAAACATATCTTGTGTTGTACTTATCGCATCGGGTCATACTATACGGCTATTTAAAGACGACAATCTAAACAAAGTGACAAACAACAAGTAATCGCTATGCCCAGATCGCGAAAACTGTATGATCGAATTGTGAGTAACAATCAGCAATGCATTTAGATGGACGTTTCAAAACTGATAGTCCCGAAACCATTTCGTTTCTTATCAAACACTTTAACACTAGATTGCCCAATCAAGTCATTTTGACTGCTTTTCAATTTCAATTAGATGTGAATGTGATTGTGTCATAATGTGAAATGTTTCTATGGTGATTCGACACTCCTCCCTCTTCTCTAAGGGATAGCTACCATACAAATGAAACACAAATTTCTGCACAACTCGAAAACTAATCGAACAAATGCAGCCAAATTTGGCAAGATAAAGTTTTAGGAGCAACAAAAAAATCTTCCTATAGTGATTCGACACCCCTCCCCCTCTCTAATGGAGGAGGCTGCATACCACAGAAAACTAATCAAGAAAATAGGATCAAATTTGGCTTATATAGGTTTTGGCATAGGTTTTTGAAGGTAATGAATGTTTCTATGGTGATTCGACACTCCTCCCTCCTCTGGAAGGAGGTGGATGATTCCACAAAAATATTACACATATTTCAACCAAACATGACAATTGAAAATTTTCAGAAAACTCTAAAGGAAAATAGGAAAAATCAGAAAATTGAACTCCCACATGTTCTACAATTACACCGTGATGAGCGTTTTTAGTCCATTTGGTGTATGCGCTAACGAAATCGACCTTTTTTCATAAGTGGAAATGGATTTTCAGTTGAAAAAACGCACTCCTGTATCCTATTACTATAAAAATAAAAACGGATCGCCAAATGCGTTGGTACGGGCAAAACTCCAGGAAGGAATCGTTCGATTTGAGATGTCTTCATTTTATTATATTTTCTGTATCTAACATGTATTCCATATAACGGAGAAACATGTTATTTGCAAGATTTTTCAAATCTTGAACGAGAATTGTGTCTGAAAATTATTTTATATTATAATGACGAGTTTTGATAGAAGTACTAGGAAATTTATATTAAAAGGAATTTAGAAGATCAATCAATGAATAGTTCTACGATTGGGCTCTTAGTAATGGTGGGTTTAGACCAGTGATATATTCATGTGAAGAAATATGATGAGATTTATAGAAATCGCATCAACCGTTTACACTAGCGTGAACTTCTATAATGAATATATTCATATTTTCGGTGAATTTATTCATCTAAAGTAGAACTGCCTCCAACTTTAGTGACTTCTCACCAGTGAGAAATTCACAAGCGTTTACATATGCTGAATTCATTCAAGTTATATATACCTCGAATAAGTGTATCATATTTATTCTCACCCGTTTACACCTATTTTCAGGTGAATAAATCCATCTATAGCTATAGATCTTCCTAATGTAAACCCGCCATAAGAAAATGAAAAATTTCGATGCACGAAAACTTTTTTTTCTCGTTGACATCTGACAACAAGCGAGATAAGCCAAATATTGAATCTCAGGAATCGTTATAACGTTATACATATTCTTTTCCATTTAATACATCATCTAAAGTTCATTCTTCTTCTGATGAGTATTACAACCCATTCATCTAGTTGATAACGCAATTGTTTTCGATTACTGATGTTTTCCTCATGAACAAAATATCTGAAAATATTCTCTTTGGCCTTTATATGACATCTTTATTGGAGATGATTTTTATTTCACTTCATTATTTTAGCATACAGAATAAAAGTGATCTCCAAAATATAGGACACACAAACCAAAGCGTTTTCGTTCGGTAAATCTTATTTCTGTTTCTTTTTACACGTTCTTTTTCTTTTTTCTCTTCTCCCAACCGTACAGCCTCTATCCAGGAATCACTTGAAAGATATGTTGATGAGGACAGTAAAGTATCACAATTTGCAACGCTTTGTAACCTGTACGAATCGACAACCAGCATTCAACAATCCCAACTATTGGCCATACCTAGGAGCCTTCCTTGATATATTCGGAATACTCGATCCCTCTAGCTGTTCTAATCGTTATATGTTATGGGCCAAGTTGAATGTTGGGTCTATTCGTTTCACATCACTCCCACATTTACTACCTGAACGGAGATTCACATTGCAACAATTTTGTTTTCTTCAGTTGTCAGTATCTAACACTTTTCAATTGCGAAACTTGAGAGCGTCATACATTGGTGTAAAATGTGTGACAAATAGGTTTTCTGGATCTCAATGCTTTTAGTTAGAAATTAGATTATTCATATAGATTTGCCATGTGTTTTTTAACATTTGTATTAAACTAAATTGTACAAGCTAGAAGATTTGAACAAGTTTCGGTTTATACTGTTAAAATTGCACATACTTCCGGTTTCTGTACATTCCATTCAAATGTTTGCGAAAGCGTTGAGTATAAGGTGTTGTGATATCTGTTATTTATATATTCTATCCTGGTTGGGTGCAAGGTTTGTATCCGAGGGGATTATTGGTTTGATTATATATCATGTCCTCGGGATGGTGTCGGTACTTATCAATTTCTCGTAACTAATCTGGATTTCGGCATTTTTTTCTTGCGCTAATCTCGAGTCATAATATGGTTTTCTACTTGCATGTTATTTGTTTTGCTTTTTACAAATCATATTTACTCCAACTCCACATGCGTTTTCCATCTTTCACCCCCGATCGATAAGCAGTCGCACAAATTTACGAATTTATTTTCATTTTCGTTTCGACTATTTGCAGAATCCGTGCAAGCTTCCTTGGAAAGACGCTTCGGCAACGTCGGAGGTAAAATTCCCGTCACCCCGTCGGAGGCCTTCCAGAAACGCATTTCCGGTGCTTCGGAGAAAGATATCGTCCACTCTGGGCTGGACTATACCATGGAGCGTTCGGCTCGTGCCATCATGAAGACCGCTATGAAATACAACCTTGGTCTCGATCTGCGTTCGGCCGCGTACGTTAACTCTATCGAGAAGATCTTCGAGACCTACAGAGATGCCGGTCTCGCCTTTTAATAGACGGCTTGATGCGCGAAATGAGCAGAAAAAAAATGGGCAAAAAACTAATACGATTGTGGTGTCGCAGTAAAATCGCGCCCGGTATAGAAGCAGAACAGAAAATGAGAAGAAAAATTCATACTGCCACAATTCGATATTTCAATGTTACTTAAATCTAATTATGTGTAAGTTTACCGTATAAAATTTCAACTTAAGCATGTGAGCAATGAGTCCAAGGAGATAGGTATGAAAGTTGAATAACAAAGGCTACATTTTCCTGTTTTGTTTTGTGATCTGTTTAATATTACTATCAGGTTTTCTTATCGGTTCACATTCAACAATGTGCGTTTTTATTTTAAATAAATTCTGTCTTATTCAATCAAGGAGTTTTTTACACTAACTTGAACACAATCGGCAAATTTCCACTAAACTTATGAATGAAGTTCTGAGAGACCGTATCAATTAACATAGCAAGGAAACACATGCGCGAACGCAGTGCTATCTGTAATAGACTTGCAATTTTGAAGATGCTCACAAACAGGTGGAAATCACAATTCAACGGATATTCCGGTGCACTCTACGATTAAACGATATAATGAACCTCAAATCATTGGGATAGTAATATATGTAGGAACGAAAAAAAGAAATCCCCTTTTTTCTACCCAGATGTAAACAAATTCGAGGAACAGTACAACGATTCTTCAGAACGTTTTTTTTTTTATTTGGCTTGAATTACGAGAACCATTGTTGGTCATGGACAACCCTAGTATGCAGCGCTTTGGTTACCGTTTCCAACCGGCGCAGCAGAAACCCGAAGTCATTTTTTTAACGTCCATTGATAATTTTTTCCCGTTCTAAAATGTGGTCAATTTCCGCTTGACAATCACCCAATATTTTTTGATTGGGCAGATTTTAGGGAGGATTTAGGTATTTTTCGATGTAATCGATCCCATTGTCACTGTACCACTGAAGTACCTCTCGAATGTAGCGGCAGCTTACCGAATCTGGCCAACACTTCACCGGACCTTTATGAGCCTTAATAAATGGAAGGAGACTTTTCTGCAAGCACTCTTTCCTATACATTTTCGAGTCCATTGTCTTGTTTGTGACGAGAACCTTGCTTTTATGTCCACAACTGCAAATCCCTTGCCAAATCAAGAACTTGCTGGAAAATTTATCAGCGACTAGCTGACCCGACAAACTTCGTCTCGCCCAAAATTTATTTTTCGTTATCACATTCACGTTTTCTTACTAAGCGCACGTTCATGGGTCCAATCGCAGAACTGTTCATTGATTGATCTTCTAATCTACCCTTTAGAATTACCTTTCACTATAAAATTCCTAGTACTTCTACCAGAACTCGTCATTATAATATCAGATTATTTTCAGAAATTTTTCAATTGTCATGTTTGGTTGGAATGTGTGTGATTGAAATATGTGTATTATTTTTATGGGACCCCCCCCCCCTCCATTCCAGAGGAGGGAGGGGTGTGAAACCATCATAGAAACATTTCTCGCACCCAAAAACCCTCACATCCCAAATTTGGTTCCATTTGCTTGATTAGTTTGTGTTTCGTTTGTGTGGCAGTAGAGAGGGGATACGTGTGTCGAACCACCATAGAAACATTTATTGCTCCCTAAAACCTCACATGTCAAATTTGGTTTCGTTTGCGTGATTGATTCTCGAGTAATGCAGCCCCCATTAGGGAGGAAGGAGGAGTTTCAAACCACCATCGAAACATTTATTGCCCCCTACAACCTCCATATACCGAAATTGGTTCCATTTGCTTGATTAGTTCTTGGGTTATACAGAAACTTATGCTTCATCTGTATGGTAGCTCCCCTCCCCATTAGAGCGCGGGGAGGAGTGTTGATTCACCATAGAAACCTCCATATGCCAAATTTGGCTCGATTCGCTTTATAAGTTCTCGAGTTATGCAGAGATATGTGTTTCATTTGTATGGCAACCTCCCCTCAGAGAGGGGGGGAGGAGTGTCGAACCACTATAGAATCGTTTATCGATCCCTGAAACTTCTATATGCCAAGTTTGATTCCATTTGTTTTCGTTTTCTTGATTAGTTCTCGAGTAATATGGCAATTTGTGTTTCATTTGTATGGCCGCTCCCCCCTTAGAGAGAGGGATGGAGTGTCCAACTACCATATAAACATTTATTGCACCCCAAAACCTCAACATGCCAAATTTGGTTTCGTTTGCTCGATTGATTCTCGAATAATACAGAAATTTGTGTTTCATTTGTATGGCGGCAGTTCTCGTGGGGTACTATACGGTGCTACAGCCCTCGCAGTTGTTCAACTTTTATAGTCAGGCGTTATCCGCACGCTGGTCGGCCTCCACTTCCGCTGTAGCTCGGACATGATGTGTACGATTGCACTGTTCGCTGCGTTCCAGGTGCCCTTGTCACGACACATTTCCTCCACCATGTTCCCAGCATGGAGGGTAGGCAGCCCATCGCGCCTTGCGGTGAATCTCACGTTCACGTGTTCCGGTGTTTCCTCCACATCTTCACACTCTGGACAAAGAGGCGATCTTGAGTGTTCAAACCGATGCAGATACTGCCTGAAGCAGCCATGATCAGACAAAAACTGCGTTAGGTAGAAATTCACCTCTCCATGTTTCCTGTTCACTCAGCCCATTAGTGTCGGTATGAGCCTGTGCGTTCATCTCCACTATTACTGCCATCTAGCCTTCGACTCCACCCTCATTAGCTTCCGGATTGCTCTGGTTCCCTCCTCCTGTAGCACCTGAGTCACCCACGTGTGAAATCCGAAGTAGCCCTTGTCGAAGCGAAGCTGCTGAGAGTACAGTCGGTCTTCATTTTCCACCTCCGAAGGTTCCGAGCCCTAGTTAAAACGATAGTCATTCGTTTAAAAATGTATTTTAAGCATACTTAACAACTACAATGACGCGGCTAAATTTAGGACTAGTTCCTCGTTCCGGCAGTTTCAACCGATTTTTGAAGAAAATTTATTGTTTATCGGTGGTTTTGTGTTGTTTTCGGATCCTGGTAAGTATTTCTCAGGCAATCAAGAAGTATGTAAGGTTTTAATTCTCGAATTCTAGTTGCAGTCAACGAAGAATCGCACGGAAACACAGCGGATGGTTATCCGCAAAATGTCCAAGGCAGGCGACAGCCAACGAACTTGTCTGTGAGTTCTCCGACAATTCAGTGGCGGCTGGTGGAGCAGGGGCTAGGCGGTAAAATCCCCCGAAAAGTCCCGATGCTGACGCCGAAGCATCCGAAGGCGCGGGTAAAGAACCCGAATAACCACTTCAATTGGATCGATCCGGACAAGGAAAAGCAGTGGCGAAATATACTGTGGTCGAATGAGACGAGTTTACCTTCGTCTCATCGGCTCGGACCGAAAAACTTGGGTCCATCGCCCAATAGGCTTCGCTCACAGGCCACAGTATACCACGAATACATTCAAACATGTAGGAGGAAACATTATAGTGGTGGGCCTGGTACGGAGTTGGCCCTCATTACTGGCTGGATAAGATCATGGATCAGTACCTCTGCGCCCAAATCCTAAGGGATGTTATGCTGCCACACGCTGAATGGGAGATGCCCCTGAAATGGCGGTTCATGCAGGATAACGATCCGAAGCACACCGACCAAGACCGTCAAAAAGTTGACGTCATGGAGTGGCCAGCGCAGTCACCGGAGCTGAACCCTATAGGAGATCGCGTAAAGGTCACACGAAGAAGTCGAAGAATAAGCAACTGTGGGATGGGAGGGATCCAAGCTTGTTGTTACGCCATCTCGGTCACCACGTGCCAGAAGCTGGTGGAAGTGGATCCATGCCGAACCGGGTGCGTAAAGTGATGCGTAACGAAGGCTACACGACCAAGTACTAACCCTAGAAGCTTTTCATGGTATGGATTTCCTTGTTTTTATTTTTTCAACAACCGGTCTGAATTTTGGTCGCGCCATTTTGGTTGGTAAGTATGCTTAAAACGCATTTTTTAACAATGAATATTGTTTTAAATACACTACCGTTCTACCATAGTTGCCCCGTGTTCCAAAATCAGAAACTGAGAAAAACGCAATCAAAGTTTTCTAGCATACTTGTTTACCAAAAGCATTTCAGTTTAGCAATACACTGGGTTTTTATGAGCAGTAAGCTATTATCTAATGAATTTCACTTGAATTAATCCAGCTTGATTACGGGTTTAAAAATTCATGGCGGGACAGTTATGCCTAGAATATCAACATGGAACAATTGGTGTTAAGTCAGAGCGGACCAAGTCGCAAAATAAAAAAAATAGAGTTATCGATTGCATTAGGTTAAACATTTTGTAAACTACATTTTACATTTATCACATTTGGTAAATAACTCGTACAGCAGGAATAACTTATCGAAATTCTTTTGATCGCTCAATGAAAACCAAACTTCAAACTCGCTTTTCTCGAAATCATAAAAATGTCACATGGTCCGGCCTGACTTAACACCGACCAATTGAGCTTAATGTTGTTTTTTAAAAGCTGGGAACAAACTATAACTTTTTTCGTGTTTTTCCGGAAGTTTAGGCATTAAAACATCGTTTTATGAAAAAGTGAAAATTGCCAAAAAATCGTCAACATTATCAACTATGCGTAGAACAGATGTTATTATAAATGGATTGACAAATCCTTGAGAAAGAATAATCCAATCCAGTGCGGATTATTTTTGACGTAGGACTACGTCTTACATTAAGGGTGCCAAATCAGAAACCAGGTCACGTTTTTATGAAATAAAGTTAACGTTAATAACTATTTTTGCTGCGAAAGGATTTTAAAGATTTGCATACCAATCGAATTGGAAATTTTCTAAGATTTGTTTGATATGCTATACATTACAATCCTATAGTCTTTATAAGGTTTAAATTGATGAAAATTGGAAGCATTCCCATTTCCCCATACATTTGTTCTGTCCTTTTGTGTGCTTTCCCGAACAGAGCCGTCAATAACGGCCAACTTATGCAGCCGCTAGAATAGAAACAAGGAAGGGGGATAGCGGAATACAGGTCGGACTCGATTATCCGGGATTCGATTATGCGGAATTTTAGACTCGATTATCCGGAGTATTTTATTTTTGATTTTCGAAAATTTTGAATAATTTGTATAATAATTCGATATTGAGCTAATATGGGTATCAAAAGAAATGGCTTGACTAGTAGAATGCAGTTATTTATGAAAAATGCAAATCCAAGATGGCGGCCACTACAAAATGGCGGATTACATATTTTCTCAGAACCCCATCAATATCGGTATCGAATGAAAGGGCTTGACTAGTAGAACACAGTTATTTATGAAAAATGCCCAAAAATGTATCGAAAGAAAGTTCTCGACTAGTAGAACATAACAGACAATGAAAAATCCAATTTCAAGATGGCCGCAGTCCCCAAACAACTAATTACTTTTTGAATGGTTTCATTCAGCTTGATCTGTTTCTATGTATGTTTGAATGTTTGTTGGGTTGTCCCACATTAATAGAAAATTGACCCCGTTCCTGTTGAATGATTGATCTGAAATTTGGAACATACATTTATTCTACTGCGTTATAAAACTGCGTATTCCATGATCTTGAAAAATTCAATTTGGCCGCCGCAAAAAAATGGCTGAATGGCTTGATTTGGAGAATACACTACACTATGAACAACATAAATTCGAAAAGGTCGCCGCCACAAAATGGTCGACTATGTATTTTTTGCAATCCTCTCAATATTGGTATCAAATGAAATGATTTGACTAATAGAATACAGTACAGGTCGGACTAGATTATATACAGACTCAATTATATGTGATTCGATTATACACAATTTTGGACTCGATTATATTCAGTTTGGATTTTTTTTTTATATTTCAAATATGGCTTATTTCATGAAGAAATGTAACCTTTCAACGTTAAGGTGAAGTTCAAGTGGCTATTACATGTACAGTGGGGTAAAAATCGTGATTTTTGAAGATTTTGCTTGAATTTTCACCAGGAATTGTTTATATCGATATGGCAGCCAAATTAAAAAAGATGGAAGTTGTGCGTCAAAGAACAAATCGTGGAGCGGTTAAGCAACTTCATTTTAATTGATAGAAACAATCTAGTTTAATATAAATTTCTAGGATAAAATTAATAATAACACATTAACACATTATTAACTTTTAAGTGTTTCACTTCCAAAATGTTATTAAAATTCACTAATTTAGTTGTTCCACTACTATATCCTGTACTAAATCTTTCGAATGAAAGCATCAGAATCGTCTTCCGTAGCGTACTTTTTAATGTAGAGCCAGTTTGAAGCAACAGAGTACAAAACAAAACAAAAAGTTCTATAACTCTGTCGTTGTTGAAATTCGAACATATGCGTAGGAGGATTTTTTTCATCAAATATGATCGTCTATCACCTCCTGAGAGAATCTGGATAAATTAATTTTTTTTCATGTGAGAAAGGTGTTTTCTGATTTTAAGGAGATGAATAATAAATCAAATTCCTCTTTCATTTTCAAAAAACGAAAAATACATGCAAAAAAACAAATAAAGAAAAAAAAATGTTTTGACTCGTTTATCCGGAGGATTCGATTATCCGGAGTGAAACAAAAATCAATACTCCGGATAATCAAGTCCGACCTGTATTTGCGAAGTAAACTCCACGCTTGCGTAGTATGTAAATTGTCGCTAGCGTTGAGTATTTTATTTCCTCTGAGGGTAATTCTTAGAATCTTTCTGTTCCCGAAACAACAAAGGTCGCTTATTCTGCTCGTTTTGTGTTTTATGTTTCCCCTCGAGCTGTGACCGCTAGCGAATATTTCACTTGAAGTGCATCAGAAGAGTATAAATGATTATAGATCGCTTCTAGCCATCAGTATTTGACTTTGTGTGTGTTGCTTGTTTTCGTTGCGCGAAACTTTAGCTTGTTCATTTCCCGTACATGTGAATAGCACACTTTCGATACTTTTACTCGCCATTCGTATTTGCTCTCGTGCGCATCGGTTCTGTTCTGATGCAACAAGCTCCTAGCTTTGTTGACGGTTTTGACCGAGAGTCGAGAAACGATTTTTCATTAACGGTCATTCTCGCGATGTTTCATTTTTATCGCTGCAACTGTGTGCATCTGTTAGACGCGTGTTTGATGCTTGTTGAATGGCGATGCACTGAAGATGCCTCTCATTAAATACTCAGTGCAATATGTTCATTGATATAAAGAAACAAATTGCGATATATGACCAATTATTGTATTGTTCTCGCAAAAGCAAGAAAGAATTGTTGCTTCTCGAAATGATTCTGCAAAACCATGCAAGCCATTAAACCTTTTCAGGGACCCCGGTACTTTTTAATAAAGATTATTTATGAAATTTCGACGTATTCCCAAATAATATCCGAAATGATAAACCAACAAATAAAAAAAAATATTGCGTAGTCCTACGTCCTAAGCGGTCGTGTCTCGGATACAACTCCTCGATTTTTTTTCTCAAAGTTTTGTCTCTTTCTTTTTTGCTTTAGCAGTGGTCATAATGTTTTGTCCTACACTGTATGTATTTCGGTGCGTGTTCATTCGCCATACCGCATGTGGATACAAAGAGTGAGGGAGAGTTCAATTGAGTGCAAAAAATTTGTTGCACATCAGCACCGCGTTGCATTCTGAAGTTCGCAACGATTTCTATATTAAAAAAAAAAAACAAGTCAAATTTCGGTTTTGTCGTGAACTTATTGAGTTTTTATTTCTAAAATTCGTTACTGATCACTTTAGGCACATTGTCTATATACTTGAAGTACTTTTATTACACATTAGATGTTTCTAAAGAATAGAATTTATCACTACAAGTTTCATATTGTTGTGTTCAATGAACATTTATGGATATAATTGCTTTCGTGTAGGTTCAATTATTTTTTCTCTAATGAAATAACACTTGGATACCGCTTTCAAAATATACAGTCTTGCCAAATATCGTTGTTCTGTTACTAGCTATGATAAAAAAGATAATACCATATTTCCAAATTGCAAATCCGAGATCATTTTTTCCTATATTCCATACACAAACGATATTGAGCAAATAATATTACTGAACATTATTTTTCATTCGATGTACTCTCAGGTTTCCAGAAGCGAACGAGGAAATTGATTCATTTCAATGAAATCTTGAACTATTTCAATTAAGTATTCTTTTTTAATAACTGGATGCTTCAACTGATAACCCAAACGTTGGAGTTTGCTATTATCAACATTAAGATGTTTGTGTAGCAAAAGCTCTTGGTCCATGTATGGAGTAAGTGGAGTATTTACGACTCCATCCTTCTGACACAACTCAGCCCAAGGGCCAAGATGTTTATCGTTGATCTCCTCTATCGCACCTGCCATATCGACCTTAGTCATGCTAGACATCACGATTCCCCAATAGTCTGTTTTGATGCCGAAAATATCCGCCAGAAGCTCGCTAACTGTTTCCTGTGAAGCATCGCTATTATCACAAACATTGATCGTCTCACCCACGGTTTGCTCATTCCGCATCAATTCCCATAAGGCATTGCATACGTCATCCACGTGAACTACACTCATTTTCATCGAGCCGGTCCATAAGAGTTTCATTGTCTCATTAAGATACTTATAAATGCCAGCAATTAGTATGCGAGGAGCTGCAACAGTTATTGTTGGGTGTCATATGGTTACAGTTAGAACAAAATGTACTTACTCAGCCCCTTTCGGTCCCCGGTACCATAACAAATTGGTAATCTTAATATTAAATAGTTCAAACCGTCAATGTTTCTGAGTTCTGTTTCGGTGAGCGCCTTATATTTCCCAACCATGGTCCAGGGTTCAACGGGACAATCTTCTTTCATGGGAGTCTTTTCGCTCGAACACATACTGGCCGTACTCAGCTCCACGAACCGTTTCACTCGATATTTAAGCGCCTCGTTTGCACAGTTTAATGTTAATTTGAGTATACCCTCCTGGTACACAGGGTCCGTTTGGCCTGGCTTCGTTTCTGCGGCACAGTTTATCACGTAGTCCCACCCTGACGCATCATCAGTCTTGAAGGCATTTTGGCAGGACGCACCATTGATGAGATTGGCGCTACAAAATTCTACCTTCTCGTTTGCGAAAGCTGTCGTATGGTGGCAATTCAGCCAGGCCATTTGCGGTGGTGTTTTGTCCACAACTCTAATCTTCTCCGCGAGATCATTAGTGACGAGAAACTCCACCAAATGACGCCCGATGAAGCCACAACCTGAAACATATGAGAATGACTTAATTAAATTAATCTTGAAAACCGAACAGGATGCTTTGAACCTGGAACATGTATGTCTTATTGGACTACTTGATAAAGATTATACAGAAGCTAAATTATGAAAAACTACTCAAATTTCAATAAAAATATAATTCAAATTAATTTCGATTTGATTCTACTAATTTCATGCATGCAGATTGCTTGCCAGTATTAACTCAGACGATGGCAGGATGGACACATCACACTAATTACCAAGTCTCATTCTTATCATATTTCTGCCATGTTCTCAACGATGGCACAAGTTGAAGAGACATGCACTGGAGATAAATATAACAGACTCTATCCGTAGATGTGAACAAAAACAACTGACCCTTGCAAACCATTATCATGTGCTTGTGTATTATTGTATTGTTTGTTACATTCTAAAAACGTTTCGAGCTTATTTTTTTATTCAATATAAACTAGATAGAATGGTGTTTACCACGAATTTTTATGTGGAAAAACCCCTCTCAATAATGGCTTTTACTGTAGCTCCAAGGCTAGCTAATTTCCCTGGATATAAGCTATAAATGCACTGGCCTTGGATAATTCTAAACTGTGGAGTATTTCACTTTCGCAGTGAGACTGACGAAGAAACGGAACTATCTATGTACTCAGCTACAATCTTCCAAGCAGAAGTACATTCATAATTAAATCGAATTACATCTTTCATGACGCCTTGACTATCACAAAAACGCAATCACGAGGCTAATCCTACCTCCCAGTATCAACACGTTCGGTTTCGGCATGATGATAACACACGTATGATGAAGGAGATATAGCAAATTATTCCAAACGAACAATTCAAAGCATCTACCGCAAACTGGAACTGAATCTGATAATTGGATTTGTGTTGTAACGAAGACACACGGCACAAGCAAACGAAATTATGGATGGAACATCGAAAAACTGAAACGCAGGCTGTACGAAAAAGTATGACTGATCTTACTGACTGCTAAATAGTACTTCTTCTGCTTCTATCCCTTAACTTTCTGCTATTTGTGCAACTTGTGCGATTTGTCAGTGCTCGAGTTGCCGGCTGATTTGTCAAACACTTCGCCAGCCGCCCAAATTTTGTAGCCGACTCGAATAGCCGCCACACACTGAATTGATATATATATATAGTTTGGTCATAAGTTTTTAACCGTGAAAATTATTGGCGATCTAACGTACAAATCTACACCTAGGCGGCGCTGCGGTGAAAATTTTGCCATGTGAGCTTATGGAAGGTTTGTAGTTCTTTCCATAAATTACAATGTTATAATCATAAAAGATTATTTGGTTGCGATAAGTTTGTAAGAAATTTAATTCTGCGCTATTTTATATATAATATGTTATTTATTTACCTCTTTCAGTAGTGAAAACTATAAAAATGTTGACAATGGTTGAATTAAAGAAGGAAATTCGAGAGCACAATCAAACACAAGTAGAAAAATGCACGATTCCTGCATGTGAGAACTACCTTGGAAAGCCCGGAAGTAAAATATACGTGATTTGTTTTTGAGTTTTAGGTTACATTAGCATCATTTTCTTAGTTAAAAAACAAAATCCAGATGTCTCACCGATCGTTTACGTTTTGCATTAGATCGCCAATACCTGCTATTTTTGAATCTGAATGAATACACTCTGTCCAACTTTTATAAGACCAGGTGATGATCTTGCTGCTTTGTGTCATTGTAAACAAACAATCCTTCAATTTATATTCTAGTGTGTAGGATTGGTGACCACCATACGCTGCATGATTATTATGTGTGCGCAAGCGCTGAGGGTAAACGAATGTTTTTGTACTTTTCAGGTATCACGTTTCTATAAGACCAGTTGTATTTTCCGTTGTTTTAGTTGTGTTGATCAATGAATCTGGAAAATGCCAAAGGGAAAAGTGCTCACGGAGGGAGAAGAAAGACAAATCGATGGATTTCACCAAGAAAATGTTGGTATCAGAGAAATTGTTCGTCGGATTGGACGATCCCATCAAGTAGAGCTCAATTATTTGGCGAATCCTCAAGGATACGGTAAGAAGGAGAGAGTTCCACGTAAATCGAAGCTCTCTGACCGGAATAAACTGAAAATAGCTAGAACAGCTTCGAATACCTTAAAATTGCTTATGGGCTTAAAAGGTTAAAGCTCCTCATCTTACACCATCTCATATCGGAAGACGTCTGAGTTTTTCCAAAGCTCACATGAGCATAGTGTAGCGAAAAAATAATTATACCTGCCAACGTTCAAGGATGGTTTAGGATTGGAAGATGTAGAAACCAAATCTAAAAGTCTGTTTATAAAAAAAAATTATAGGAGGTTGTGTCCAAGATACGACCGCATTGTTGACGTAGAACTAAGCTGTTATTTTTTATAAGTCGCTTGTTTATACCTTCGGATATTATTCTATAATGCTGTGAAATTTTAGAAACAACTGCTTAGTAGAATAATCTCTGAAATGTTTTTTCATTGTAGAATTAGTTGACGATAATTGATTGATGATTCATTCTTGCCCTCGCAGAACAATACACTAGCTGATCATATGTCGCAATTATTTTCATGTCAATGTATTGAAAATTTACGTTGAACGCTATTCCGGTGGCCTTTTTCGTAATTGACATAGACTCGGCAGCAGTCGATTATATACATGTTGCACCATTATTCCACATCTCATAACTACATCAATATATCTAACTACTAGGAATATAAACACTTCTCATCATTTTACGTTATTCTTAAAAGAAACGATTCTGTTTATATCACTGACCTCGAAAAAAGTTGCATTACATTCTCATGCTCGAGATAAGCGCAGCTGCCACCCTTAGTGGGGAAAATTTTCTACTGGCAAGCGAAACCTAATCACATACAACATTCCAGAACGACATTTACTTTCTTGGTATCTAGACAAGCGAAATAAACTCTTTTTTGTTAATATCAACAACCACGAAAATAATAGCATTGCTTTATTATGATCAAGATTAGCGCAATCCTAGTTAATGGCAGTTTTGCGACTGGCACGCGAACCCAAATAACTTATAGCATTCCAGTACGATATTCAAGATGCTTGGTATTCCCCAAATGATTTTTTGGCACACAACCTTAATGCCTGCTTCGCCATAACGTCAGTTTATTACATTCATGCAATGTCAAAGGCACCAACAAAACAAAACAAAACAACTGCTTGGAAAAAGACTGAATAATGCCACACAGCTCGACTCTGCTGTAAAACCCACCCACCGATTCGCTGATGAGTTTGTCAATAGCGACCGCCTTCACCACCAGTGGGGGAGCTTGATTTTGGTTACAGCCTGGGTAACGGCGCTTACATTTTCGACCGACGCGCCGAAGTCGCCTACTTCGCTGTTGTTCGATGCGGTGTCACTCGCGAAGGCTTGGTTCAGTGCAAGCACTTTTCACTGCACCAACATCGCGTGCTTCACTAGATGACGCTTGCCTCAAAATTTGATTGCCCCTGGCAATGCGTTCGCTTTTTGCAGTGCTCGAGGCAGCCTTTCTCTTCTTCTTGCGCATCATACACTACGCGAAGCGTTCAATTTATGACGCGAAAAGAAAAACACACTATACGAATAACGCCAAAAACGAACTGAAAAAACCACACGACGATATCCAAGTTGGATTACCACTAGTGGGGTCTAATCTTAGATCGAAGCGCAGCAAAAGCAAAGTGAACTGGATTGCTCAACAGTCCGATGCCGAATGAAAGTTTTCCTTAGCGAGATCCACTGTTTATACTCTAGGCAAGCGTTCCCCTTCATCGTTCTTCTTTTCCTTCGTTCACAGAGACTTTAAATCCTACGATTTACCCTTCGCTGCTCGTCGATAAGTTGCTCGTTATTGACAGCTCTGTTAGGGAAAGCACACAAATGGACAGAACAAATGTATGGGAAAATGGAAACGCTTGATGTTTTCATGTATTTTAACCATTAACAAACCAGGAGATTCTAATGTATAGCACATTAAACAAATCTTAGGGAATTTCCAATTCGTTTACTATGTAAATCACCAAAATCCGTTCGCGGCAAAAATAGTTATTAACATTAACTTTATTTCATGCAAACGTGACCTGTTTTCTGATTTGGCACCCTTAATGAAAGACGTAGTTCTACGTCAAAAAATTCTACACGCATACCGCGATCCCAACCAACACCTCGATGAATTTATGTTGAATAACGTGAACAATAGATACTCAACAAGAAACCCTAGCTGGCTGGTTATTGCTAGAAATTTAGAAGCGGACTCCAATTTGAATACAAGTAAAGGGTGTGTCACATCAAATTGCATCACGGAAAAAACGCTGTGGAAATTTAATTTTTAGGAATTATATCTTCAGCTTTCGCTTATAATCAGATAAGAGTGTATAGATCACGTTGGCCATGCTTCGCTGTCAATTTTTCGTAAATTTGGAAAAATATCGTCGAACGAAAAAGAGCGTCGTGAATTAATCCTGCGCACTCATTTCGAGAATCCGCAGTTGTCACATCGGGACATCGGTAAGATGCTGGGAATCGTCCAATCCACGGTCAGCAGAGTACTAAAACGATACTTCGAGAACCTAACCATCGACCGGAAGGTGAAGAACGGCAAAAATGGATGCTCCGTCAGTGAAAAAGATCACAAGCGCGTAGTTAAGCAGTTTAGACGTGATCCGAGAAGTTCGGTCCGGGATGTCGCCAATAAGCTGAATTTGTCAAGTTCATTCGTCCAGCGGACCAAGCAGCGGGAGGGCCTGCGTACATACAAGGTTCAGAAGGCTCCTAACCGCGACGAAAGGCAAAACATGGTGGGGAAGACGCGAGCCCGGAAGCTGTACACCGAAATGCTGACGAAGCCGCATTGCCTGGTAATGGACGACGAAACCTACGTCAAAACGGACTTTCGTCAGCTGCCGGGCCTGTTGTTCTTCTCAGCAGAGGACAAATTCAGCGTTCCGGAGGAGATTCGCAAGCAGAAACTATCCAAGTTTGCCAAAAAGTACATGGTGTGGCAAGCGATCTGCTCTTGCGGAAAGCGGAGCGCCTCCTTCGTGATGACCGGCACGGTAAACGGGTAGGTTTACCTTAAGGAGTGCCTACAGAAGCGCTTACTACTACTATTGAAGCAGCACGAGGGCCCGACCATCTTCTGGCCGGATCTCGCTTTGTGCCACTTTTCAAAGGACGTGTTGGAGTGGTACGAAGCCAACGGGGTCACCTTCGTGCCAAAGGAAATGAACCCGCCCAACGCGCCGGAGCTTCGCCCAATAGAGAAATATTGGGCGATTATGAAGCAGGCCCTCCGGAAGAACCCAAAAGTTGTCAAATCGGAGGCGGATTTCAAGAGAAAATGGATTTCTGTTCAAAAAAAAAACTACAACCTGACGTTGTACAGAACCTTATGGACGGGGTAAAGAGGAAGGTGCGAGCATACGGGCTTGGGCTCGAAGTATGAATAAAAAGAAAATGCCAAAAGTTGTTTAATAGTTTTTATTTTACTGTCTAAAATTTTCAAAAGGATCGGTCTACTGGGCGAATTTCTACAGCGTTTTTTCCGTGATGCAATTTGATATGACACACCCTTTAGGAACATATATTACCACCTTCAAAATGCGATGAATATTAAACCTTGATTGCAAACAGAACTGCCCAACGTGCAATGGGAAATTCTGTACGAAAATTTCAGTAAAACCTTCCTCTCAACTGATAAAAAACGGCCTTATTTGTGATATATAACGACTTAGTTCCTACGCGTAGCAAAATGTTCAATCACCGGAATAGATAGCAGGAATAGATTCTCCTTTTTGCAGCATTTGTGGTAGCCTCGACACACTGAAACACAGGATGAAACTTTGTACTTCAGCTTTAACGGTTTGGTCGTGGATCAAGTCTATAATACATTTGCGAATTACAAATCAGTGATCCAGAGGAGTTGGTTGCGTCACAAATTTCGGAAAAATGTTACAGATCGAAAGCTGCCCTCTGGCTTACTGTAGAGGCAATTAATTTCAATTTGATACCGTTCGAAGATGGAATACGAGAAGCACGGTGGAACAATAAGATAAAATTGTAATTCAAAGAGTTTCTGAATATCTGCTCAGGTCGGTTAGACTTTGCTTGGAGTAATAGGGTTTCGTAAGTTCATAATATGTTGGTTATGAAAAAAAAATCGAAGGATCTTCCAATATCTCTACAGGTCGGTTAGGTTTTGCTTGGAGAAATTGGGTGTCACTGGTTCGTAATACTTTGATTACTAACCTCGAATTGCCGCTGGTAATCGGTATTGCTAACCTTAGGTTTAGATTAGGTTTTGGTAGGTTAAGTTAGGTTGAGGTTTTCTACTCTTTTTAGCGAGCGAAAATGCGAATTCAGAGAACAGGTAATTAATTGTAACTGATGAAAATGAAATAAATAAAAGGAATAAAAAACCGCCAGTGAGGCACGGTTTGTTGTGACAAAGAATGTTTCCAAAAGAATACATTTTTCTATATACCATCACAAAAAGTTCTTCAATGAATATGTTATCTTCACTGACAAAAAAAATGCAATTTGGATGGTCCGGATGGTTTCAATGGGTACTGGCGTGATTCACGGAAGGAGGAACAGTATTTTTCAACCAGGAATTTTGGTGGAGGGTCGTGCATGGTTTGGGTGGGAATCTGTGCAACCGGAAAGCTCAAGATAGCTTTCACATCATTCAAGGATTACATACATGTTCTGGAATCCTCTTTCCTACCGTTTTTGCGCGGATATTGTCACAAAAAATCACATTCCAGCTAAACAATGCTACTATTCACACTTAGTAATGGATTAAGGACCAAAAACTTATTTTTTTGAACTGGCCGGCTTGCTTTTCAGACTTGAATTCTGTTGAAAATCTTAGGGGGATCCTTGTACGGAAAATCTACACTGAGGGAAAACTGTACATCACGATGTGATGCAAATTGTATTTATTTAAGCATTTCTAAAATGTTTCCCAAAGTAAAAAATAAGGGACGCAAACCAAAAAAAGAAAATTCTTTGGAGATATGCAACAAGCAAATCAAACAGCTCGAAAAACTACGACAATTGCTACGATAGCCTTAACTCGGTCGATGCTATCGACTTGCCCGGTATCTATGGATATATTACAGAAATCGAGTCGTTAGGAGTTTTGATCGTTAGTTCTATTTTACAATTATAGATACCGAGCAAGTCGATAGTAAATTGGCTTCAATTTAATGTGTTGATTATCTGAATCAGTCCAGTAGTTCAAAAGTTATGAATTTTTGAAAAAGTAATTTTCGTAAGAAAAGGCAAAAAATGATTTTTCGGATCATCGGTTGACTTTGAAAAATCATAACCTAAAAACGAAAAAAATCACATCTCTGATCTTTGGGTATGTTATGTAAGAAACCTCAGCTTTCAAGAAAAAATATAAAAAATATAATGCCCTCCAGTCCAAACCCAGCAAACATTAAATCGCATAACAAGCGTATATATAACATCATACCCAGCAAACATTAAATCGTATAATTTTGCACGTGCCAAGTCTTACAAGAAATCCGAATAAATCATAATCGCATTTAATATCAATCAAAGTATGTATCGTGTATATTTGAAATCGCATAAAATGTAAAAACTCGATTTTATATACCATTATCAAATTAAGTCGCATATCGGTATAATAAATATCAATTTTATGATGTACATTGTCGTAAAATATATTTAATCCGCATTATATGCGTATATTACGCTGATGAAGTTTGTGTGTCGTATAAGCGTATAATTTAAATCGATTCAGTACTGTAGTAAATCGTGTTGCATGCTGAAGAAAATCATGAAACAGTAAATCATATTAGATCCTAATAACGGACATATTACATCATATTGAAATGTCAATGAAATGCTGATGCACTCGAAAGTATTAACCGCTGTTGAATTAAATTTCAGATAGCCGCGCGAGATAGCTGGTGGATGATAATCCAGACGACCGGAGTTCGAACCCACATCGGAGCAGTTTTCACCAAACATCAATCTGTGCCATTTCAAACATTCATATTCCACTCCCAACACAAGTCAATCAAACAATTATTATTTCTACAAACATAAACACTCATATAAAAAAATGGCGATTCGTGAGGCTATAATAAACATTTCACGAAAATAGTTTGCGCCATTTGTTTTTTTCCTATGTCTGTAATAAATCGTACATGAGTATGGCAAAAGTCGCTATTATAGCCGGTCAAAGTTGCATATTCATCCAAACAAATTCGGTAAGTATTTGCCAAACCAAATTTTAGGGCATATGATGTTATATATACGCTTGTTATGCGATTTAATGTTTGCTGGGTATGCCCTAAAATTTGGTTGGCATATAATGCGCCTAACTGGCATATGCATGCAAAAGTGGAGGCCATATACATACATGGCAAATGCTTACCGAATTTGTTTGGATGAATATGCAACTTTGACCGGCTATAATAGCGATTATGTTGAATTGAATTGCGATCTAAAATTCATGAATTGTCAAAGCACCAAATATGACTTTTGCCATACTCATATACGATTTATTACAGACATAGAAAAAATACAAGTGGCGTCAAATATTTTCGTGAAATGTTTATTATAGCCTCACGAATCGCCATTTTCATATATGAGTATTTATGTTTGTAGAAATAATAATTGTAATAATTTAAAATGGCATAGATTAATGTTTAGTGAAAACTGCTCCGATGTGGGTTCGAACTCCGGTCGTCTGGATTATCATCCACCAGCTATCTCGCGCGGCTATATGAAATTTAATTCAACAGCGGTTAAAACTTTCGAGTGCATCAGCATTTCATTGACATTTCAATATGATGTAATATGTTCTTTATTAGGATCTAATATGATTTACTGTTTCATGATTTTCTTCAGCATGCAACACGATTTACTACAGTACTGAATCGATTTTAATTATACGCTTATACGACACACAAACTGCATCAGCGTAATATACGCATATGATGCGGATTAAATATATTTTACGACAATGTACATCATAAAATTGATGTTTATTATACCGAATTGCGACTTAATTTGATAATGGTATATAAAATCGAATTTTTGCATTTTATGCGATTTCAAATATACACGACACATACTTTGATTGATATTATATGCGATTATGATTTATTCGGATTTCTTGTAAGACTTGGCACGTGCAAAATTATACGATTTAATGTTTGCTGGGAAGCCATGAAAACAACAAAAAACAAATACAATCAATAATTACGGAAACAAACTCCATTTTTTCTGCAAGTAATATTTTTCTAAGAAGTACCAACTAATTGTACTTAAATTGATTCATCGATCATCTGAATCGGTACAGTAGTTCAAAAGTTTCACAAGAATTTTTGAAAAAAGTCATTTTTAGAAAAAAAAAAAAAAAAGGAAAAATAAATTTTCCGGACCACCCTAAAATGAACCCTAATGAAAAAAGTCACAGGAGGGTTGTGTCTGAGACACGACCGCATAGACGTAGGATTCCGTTAGGCTGTTTATCTGTTTATTTTGGATATGTTTGAAGAATTAAACTCTTTGATAATGATTTTGTGGTTCTGAAAAGGGCCGTTTTGTTTGGTTGTTGGATATTGTTTGTTCACTCCACCAGTGTTTACAACCGAGTGATGATGATAGAAGGATGATAATTAGTCGTTAGATGGTGCGTATCAGATAAAAGATGCCGAAGTGGAATGATATATGATGAAAACCGTCCTCTGTGACTCTAGACGAGATGCCTCCTGTGTTATATATGGATGAAATAATGAAAAAAAAACTCAAAAACTCAAAATCAATGTAATATAAGACAATTATCAATATCGAAAACAATTATCAATTTTTCTCATCAGTAAAAACATGTTACATCAATATAGCGAGAACATATTTGAAATGGGAAAGGTAATTTTCTTTTATAATTTTTACTTTCTGAGTGTTTATTCAACCCAATGCGAATTTAAATTGGACTAACAACACCTAATACTATATGTAAAGCAAATGGGAAATCATTTTTTCGAATATTTCTTTACTTTTCCAACTTTTCTCGCTGTATGAACTTTCCTTGGGTGAAAATGAACACAACTTTACAGCTTAAACCGAACGACAAGTTCTCGAGCGGGAACACACCTTGGTTTGTTCCCGCTCGAGAAATTGACGACCGCCGCATGTGTCGTCAATTTCGACCAATCAGATGTGGGTACTTCCGTTAGGATAGGGGTTGAGATTTTTCACTTGTTCGATAGTTAGTTTCATGACATATATTATTTTATTCAATATAAAAAATTGTTATGGAGTGCCGAAATCGATTGACCCAAAATTTTCCTCAATCCATCATGAAGTGACTGAGCAATACGCGTTTGACATTGGACAATTTTTAAGATGTGCTCGATTTTCGATTTTCAATTTGTACCCCAATATGTTCCCGAAAGACGTAATCCTACGTCAAAATAGAGAAATACGGGTCTAATATTTTGCGATAAAGAACAAAATAACCACTTTTCACGGAAATCTGAGAACCACTATATCGGTTTGGCATGGAATGGTTGTATATGCAGTTTGCAACAGATGAAGTTCGAGCTCGGCAAGAGATTATCTCGATTTACAAAATACGAAATTTGGCTCGTTGTGATAGTGATTGTATCGACTTATCGAGCTTGAGCTCGGGTAGACTGTTAACTTCGTAGTTGCTCTCCGCGATTGACCTGAACCAGAACCGAGGGTTAAATCGAACTAGATTATACGAATCGAGCGCAGATCATACCCGCTCATCTTCTTCTTCTTTGTTTTTAAGAGGCTTTAAACTTTGCAGTTCATTCACCTCTAAGATACCTCAGCCATCTCAAAAACACATGAACAAGAATTGGACTGACAATCGGATATTTATGTTCGACACATTTTATTCTTTATCTTTTCTTCGATACGCTGATGTTTTCGTTCAATGATGTAGTCTGGGTAAGCATCGGATGCTTCAATATGGTATATTCAAACAAAATCTTCTTGAGTGTTTTGAAAAATAGTTTATTTTATTCGTTCGTAGTTTTTCAGAAATAGATAAATTCCATTATATTCTGTATTGTATGTTTTTTTGTAGGATTTATATTTCAAACGGGCACACCATATAACAATTAGCCGATCCGAAGAAGGTAATTCGACCAGGTTTAATTGCACGAACCTATTGCAAATTTGAATACAACTTCATTGGGAACCTGTCCTAAAAATTACCTTCCTCGGGACCAGAATGCTTGACGGATATCGACTCAAAAGTTGCGTTGAATGCATGTTCTCATGATATAACTATTGATTATTAGTGGTTCGAATTTGTCATTCGTACTTTTGTTTCTCTGTGCTTGACAACATCTGATTTTGATCTGATTTGGAACAACAAAACACATGTGAAGTTTTATTTTGGCGCGACTAAATTGTATACTGTGATAGACTAAGAATAACCGGTGGTTGGTTTTGTGGGGAGGGACTTTTAATTTAGGTTGGACACGGTATCAACTCAAATAAAGATCATTAGGATCAAGTAGAACAGTAGAACAGTAAAATTGGCTCCTAACCTAAGATTCTATAATAGATGTGTATCGTTTTACGTTCACTATTTGAGAGTCACATACAGCTCTCAAACAAAACGCTCTTATAGTTTTAGATCTTTCTCAGATTCTGGCAAATCTTATCCTTTGGATTTTTTTCTCTGTTAAGTATAATGTTTTAACATGACAAGATCAATAGCGCATAACACATAAATAACTAAAAATTACAACATTTGTGTTTCCCGTTTTCATTAGACGCAACGTTTACATACATTTCAAGTTTTTACCTCATAAATTAGTTAATGATGTTTCTCTAGCAATTGAAAGTGTGATTTGCTGTATGTGTATGTTTCAGTAATAGCTGTTTTTTTATATGAATATCTTAGACATCGACGACCATCTTTTTGTGAATATCCGTGTTGCCAACCACGGAGCAAAATTCATCGAAGGAAATTTTACCATCTTCATCCTTGTCGGCGAACACTATTGTTTTATCCACTATCTGCTGCAGCTGGGTGTCTTTCAGGTTGTTGCCGACCATCATTTTTAGAACCTGAACAAGACGGAGAAAGCAAAATTTGTTAATATACGAGTATACTTCCTTTCGAAGGGCTTGCAGTGATGTGTTGAATTTCAAAACTATTAATGTGTTATTTATGTTAATTTGGAATGATTTTCTAATTCTCAACTATCATGGAACCATATCTGAATATAACCATTTAGGAATCAAATCGTATCTGAATAAATAGAAAACAAGATCATCTGCAGTAACGGGTGTTTTGATGTGCCTAACCGGAATATATGAGGAGTAAAATGGAAACCTAAACACAGAACATGCAGGAAAAAATTCCGAATGCTTATAACTCGACAATTTTTAAATCATAATTTTTAAGCCAAACTCCGTAGCAAATATGTTGAATTCAATTGACTTCAATTAATTGTTTAATTCAATCAATAATTTAATCAATACAAATTATTACTAAACCAATGGTTTCGTTTGCTAAGAAGAGATGAAAACCTTCAACTAACTTATCCTACCTTAACCTTATCTAAACCTAAGGTTAGCAATACCGATTACCCGCGGCAACTCGGAGTTAGGAACCAAAATATTACGAAACAGTGAAACCCAATTTCTAATCGACATTCAGAAACCCTTCGATTTTGTTTTTCAATTTTTTTTTCTTATTGTTCCACCGAACTTCTCGTATTCCATCTTTGAACGCAATCCAATAATCATTGCCAGTCTTACCAAAATTATTCAAATTGAATTCAATTGCTTCTACAGTAAGCCAGAGAGCAGGTTTTGATCATTTTTTAGAAATATGTAACGTAATCAACTCTTCCGGATCACTGATTTGTAATTTCATTCCAATTGCACGTTGAGCAATTCTGTTTGCAATCGATGTTTAATATTCATCACATTTTAAAGGTGGTGATATATACTCATGCTTGTATTCAAATTGGAATGAGCTTCTAAACTTTTAGCAATTACCAGCCATTCCCTACCGTTTCTTGTTAAGTATCTATTGTTAGCAATTTTCAACATAAATTCATATATGTGTTTATTGGTGATCGCGGTATGCATGTAGAATGTTTTTTTATAAATAAACTTTTGGATTTGCTTTCTACATCTTCCAATCCTAAACCACCATTGAACGCTGGCAAGTATAATTGTTTTTTCGATACACTATAAAAGTATCCTTTCCACATAAATTTATTGCACAAATTTGTATCTTCGCAATATGTTCGTTCGCTGGTGGAATATTCGCTGGAGCAATATACCATAACATACAGGGAGGATGTAAATATAAAATAAAATAAACACTTTTAATAAACACAATAAAAATAAACACTTTTTGAATAAGATTAAGTTTTCTCTGTGCTTTCAGGGAGATTGTGAATTTCAAATCGGACACTAAATTAGTATGGTTAATTTACACAGTTTGCTCAAATTTTCGATACGAAATAGCCAAAAAAGGAACCAAATCAAACATGATTCCGCGTGTGGATGTTTTTACGGCTTCGATATTAAGCATTTTTAATGGCTTAATTCCAAAATTCAATTTACTGATGGTTATATTTTGGTTTGTTTGTTAACAGGTAAGAGATACAGTGAAAGCTCTCTGTAGCGACATTGCAAGGGACCGTCGTAATAGAGAATTGTCGCTATAAAGCACTGTCGCTATAGAGAATTCGGATGTCGTTATAGAGAGAGAAACTCTCAAGGTCACACGAAACAATTAAATTATATTATCTTGATACAAAAACGACAAAACATTAAACAATAGATACAGAATACAGCTCTTCTGTTCCCTAACACACTTTTCTTTAAATAAAAACCAAATGAAGTACTGTCCCTTGGTAAGTTTGTTCTAATGATTTATCACACCATAAATAGTTTGGAAAGCAACTTCTAGCTGATATTGCGAGGGTGGGCTTATAGTTCCGTTATCAATTACTTCGTCAGGCACTGAATGAGTTTCTTAATCAATGTTATCTATAGATGATTGCTCTTGCACTGTTTTTATTACAACAAAATTGCTTCTTCGCATAAGTTGTCAAAAGTCACGAAGTCTGGAAAAATGCAAATTGCGATTATACTTTCTATGATTTTTGAAAATATTAACCATTTATAACCAAACCTTCAAAAGGATCAGAACCTTATTCACGAGCGCTCCAAAATTTGATCGGAATACATTTTCCTCTAATGGGTCGTTATCAATGTTGTTTTCATTGATGCATTTCCAATTGTCTGATTTCATAATGCCAGCTCTGACGAAGCAATTAATAAGAGAGAATTATTCGACATGATTTTCTACCCATCAGCTAGCAGTCACCATTCGTTTCATCCAGTTTCTGGAAATCTATTCTTCAAACATCGCTCTCCCCATCCACGCATTTTGTTGCTTTTATAAATCACTGGAAATTACTTGCGGTTTAAACGACAGCTTATTTCTTTTAACAAATTTCCGTCGTTTGGTATTAAAACTACTATTCTTATCTTTTCGCGAATTTGGTTCTTATTTCTGATTATGGGTGGAATCGTGTTGTGTGCTCATTAAATTTACTGAATAATGTTTTGTTTTCAATGCCTTTTTCAAATTTTACAATAATATACAATTAATTTTTAGTGTCTGTTCGTGCCGGAATGATTTGAACATCCCAAATGTAGTCCACAACGTCCCAGCGATATTGTGTGTTTCTTTACTAACACAACAACGCTTGGTCTGTTTCACACAACATACAAAGAGGGATAATTTCTCTCGGGAGAGTAGAGCTTTTCCAGATATTGCTTTGATCGCTCTAATCTTATGTGAGAGAACAGCTGATTGCAAAAGAATATAGAACAGCTGATTATGAACAGGATAGGACAGAAAACAGAATAATAGACAGAAAGATACGGTCGGAAATCGATAAAATATATGTATTCGCGTTAAGTTCTGTGTTCAAATTTAAATATCTATTTTGTCTGTGAAGTATCCGAAAATCATAACGGTTGCGCGCTAATAGTGTCAAAGATTTTCTTGCCTTTGAATTCATTTCGGACTGAAAATTTAGAGTAAAACAAACTATGCTTTAAACTGTAGCACGAATTCGAATTTAAAAGTTTAAACTAAATTTTCAATTCAATGCAAATATTTGATTTTCTCGAGGACGGGATTCTTGTACAACAATGCTGCAACTGTTTTTTTTTTTCAATAAGCTCTTCCTACCTTTTATCAGCTTACAGGTTTCCTACGTGTGTGTTTTAAAAGCTGAGCTGAGTTTGTGTTAAATTTCGCACATTCCTTTTTACCTTTCTCGTCCATTGTTTTTGCGGAATGGATTTTGTGTGCGCCAGAATCATTTTGAGTATCTTGAGAAAACGAGATCCACAACAATTAGAGATTTGTCGTTATAGAGATTGTCGTTGTAGAGAGCTTTGACTGTATTAAGTATGAGAGATAAATTCACTTGTTGGTGTAAAATTTAAATTATTGAAATAATTGTACTGTTGAGGAGGAACGGACTGTTGCCAGTGAGAGTGAGATGGACTGTGAAATTTCCATTTGTTCCACAATTTCCCAGCAAACAACTATGGAAGAAATCTGGGTTGGAATGTTAGAAACCATCAGATTTATAAAAATAACGATTTTGAAAACTACTTGTTTGATTAATGGATGAATATTCTCCGAATGTGTATTGTAAAAAAAATTGGAGATAACGGCTAAAGGCAGCTAAGGACAGTTTCAATGAACAAACTCATATTTCCTCCAACCCAAAAGATGAAATTCTGGAATTGATCAAATTTACATACATAGGCCATTCTTAGAGGTATAAAAACCATTATTCTGAATACAGATAGCAAACCTTTTCACTCTCATAAGAAAATATGACTACCTAAATAGAATGTTCGGATTTTCGGCTTCGAAAAGAAGGGAAAAGAGATCTGCATGGTGGGGTACGAGTTCGAGATTGTATCACTGTAAGTGCGATCTGTCCTAATTTTTGTCAATAGAGGGACGAGGGAGTAAGAGAGAAGCAACATTGAGTTACCTTTGAAATAGCAAGAAATTATCCAGCAAAATAATACATAATCACCTAAAGTTTCAACTGTTCTTATTAATGTTTCCATTCTATTGCTAGAAAAATGGTTGGGTTTCATGTTTGATATAGCTGCAAGGTTGACATGGGACTTCCGTTGGCTTAGTGATCATTTGTTTCTATTCATCAAATTACTGATTGAATGAAACAATTTTCGAATTCAATTGAATTCAACATATTTGCTTTGTAAGTAAAGAATTTGAACATGAACATGAACATGTCATTGTCTTGGTAAAAATTGAATCCTCGTTTCAATCCCATTTTGTTGACACTTTGCTTCATATTTTCTTCCAGGATGTTCAAGTAAACTGATCCATCACACCATCGATGGATTTCGCTGCTGTTAATTCGAAAAACCATGTATACGATACGCTAATAAAGAGATTGATAATTGTTGTTCTTGCATACGAAGAAATGTATACGACGAGAAGCTACTCTTATTTATTTATTTACACATTTTACAAACGCATTTATTTTACCTACACTCTTGTGCTTTAGATGTGTTGTTTCACTTGTAACATTGCTGATAAAATCAGCCCAAATTCAGAGACATGCTTACCTGAAACAGTTCACCGTTGGAAATGAATCCATCGTTATCCATGTCGTATATTCGGAAGGCAAACTTCAGCTTGGATAATTTATCGCCCTTAACGCTAAACTGCGAAACGCCTTGAATAAACTCTTTAAAGTCCACCTCACCGTTACCATCTGCATCGAAGATATCTATAACGCGTTGCACTAGGGGATTTTGCTGCAATTCGGGGAGTGACATGAACTCATCGATGCTGAGCGCACCGGAGTTGTCGAGATCGAGTTTCTTGAAACGCTTGCCCAAACGCCTTATTTCATCAGCATCGACTGGAAAAGCAGAATGAAGAGAAAAATTTTAACGATAGATACTATCCCGAGAAACTTTGTTGTGTCCATCCATGAAATGAGTATCTTGCTAACAGTGAATAAATAAAATCATCCGGTATGGATCCCTGTGACCTTTTTCTTTGCGATTCCGTCGAAAATGACTGTTATTGTTTTAGCAGTCGATACTACAGATGTAAATGCGTTTTAATGAAATGTTGGTGAACTTTTTCGAAAGCTGAATGACAAAACAGATATCTCGTTCTGAGATCTAACAACAGAACTCAGAACGAGGGACTGAAGTTACCACATGGTTTTAGATTCTTTCGATTCAGTTATTATTGATTGTATTCTAGAAGCAAATGAACTACATAGTTTGAAACCTCCTATGAACAAAGAAGTGAAATGATTGTATTTATAAGATGTAGTGATGATTGGAACCGAGCCAATCAGGCTATTTGAGCCACAAAATGTGAAATTCATTTACAGAAAAACATGATTTCTTGACGAAATTGAAATAATAAAAAATAAAAATATAAAATATATAATATACGGACCAATTATTGGAGCATTGGCTTCGTCTGAACGATACGATAAGATATGTATATGAGATTATCTGGGGAAATCATCAAGCTGTTTTTTTAAAATATTCTTTCTACTGATTACTTCACTCAGATCCACCAGGCTTTCGAGAAAAAAATTGATCTATTTAATGAATAAGTACTAGTCAAATGATATATTAACAAATGAACCGTTAATGATGGAGAAATTTGTGTCGTACTGTCGCGCCGAAAAAAGGCTGCGCAGAAAAAAGAACCCTCCAAGATAATTACAGAACTAATTCCAAGTGAATTCTTATTAAAATTCATAATACAACAACAAAAAAAGAAACAAAACCTATCCTTTGTAATTTTTTCGATTATTTGGGAATAAAAATATATTTTTCCGAAAGCTTCGCTGATGAATACCGAATGAATCAATACCGCAAACAAAATCGATAATTCCGACATCTGCAATTCGATACTACAAATTCTTGTGATTTTTTCTCGAATCTGTACACTTTTTATGGTCGTGATTCGACAGGTAGAATGGCTAAGCTGTTTATGCCTATTAATAACCCTCGTTGTAGCTGAATCGTTATGGAAACAAAAAAAAATACACTTTGAACACTAATGTGCGGGATAGTAAATAACCATAAACGGAATTTCAGATATTGTCATATGAACTTTCGATTTGCTACTTACAGTTTGAGCAAAGCTCCATAGGCAAAGACGTTTCATTTCCCTGTAATTCAATATAAAGTAATTAGTTTTCCGGTCATGCATATAGCGGGGAATATAGGACAATAAAACTTATTGACCCAGTACGTGCTGTCTGATGGCACCCAATATTTGAGACGGTGGAAAAAAATTGTTCATCACTGATAGCTTTTATAAAATGCATGAAAATTACCATTTTATTATTTTGTGCTGTTCCGAATTGGTTCTATACAAGTTCCTACCAATAAAGGCGTAGGATTTCTCAGCTTCTTTCTCGAAGAAAACACTAAATTTCGACCCACTTTTTCACTACACTTCGCTGTATTTTTTTCTCTGAATCTGTAAATGATAGCTCTGAGAATAATACCTTCTTTTATCACTGTCAATCGACGTCTACCCATACATGCGTCTGAAAATTTGCTCAAAATATTGAGCTACTGCTGCGAACATTCCATTCCTGCTTCTATGGACTCTACTGTGAAATGCGCAATGCACACATTGCGCAGTTATTGCTGGTTTCTATCAATTTGGGTTGAGGAGCTTGCAGACGTGCTAATCAAACTGATATAAATCAAATGTACAGTTGACTCCGCGTAAATGTGTGTTAAAACGATAATTTGTGAATGCTGCCATCGTAAATCATATATCGCTTTATACCTATAAATAGAATAATAAAATAACCGAGATTCAGATTATTTCACCAGCTCACGTGAAATCGGAAATTCAAGTCAAACTGTGATCTGTACACATATAACGTGGACAGAAAAAGCACGATTTTAGACTCCCCCTCCCCCTCCGTGGACAAATGTACACATTTTCATACCCCTGTTAGCCACGTGGCCTTTTTTCCTGATTTTATTAGAATAATTCAGGAAGTAACTGAATTGCGCATAAATTTAATTTTAGTTCCATTTCATTAAAAATTAAATTCCATTTTAAAATTTTACTACATGTACCCTGCCACGCTTTGCTGTGGCACATTAAGGTTTTATGGCGAAGAAATGAGTAGCAAAACAAAGTATGTTTTCGTGTTTAATTTTGAAATACTTGAAATACCTTTTTTCCTATTGTCTGCAAAGATATAAAAGCAACGCCAATCGAATAAAAATAAATAAGATCATTATCAGACACAATTTTAGTTCACAGTTTTTTAAACACTTGCGAAAAAATGTGTTGCTCTCACATAGAATACATATCAAATACTAGAAATTTAATTTACGTTCACAGCTTTAGTTTACAATTGCGCTTATTCCATATTTAAATCTTAAGCCTTTAGAGGCGAATGAACTGAAAAGTTTAAACCCTCTTAAAGCCAAAAAGAAGAAGAAGAAGAATCTTAAGCCTTCCTGAGGTGTTAGCAATAGCAACAACATTCCTTTTTTTTTTTTAATAATCCGTTTATTTTTACAGGCTCAGGTACATAGGTTTAAAGGAGCCAAACTCTTAACTATATTTTTACTTGAATATATTAACATGTTTCCTTTATTCTATGGTTAATAAAATAGGAAACCGATTACTCACGGTGGACTCGAGTTTAGAAGGGTGACACATTTACATTACGAAAAGGATGGGATGTAAGGACATTGTAACAATGTTCACACTCATTTCTTAAAACTATCCTTACAATAGGTATTTACAATTTAACTTATTCTAATGTTAGTAGGAAGGGAACCGATAGCTCACGAAGGACGAAAAGGAGGGGAAAAGGATGTAAGACCAATCACACCAATCACGATTGATTTAAGGCAAACATATATTTGGGACTTGTAATCATGGTCTAACCGAGCCAACACATCTCTCACCGGCACATTGGGCTGCCTTCCTCGGACCCGAAGAGAGTTATCTTAATTCGGTCTGGCACCAAGATACAACTCGCACGACCTAACAACGTGTTCGATGTCGTGGTAACCATGGCCACAAACGCAGAGATTGTTGTCGGCAAGATTGAAATGAAAAAGTAGTGCGTCTAACGAACAGTGATTGGACATGAGTCGGGCGAAGGTTCGAATAAAGTCCAGACTTTTGGACCATGGTTTGAGGCTAACCTTAGGGATAATTGAGTGAAGTTACCGGACCAATTCATCTTCGTTCCATTTGCGTTTCCAGTTAGCGATAGTATTTTTACGGACTAAAAAATAAAATTCATTGAAGGCGAATTGACGCTGATAAATGTCGCCTTCAATCGCACCCACTTTTGCTAATGAGTCAGCTCTCTCATTACCTGGTATTGAGCAACGTTAAGGGACCCAGACAAAGGTGATGACATAATGGCGTCTGGATAAAGCACTCGAAATTTCTCGTATTCTCTCAAGAAAGTACGGCGAGTGCTTTTCTGGCCTCACTGAACGGATAGCTTCGACAGAGCTAAGACTATCCGTTACAATGTAATAGTGTTCAACAGGTCGTGAGGCGACGCTGTCCAGCGTATCGCTGTCAATTCAGCAATATACACTGAGAAAGGATTCTGAAGACTGTGTGAGGTGCTAAAATCGTTTAACACTCCAAATCCTGTGGACTCATTCACAGAGGACCCATCGGTAAAGTAAATATTATCACAAAAGATCACAATTGATACCCCCATACTTTGCTTCGAAGATCGTTTGAACGAACTCCGATTGATGATAATCTGGGATTCCATGGATATTCTGCTTCATGGGCAGATCAAAATGCACAGAGGAATTAATGTAGCCAGGAAAACAAACACGGTTGGGAATACACGAAGAAGGATTAACCTGCGTGGAGATGAATTCATGATATGAACTCATTAATCCAGAGTGAAAATTTAGTTCGATCAGCTGCTCAAAATTTCCGTTCATCATTGGGTTCATAACCTTACACCGGATGAGGAAGATAATAAAGGAAGGAAGGAAGAGATAATAAATTAAAGCGATCTTTTAGTGGGAGTACGCCTTCCAAAACCTCGAGACTCATGCGTTGAGAGAACAGTTGTTCAATACAACATTATAAGATCTTCTGGATGTGCTCCCCACCAGGTGCAGGTAATTGTACGGAGAAAGTTTATTCTTTGTTGGCAATTTTTTACTCAGATACCTAATATGGGCCCCCAAGTACATTTGGAATCGAACCAGACCCCAAGATACTTAAATAACATAGCATGAGTGATCGGTTTACCCAAAAGTTGAAGCTTTGGTTTTGCTGGTCTATGCTTCCTAGAAAAAAAAAACACCATCTCTGTTGTGGAGAATTCGATCCTTAGCCCAATGGCCCAGGTTGAAAAATTGTTCAAAGTATCTTGTAAGGGTTCTTGCAGGTCGGATTCGTTTGATCCTACGACAGACACCACTCCATCATCTGCAAGTTGTCTCAGGCTGCAATTTTGTGTAAGGCAATTGTCAATATCACTTACATAGAAGTTGTACACAAGGGAGCTTATACATGAGCCCTGGGGAAGGCCCATGCAAGAGACCCGACATACTGCCGAATATCCGTGAGAAAATTGTTTCTCACAAAGTAAGTTATATAGCATATTATTCAATAGAGTCGGCAGACCCCGAGAGTGTAATTTGTCTGACAAAACCTCTATTGAAACAGAATCCATTTGAAGCACTTTGAATTTCTGAAGAAAGCAACGCAAGATAATCATTCGTCCCCTTGCCCCAGTGGAACCCATATTGTGTATCTGAGAGTAGGCCATTTGTTTCAACCTATCGATCAAGGCGAAACAAGATCGTTTTCTCCAACAATTTCCGTACACAAGACAGCATTGCTATTGGACGGTACGAGTTGAAGTCGGACGCAGGCATTCCGGGTTTTTGAATAGCTATAACTCGTACTTGTCTCCAATCATCCAGAACAATATTGTGCTCCAGAAACTTATTACATAAATTCAACAAGCAATGTTTCGCCACATCAGGGAGGTTTTTCAACAAGTTAAACTTAATTTTATCTGATCCTGGAGCCGAATTGTTACATGAAAGGAGAGCAAGAGAGAATTTTACCATCGAAAACTCGGAATCAAGATCGCACCTATCTTGTGGTATATCTCGAACAATTTTTTGCACAGGAGCGAAATCAGGACAAACCTTCCGTACAAAATTAAAATTCCATCGATGTGAATATTCTCCACATTCATTCGTTGAAGAACGATTTCTCATGCTTCGAGCCACCTTCCATAATTTTTTCATTGACGTTTCCTCCCACGAAATTTCGCCAATAAGCACGTTTTTTCCCTTTGAACAAATTTTTGAATTGATTCTCAAGGTAAAAATACGTTTGAAAATTTTCAGGGGCTCCACGTTTCCGAAAAGCTTTAAATGTCTTCGATTTTTGTACATAAAGCTTGGAACACTGGTTATCCCACCATGGATTGGGAGGCCTTCGGCGAATGGTGGAACCTGGGATGGGTTTCGTTTGAGCGCGAACTGCGTTATCATGAATCAAACGAGAAAGGAAGTTATACTCTTCCAATGGAGGTAAACCATCTCTGGCATTGATGGCTAGAGCAATCGCGTCCGAAAATTCTTTCCAGTCAATGTGTCTCGTGAGGTCATACGCCATGTTTATAGATTCGAAAGAATTTGACCCATTGGTCATGAAAAATTTGATTGGCAAGAATTTGAAAATTTTGATTGGCATTACATTCCACTTGCAATCTAACGATAGTGAATTCGAGCAAAGCGAAAGGTCAAGAGCACTTGGTTTAGCAGGAGGTTTAGGTACACGTGTTGTTTCCCCAGTGTTCAAAACGGTCATATTAAAGCTGTTACAGAGGTCATATATCAACATAAACGGTTGTCGTCGTACTGTTCTCCCCAGGCGGTTCCGTGCGAGTTGAAGTCTCCCAAGATCAACCATGGCTCAGGAAGGAGTGAGCACATGTCAGCAAGTTGCTTGCGGCTGATCGCAGCTCTCGGAGGCCAATACAAGCTGACAATACAGAGGTCTTTGCCTTTTATGTTTGCAGGACAAGCAACAGCTTCGATCCCTCCAATAGGTGGGAGGTCAATCCGGAAAAATGAGTGGCACTTATTGATCCTCAATAGCATCCCTCCGTATCTGTCATCGCGGTACAAGCGTATAATATTACAATCGTGGAAAACGAGATCATCTCGCGAAGAAAGCCATGTTTCGGACAGAGCAAAAACATCACAACTGTGTCATTCGAAGGTGAACTATTCCCACGGAAGGCAGGAGGAATCTGATTTTGCTTGTCCGTTACACTCGATTTTTTAGGCAAGCTAACTGGGACTATCACCGGAGGGTCAACTGGCAACGTGGCGAAGTCATTATGTGTGTTGATACGCTGTTGTTCTTGAGCCAGTGGAGAAGCGCCCTTCAAAATTTCCGCAAAAGTGCGCTTTGAGCGTTCCTTCAAAACGCGCTTCTGTTTATCCCAGCGACTCTTGTAAGTTTCACAACCTGAGAGCACGTGTAGGGACCCCCCGCAATGTGGACACTTATGCTCAGTTGCACTGCAGCATTTCCCCACATGTTGCTCTCCGCAAGTGGCACAGCGCTCCTTGTTGGCGCAATAATCTGCTGTATGACCAACTGACTTGCATTTGTTGCAAGTTATGGGCTTTGGCACTAGGAGTCGCACTGGGAGCCTCAATTTGTCCACCACAACGGAGCCCGGAACCCACAAAAGTTACTCGAAACGAGTCAGACGGCGTGAATTTCCTAGTTGATGGCAGTCCAAAATTTTAATTAGCATCGAAGGGAGCTTTTTAAATCTGCCATCTCCCTTTTTTATAAATTCGCTCGTCAGACCCGTTTCTGTTATCACCCCCGAGATTTCTACGTTATGGCAGGTCACGTATGTGCGATGTTCTAAAATGAATCGCTTGTCGACAACAATCTCGTTAGCTTGTTTCCGATCAGCCACGACAACACGCAGTTTGTTCGGTCTAACTTTGTGAGTTTCGACCACGGAGGAATAATTTTTTGACAGATCTTTCATGATCTGGATTACATTGAGCGATTTCCCATTTGGTTTGGGCCGGAAGAAAACAACCCACGTCCTGATAATGGGTGCATCTTCCGGATAGATCTTGACACGGAGAGCGAAGACAGCGGAGGGGGAAGACGAGGTCGATGGTTGAGCGTGAACGGTGAACGGAGAGGGGGTGGATGGTTGAGGGGGATCAGAAGCAACAGATGAGGGATGCGAGATCGGGGGTTGAGTTAAAGTGGATGGTTCAGGGGATTGAGAAAAGAGGGTTGCGAGTTTTTTCGAGGGGGGCTTTCTAAGGTGGGATGACTCTTCTTCGGAAGTAACATCTTCCAAAGGGGTATTAGTTTCGAAGTCAGAGGTTTCCATACCAGGAAACTCTCTTCCCCCTGATTATGTGGCAATTAAAAAGTACAATTTTTTTTCAAATCCTAAAATTATCAAATCTTAAAAATTATTAACTCTTAAATACCTGAACGCACCGGCACCTAATCAGTATGGAGAGATATGCATATGCATATTTCTCCATACTGATTAAGTCGGCCGATCAAACTATCGGTCGCAAAACAGTCTGCAGTCTGCGGGGGCTCTAAGCTCTAAGTACCAATGCGGGAAAAAATAACTTCACTAACGGTATCCGATCACGCTAACGGGACGTACACAGAGCGCGTGCGACTTCTCGGAGCTGTCGGCACAATGTGCTAAAAGTGGTGATTTTGATGTGAGACTTTGTTAGACGAACACGGTGACCAAACTCAATACCAATTTGCAGAACAAGTGAATGTTGAACCAATCTTCCGTTTTTCGACGTTTGAAAGCCAAGGGGAAGATCTTGAAGGTTGGAAGATGGGTTCCACAAATCTTACTACTAGCTACTTACATCCTATGTTTTTTAAGCCTTTTACAAAATGCAATACAGCCGTTTCTTCTAGGTGATTGCCTGCTGCTCAGACAAGACCTCAACTGACGCTTCTGCGTTGAAATGTATATTTTGGCCCGATACTTCTTCACCGTTTGATGGGGAACCGATTACTCGCGGACGACTTGAGGTTAGTGGGGTGGCATTTTTTTTATCAGGCAGAGGAAGTGACATAGGAAGGTTTTGACAATACTGATGATTAAACACGGAGATCGGTCGTTTTGAGAAAAAGATAGATTTGGGTCATGTAATCAAGGTCTAACTGAGCCAACACATCCCGCACCGGCACATTGGGTTGTTTCCCTCGGGCCCGAAGAATATTTTCTAAATTTGATCTGGCTACAAGATACATCTTGCACGCCAAAACAGCATGCTCGATTTCGTGATAACCTTGAGCATAAACGCAGAGATTGTTGCTGACAAGATTTATAAGAAATAACAGCGCTTCTAACGAACACGTTGAGTACTGAAAATATTACATTGGACATGAGCCGGGACAAGGACCAAAGTCATAGTATACCAGGAATAATCTGGATTTCCGGAGTACATTTGTAACTTACATATTTGGTTTTGAATCACACCGAAAGAATATTCTATTCAAAAACGAATGACACGAAAATATTCAAGAAATTCAATCTAGTTCCATTTTCTTGGAACGGGTGTGAAGACAGACAACTTTTTAAATCATTCAAATTATGCCGTGCGACAGCTCTTCCTTCATGATTTTTTTATTGAGAAGCTTTTCATCGGATTGAAATCGATGAATAATCCCATTGACTGCTACCACAAGGCATGACATGATTCATTTATCTGTGTGAATGTTCACTCTGCGTTTGCCTGCTCTTAACCAGCAAGAAATTATACTAAGCTTATACTTTATTCAACAATGTAACAGTTCACACTTTTTCTAAATGAATTTAAATGTGTAGTGAACCTATTCACGAATGAAAACGGTATTTCTAAGAATAATAGAACACGGTACTTTACAAAAGTTGTCTCACATGCTTGGGGAAAATTTAAATGGGAAACTCCATGTGTTGAGGCACTGTGTAGATGTAAAAACAAGAATTGTCCTGTAGGTGGAAACAGAAAGATAGAAGACGGAAAATAAATGACGCCAAACTAATTATTTTCACGACACTTGTAGTCAAAAATCAGGATTTTCAAAAGATATCACATGAAAGAGAATTATAACATATAATTTTATATAAATATATCACGTTAAATACAGTGTTCAGTAAATATATACCTAAAGTCCACAAAAAATTAAATAAATCTTGTCATGAGGGGCTGACAATGAAAGGGGTGTAAGTGACTTGATCGTTTTCTCTTCATCAACTTTCTCTTTCGGTAACAACTCAACTGCAAAAACATTCCAATTTGTGTTTGCTGCATTGTCGAATACAGTTGGAAATGTGTTTGCAGGTAAGTTGTGACCAAAAGAGGGAGTCGGTGTAGAGAAATCGATGATGTCACTTACAACCCTTTCATTTTGAGCCCTTTACATGTTATGTATCGCTGCTATTTCAAGTGAAAATAATTGCGACTAGTACAAAACCCATGTGCCAATTTATTACGAACGCAAAGGGATGAATATAGGTAGGGGAAGTGGGGGCATAGTGGTCACCCTAAGCAATATGTCCAGAATATTATAGTTCAACTCATTGTTGGTCAAGATAGCATACGGCTTTTACTATAAAAATTCTAAATAGTACATTTTTCATCATTAGAAAAAAGTTGGAAAATAGAACTTTTTTTGTTGGAGGTAAAGTGGTCACTCGCACATATCAAGCTAAATGGAATAGATTTAAGCGTTTTTTTCGTCCTAATTTGTTCAAATGATATTCGATATAGTAGGTACATGTATGAAATAAGCTTGGTCTCTTCACCTAGAGTTAAAATTCAAATTTTCTCATGCATACAAAAACGTTGTAAGAAACACATAACGTTCCGCATAATGAGGCTTGATTTAGTTGGAGTGGCATATTTTTCCTGGCCACAAAAGGAACCTCTTCAAGAGCAGAATGTGATGAGGTATATTAGCTTTAGTAAACAGAACACTGTAAGTCGTTATGCACCTATGACCACTTTGCCCCCAAACATTAAAGTAATTTCTATGCTTATTAATCGCTGAGATTGAACAAAATATATGTTCACCTCTCCTAGAATATGTGAACAGTAGTCCAAACTAATATATGTCCAACATATCAGGTTGAATAAACTAAATTTCACGAGAAATTCCTTAGATTAGATCGACATGCGACAGCTCTACTGAAGTATGGAGTGACTCAAAATTTATAAATTCTTCAAACATAAGGTGCCTATCAATACGGTGTCAATAGTCAATAGGAATACTACCAAACAAGCAAGTGACTACTTTGCCCCCCATGACCAATTTGCCCCCACTACCCCTATTCAATCGGCATCCTATATTGAAGTCCATTAGAAGACAAACAAACTAGATATGCTCCCGAAAATTCGATAGATCCCGGTGTCCCTGATAATATTGGTGCCACAGCATAAAACAGGTGCCATAACATAAAACATTTCCAGTTGCATGATGTAAAGGCAGGCAGGCATTGAATTAAAGAGGGTTGAAACTTTAAGAGTTCATTCGTCTCTAGTGATGTGAAAGAAATTCAAATAGGATAATAGTTAGAATAGTTCAAAATGAATCAAAATTAGCCTGTTTTCTTATTATGAGAGCCCGATTATTTCCAAATGAACGAACATTGGTGAGTAGCGAAAGGAACGAATGAATCCCGCATCCTTCTCAGAGCAAGAGCGACCAACGGGGCGGAGTGAAATGCCTGCGCTATTCAAGAACTCATTTTCGACCAATCAGCTAGCGTCAGTGTAGCAAGCAGTGGGGGATTGTGATGCGATTGTCGTTTCATGCTATTATATTAGAACGCGTACTCAAAAACACCCGCACCAGTCATAGCAAAGCTTCGTTATTCGTCTGACGAAACAGAAAACTCTTTTGGAAGTTAAGTGAAACAATGATTTGGAAAGACATTAGTGAGATTGATAATGGTGAACAATCCGTGCAACAGAAAGTGGATTCTCATCGCAAATCAAATCATCCGAAGCTTCCGTCAACCAAAGGATTACTAACAGTGTTTGAGAATGCCAATGCTAGTGTAATGGCCACGGCTCTAATATCAACCCCATTGGATGCAAAAAAGGATTGCGCATACAATGTAAATTCAATTGAAAGCGCATATATTGACAGTATGCAGGATTCCGACGAAGACATTTCGGGTTTTTCTTCCAATGAAAGCGATGGCATGGAGGATGATTCGCTACATTCATCGGTCGACGAGAAGAACGGTCAGTCTATGAATATTTGTGAATAAATATTCTGTAACTAGCTGTACCCTGCCACGCTTTGCTGTGGCACATTGTGGTTGCATTGTTGAGTTGAATTTTTCATTTTTTTTTATGTTGTAACAACAATCCTAGATGTGTTTAGTTGTTTTGTATATTGTATCATAGTTTGAGCTCAGTCGGTTCCGTACTTTTCGAGTTTTTAACGCGCACACAAACGAACAAAAAACTTTTATATATATAGATGAGGGAAATCGATAAATTTTAAATCATTTCGAAACACAATTTCAGTACATGATTTTGTCAAACACGTGGAAAAAAGAATTTTCCTTCACATAGAACACGTATTCATTACTGAATAGTAGATTATCATTAGAAGCTCAATTTCAGAAACGCACTCTGGTCATATATAAAATCATCTTTCTTCCAATTTTCCAATTTTTTATTGCCGTAACAACACTCCTTGAAGTGGATTGAATATTGTGTACAACTTTGAGCTCAATCGGTTCCGTACTTTTCGAGTTTTTGACGCGTACACAAACGAACAGAACATTTTTATATATATAGAGATATGAAACAGCACTCTTCTTATTTAGATTTTACTAGGTGTCCGGCAACCATTGTTCTGCCATATAAATTATTTCTAGTGAATATTTTGGGTGTTAGATGAAACATATATTATGTATTGTAAGCGAGATTGAATGTTTTAACGATATATAAAATTAATCGAATGTGATCAATAAAACTGAACAAATGAAAAAAAAGTGAACAAAAGTGTGTATAATGTTGATTCAATGTATTTCATTAACGTAACTGACATGTTTGATCTCTTAAAAGTTTCAATTTGGTTCAATTGTTGTCGCGTTATTGGAAAATACGTGCTTGCCGTTTTAAAGATGGACAGCTAGATTTATAACTGTTCATGAAATGGGTCCAACGAAACGTCGGACAACTTCAATGGAGCTGATGTACCGGCCTGTTTGGCAGCGCACTATTTTATCGTTTTCATTCAATAGAGTATTCACATCGGTATTTTGAATTTAACATACAACCATATTGTTTCCTAAATTATTTAAATTATTAATTACATTTCCTTAATAGAATTGTAGAACCCAACATTTATTCATTTCATTTCATTTATTCATTACTACACCCAAACTAGCGTTGGCTGAAAACATTTCATCTTTGACAGAAATAATGCCATTTCGTGTGCTGGAGGGTCAAATGCGCAAATCATGAGCTGTTTTAAAAGCTTAAAAATGGGTGGGTTATAGCTATGAAGTTGACGTGGGACTAGCTTAGCTTAGCAATCATTTGTTTGTATTGATTAAATTTTTGATTGAATTAAACAATTTCCGAATTCAATCGAATTTAATATGTTTGCTTTGTGAGTAAAGAGATTGAATAAATGCCATGTAAGGTCAATTCATGCATTGTGATAGACTATGTTCTTCGTTAAAAGTAAAGTTAATGACAGTCATTCCACGTTTGGTATGATGCCTAGGACAAAATATGTGAACGGCTTTATCAAACGATTATTTTATTTTACATTTCCCTCTGAAGTTTGCATCTCTCAAGTGCACGTACTTCTCGAACCGCGAATTTGCTTAATTTGATGAACTTCAGGCACCCAGTGCCGGAAATTCAGTGAGCAGAAAATATGAAGGCATATCCTTCAATGCAGTTTTGAATAACCGAGCCAGAGCGTTTTGTTCGTACCCGTTTTTGTAATCCGTGTTAGGAAAACACATTTCGAAGTGCCCCGAAGTACCCCCTGCTTGCATGAATCAACAACTTCAACTTACACTCTTTATATTATAGAGCCTTCAAACTTGAAAGTTCATTCGTCTTTAATGTCTGCTGGGGAAATTCGCCTTTAATGTTTTAGGGAAACGCATTTCAGTCGGAACAAAAATACCCCCGACTTATATGAATTTGCAATACCAATCCCCCCAAACACCTTGATTCTGAAGTCTGTGTTGGGGAAACACATTTCGTTCGGAACAAAAAATACCCTCGACTTGCATTAACTTGCAAAACCAATTTCCCCACGCTCCATGGATTTGCAGTCTGTGTTAGGGAAACACATTTCAGTCGAAACAAAAATACCCCCGACTTTCATGTGTTTGCAATGCCGATTTCTCCAACACTGCTTGGTTTTGCAGTCTGTGTTAGGGAATACATTTACAAACAAGAACAAGAACAAAAGAAAGAGAACAAAAATCCCCATCCTTTCGTGTATTTGCAATGCCGATTTCCCCAAGGCTGCTTGGTTATGATGGCTGTGTTGGAGAAACTGTAAATCGGGCCAATCAAAACAAGGTAGTTAGGGCGTTTGGATAACGCTTAACATTTTACAGTTATTCAATTGTTTATCTAATGAAAAATAACATTTTATTAATTGCGATAGATGCGTACAAATATTCCCTATCAATTGATGCAAACATCTTTCTGATACAGTAAAAAATGTTCGAGTTATAAGCATTCGGAGTCTTTCATTTTTTCTTGCATGTTGCGTGTTTATGTTTTCATTTTACCCCCCGGTTAGACGTAGTCCCACGTCAAAAAAGGTTTGTATGTATGCAAGCAGACATCTCTTTCTGTTTTCTTTTCTCATTTCATTTGGTATTGTGCCAAAAAAAAAGTCCATACGACGTCAATGGGGATAGCGTGGTCGTACGAAACAGCTTTGCATTCCAGCCGGCCTTGATTTGACTCCTATTGACGTCGTATGGAGTTTTTTTGCACAATCCCAAATGAAATGAAGTAAGAAAAAAAAGAGATGTCTGCTCCCATACATACAAACCTTTTTTAAACTATTAAAACAGCTCATTATTTACGCATTTGACCCTCAAGCACACGAAATGGCATTACTTCTGCCAAAGATGGAATGTTATCAGATGTTAAGCTTTTCGTTAGAAAAACGTTGATCGCTTGAGAAATGAAAATGAACATGGTTTATTTACGGATGTTCTACGATACGTTACTGCTTTCTAGAATTTCTGACAATTTTCCTTTTATACAATAACTATCTTTGGGACCGACACTGATATTGTGAAAATACTCTTAATGTGGACTGGATGGAAAGCGTAGCAAGAAAAATTCAGGGGTCAACATGTGAAACTCTAAGCAGTACCCCCAACTGGAATGATTTGCAGAGTTTATCTCCCAGCTCCTTGCAGTAGTGTTTACAGCGAAAGACTGTTCTCTGGAGCTGTTCTGTACGAAGCAATGTTTGGTTGGTCGATTTTGAGTACTGTTATCTATATAAATAAAAATGGAAGACCAAATATGTTGGTAAGCACAAAACCCGAGGAAGGAATGGTCCGATTTGAGCCATCTATATTTTGTTGTATTTGTAATGTAAGGGGCTGTGCATTGACACGACCGCATTTTCGGAGTAGAACTACGGAATTACGTTATTGAATTAGAATGCATCGAAATTTAGAAATAACTTTTTAGTTATTTAGTTATTTTACTACTTCAGTAGTTGAAAATTTTAATTTAAAATTTGAACAATTACAAACTGCCTTTGGTAAACTGAGAGAGAATAATACAGGGTCTTCCAGATTAAACGCTCACGCAAAAAAAATCGAATAGCTCCTTACAAAAAAAAAATCCGCTCCGTCGATGGTAACACTGCATTCCCCACTTCGGGACGATAGTATTCGGCTACTCGTTCAGTCTGATCGGATGGTTTTTAGTGTCAAGATGTCAAGATTAGTCACAAGAACGTGTATTTTGAGTGAAATCGTATTACTCGAGCAACCGAAGCCTTAATGAGACTCTGTCCTCTTATGGTAAAAATTTCAACATTTCTCGTGGGCTTCTATTCAAATTAAACACAAATTTCTGCATAACTCGAGAATTCATGAAGCAAATGGAACCAAATTAGGCATATAGAGGTTTTAGGGTGCAATAAAAGTTTCTATGGGGGGGATGCTGCTACCATACAAATGAAACACTAATTTCTGCATTACTCGAGAATTAATCAAGCAAATGAAACCAAATTTGGTATATGGAGGTTTTAGGCTGCAATAAATGTTTTAACGGAGGTTAGACACTCCATCCCCCCTCTCTACGGGGGGGGGGGTGTTTCCATACAAATGAAACACAAATTTCTGCATTATTCGAGAATTATTCAAGCAAATGGAACGAAATTTGGAGGTTTTAGAAATGTTTCTATGGTTATAAAGGCATGGGGGCCTGCCATACAAATGAAATACAAACTTCTGCATAACTCGAGAGCTGATCAAGCAAACGGGACCTAATTTGTGATGTGAGGGTTTCTGGATACGAGAAATGTTTCTATCATGGTATGACACCCCTTCCTCCTCTGGAAATGAGAGGGGATCCCATAAAATTAATGCACATTTTTCAAGTCGAAGTGCAAGTCGAAGTAAATTTCTTTGACGAAAAATCCCCCCCGGCCAGAACGGGAATCGAACCCGAACACCCGGCATGATAATGTGAGACGCTAACCACTCGGCCACGGGTGCACCCATTTGATGTTTGCGGTAACGAAATTGATCTTCGTTCGAAAGTGGAAATGGATTTTAATGTGATAAAACGCCGAATGGATCGCCGAATGTGTTGATAAGAGCAAAACTCGAGAAAGGAATTGTCCGATTTAGGACTGTCTTCATTCTATCATATTTTCTGTATCAAACATTTATTCCATGTAACGGAGAAACATGTTATTTGCAAGAGGATGAAAAATCTTGCACGAGAATAGTGTCTGAATATAATCTGATAGTATAATGTCAAGTTTCGATAGAAGTACTGAAATTTTATGGTAAAAAATAATTTTAAAGAGCAGATTAGAAGATCAATCAATTCTGCGATTGAACCCATGAACGGGCGCCTAGTAAGAAAACTTGAATGTGATAACGAAAAATAAATTTTTGCCTGGTCAGATAGTTGTGAATAAATAAGAAAAAGTATTGATTTCTTGAGTAACCAACCAACTTCATACTTATCCTCATCCACAGAGTATCCAAATCAAATAATCAGAAAGGATGACATTTCATCGTGTGCCAAATTGAATGCACTCGATGTTCCTGTTATGCCAGTTCTGAATTTGGCCGGTACCAAACTAGGGATAGGAGGCGGATCCGTCGTACGAAAGATATTCACGAACACTCGAGAACGATGGCGCCAACAGAACGTATCGGGGGCGTTCGCGGAGCTACGAAAACTTGTACCAACACATCCACCCGATAAAAAATTGTCCAAGAATGAGATTTTGAGAATGTCTATCAGGTATGGCACTTGTTCTACATATTTTGATCACTCATGTCAATGGTATTTTTAATACGCTAATCCACATTAACAGGTATATTCGCCTATTGACTAATGTCCTTGAATGGCAGAAGAAGCAGGAGTCTAACGACAAAACATCAGTCGTCGAACCTTCCAAGGGATATCAAACGAATAAATGTGCCAAATCATCATCACAACAATATCGCGGAGGAAACAATGAAAATCACTTCACCGGAAACTTTCGCGACAACGGAAACAACTTATTGATGATGGTTCCTAAGACGCTCAACAAAGTTAATTTACATCAGAAGTGTTCATCAGAATTTGTCAACGGAATTCAATATCGACCCATCAAAACCGAATCAACTCTTCCGTGTGTTGTAACAATTGATAAGATCAAATTATCCAGCAAACGATTGCCCGGAAAGGTGGGAAAGAATAACTTGAAGAATAAGAGAAAAAATTCTGTCTCGTTATGCACAGTGGCAAATGGGATGAAAACTGATTCAACGTTAACTAAATTTAACGAACCGGGAGGCGTAGATTGTGAGATTAAACGCGAAATTAATCCTTGCAATGCTCAAGGGCATAACCAAGCGATGAAAAATGTAACGGAGTTTATGGCTGGTATAGAGGGTATGGATTACGAACAAACACCGAAGAAAAATTCCACTGATAATGGGAAGAAATCGACATATTAAATGTGTATGTGTAAAATGTTAATGTTAAGTAAGTTAATGTAATATGTAATGGACTTCATACAATAAAAATAACAATAAGGTTTGTAATTCGGAATAAATTAATGAATAAATATTGTCTTGTCGTGTGTCAAGAAGTTTTGCTATTTGCGTAAAACAAATACGTACCACGATCGTTTGTATTGTGGAAAAGACAAGCTGAATTCTTATATCGGCGGGATGAAGCAATTCAATAATTTTAATAAAGCTGAATACTCATACAAAAATGTTTATGAATTATTATTACAACTGGATTATGTTTATGAGCCATGAAGAGCCTGTTAGTCAGATTTCTATATCGAATTCATTTAATTTATTCACTTTAAAGACCGATCAACGATCCTCTGCCGAATTCAAAATAATTTTGCAAACGTCTCTCTCTCTTGTGATGTTCTTCCTCAGTCCCCTAATAAACGCTGATCACCCGTCTACCATCTGTACTGCAGGACCAGCCCACTGTAGTATGTCGTATTTTATCAGCGTAATAATATCCATATGCTTGTGTACTTGGTACAACTCTAGATTCATGCATCTGCCCCATACCACTTGCTACAATTTGTTATCTAGTATTAAAATTTTAAATCCATTCCTCACCATTTAAACTTTGTATCTTTGAAAAAAAACTACGAGGATCAGCCTTCTGTAGAGCCCGCAAACCACAATTCCCTTTTTCCTTGAGAAATGTCCGGTAGCACGTGTTTCAGAATCCATTAAATTTCCATTAAGCTTAGCAGGGATTTAGGGTAGTTCACTGAACACTTGAACTTGGTAATGAAATCCATCCAGGGCTTAGTGGATATTCTAACCTCAACACATGGATAACAACATTAATATCAAGTTGGAAAGACCTAATTGCTCTAACCGCACGCTTTGAATGAATGCCACTATCGATTGAAAAAGGGTTCGATGAGAATATAGATTTTTTTGAATTCTGATTCTCGAATGTGTTTGAATGATTCTTGGAAAAAACCGAAAAGGAAATAAGAGCAACGGAAATAACCGCAGAGAAAAGAGCGTACTGTCACAAAAGCCTACTAGAAATATTCTCACGCGGAGAATTTTCTCGGCAATTTTTCCCGGTCATCGTTTAGTAGTTTGCTGAGCTTCTCATCCTGAGCCGATAGCTTCAACTACTGCTAAAACTAAAGAACGTCTATTGTTTCCTGATGCTGGGAGTGTCCTGCTGCTCGGCTGCTGAGGCCTCCCGACATCAACCCTATTGAAAAACCATGAGAGTAATCGAACAGAAAAGTTAGAAACCATCATATTTCTTACGCAAACGATCTCAAAACTTCTTGATAGATAAATGGATGAGTATTCCTCCTGAATGCACCGGAAAATGGAAATTCCGCCGTCGCCGAGCCAAAATGTTCGAATTGCACTATGAACTGCTACCCCATCCACCGTATTCTCAAGATTTGGCCCTGTGCGTTTTTTTTTGTTTCCAAACTTGAAAGAGCCACTCGCCGGGCAGAAATTTGAGTCGAATGAGGAGGTCATCACCACCATGGAGACCTACTTTGATAGAGATACCATCTGGTCTGAGTTGAACATCAGAACACCTGTCACAGTTACGATTATGACCAAACCATTTTGATTCTTTGAGATATAAATAAATAAAAACACGAAAATGAAATTAATGTACAGGCAAACCTTTTGACTTAGGACTACGTCTTTCATTTCTATACTAGGATGTAAGTTCAAAGTTTCGAAAACGGAAGCGTTACGCAGGAGAACGAGATTTTGAGCGTTAATACCTCCTAAACAACCGAACGAAATGGTATGATAAACACTTCATTCGAAAGATAAACTATCTACGCGTTATATGCTTCTTACTTTTTGATCCAAAAACTTGTTTCAATAGACCTAAAATTGCTGTCAAAACAGGCTATTGAAATCACACCAATCGGTATATAAGCGAGTGCCACTCGGAAATCTACTCAGTTATGATTACGTAACGATTGAGGTACGATCGCTGGAATGGATGGATTTTTTCCTAACACAGACTTCAAAACCATGGAGCCAGGGGAAATCGGCATTGCAAAATAGTTGCGGGTATTTTTGTACTTGTTTGCGTTTCTGCAGATTGGAATGTTTCCCCAACACAGACAGAGCGGTTACATTTGTACTTGCTCGCGTTTCTGCAAATCGGAATGTTTCCCTAACACAGATTTCAAAACCACGGAGCCTGAGGAAATCGGTATTGCAAAATAAATGCAAACTACGGATGCTTTTGTAATCGCTTGCATTTTTGCAAACCGGAATGTGTTTTCTCAATACCGAATTCCGAAAACAAGAAGGTGGAAAAATCGGCATTGCAGATACATTCAAGTCGGCAATACTTTTAATACCCCCATGCATTTTTACACTCCGGAATTCGTTTTGCTAACACGGTCTACAAAAGCGGGTACAAATGCAACGCTCGATTATTCAATACTGCATTGGAAGATATCTCTTCATGTCGCAAGCTCACTGAACTTCTACTCATGCTGTTTGATGATTAGGCAAAATGTTGATAACTTTTTGCTGCGATAACTACTACCATAATGCATGAATTGACTTAAATTGGGATTTGTTTGCAATTGAATTCGTAAATAGTTTCATTCATTCACTAGTTTAATCAATAAATTCATCAATACACACAAAAGATAGTTCTGCGCAGCGGTGATATCCTACCCAATGAGGAACAGAATCATCAAACATCAAGTGCAATGGTACCGAAGTACAAACAACAGGTATGAAATGCATAAACTCCTTCTGCAACCCAAATTTTCTGAGCGGCTGGATTTCTGCACCGCATAGTTCAGTATGGATTTGGAAGTGGATGCCAATCGAATATTCTGGCAATGTTTCGATGTTTGGATATGCTTTTCCTTATCATTTCTACCTGTAATGATACATAGTTGATTTCGAACTTCTGTTTCAACAAAATGGCTAAATCTAAATACCGCTATGAGCCACCGCCATTTATGGATCACGTATGCAGCGTTGGCCGCATAATCCTTAAGTTATTGTGTGAAAAAGTGGTACTTCTGGCGAAATTCGCCGGTGAAATGACACTTTCGTTTAGACGTTTGAAAAAAAATAAAAAAAATAATAAGACTATGTTGAAAAATAAATCGCCACTTTTCCAAAAAATTCGTTGTTTTTTGTAGGCTAAGTACTTATCGAACTACCCACGTAGGACGTTAACATACATGGTATCACCGGTTAAATCAAGCACGCTTTACCTGAGTTTTCTATCTACGCTAAGCACGATTGCACTCCTACTCTTTCTATCGTTGGAGCCACTAATTTAGCCACTACTTTCCTATCTAGGGGAAAATAAATTCATTTCATAAAAAAATCCTAAAACTGGCTTGCTCAGTTATAACCGCGACTCACTAACCTAAGCTAGCACTCCAGGAGATTTTTGCCAAATCCTGCCTCTTCCACGATCCAGGACAAAGTGACTGATTAGAATTTCAAATCCTCAGATCCATTATTCATACCCTAACGCAAGTATTCCCCTTCCGCTATCCCTCCTTGTTTATATTATCGTTGCTGCATTATTTACACCACCAAACAATCGTCCGTCATAGTATTGAAAGTATATATGGATGACTTGAAGCGACTAAATATACATACACTTCTCTCTGTTTTGCGCTCTTCTCAACAGAAGCTTCTTCTGTTGATATTGCCAGTCTCGATCAGCGTAGCTGCCATCTTTAGAGGAGAAAGTTTTGCTACTGCGAAACCAAATCACACACCAAATATTCCCGAGCAATTGTTTTCATAGTGAGCCGATGATGGCCTAGTTTGATGACTCCCCACGCAAGTGTGTAGCTCAGAAAATGTTTTTGTGACCAATAAATAAAAAAAAAAGCATCACTCGTAGACCTTTAATCTTTTGAATAAAGTTATTTTCATATTTCTTCATTCATCCAGCAGAGAGATACTAACGCTCAAAAGCTTATACTCCTTCGTAACAACCTCGTTTTCTAGACTTTGAACTTACACCCTGAATAGTACTGAAATGAAAGACAACGGGTGTTCAAAAAAAATGAGAATGATTTCAATACCTTTCTGTAGGAAAAGTAAAGAGTGTAAATTATTTTTTTCACCGAGAGAATTGCTCTCTGGGCTGCCTAGAAACGGGTTGCTCGTTTCTTTTCGCTCGGATGCTGTCAGTTCGATCAAAGATGGCGTTGAAACAACAAGCAGTCTGCGAGCGCGTTGTACGGTTCTTCGAAATGCGTGAAAGTCAAGGAAAAAAGTTTACAGTAGACCACTTTTGGGGCGAAAATGTGCCGGTGAGCACTGTTTACCGGATCCTGTCATCCCGAAACGTCGGGTGGAAGACCGGTAGTGGCCGTCCGGCAAAGATCATGACGAAAAAGAAGAAGAAGAAATCCCTGAAAAAGCTTTTCGACGACGAGGAAGGTACAAGTTTGCGTGACACCGGGTGAAATTTTCGCTGCTCTCATTCCTACATCCACAGAACCCTCAAGCGGGAGGGCATCGTCTGTCGGAAGAAGACTAGGTCCCCAGTGTACACGGACGAGCAGATAGTGACCGTGAAATCTCAGTGCCGGTGGATGACGAAGAATTATCGCGGTTCGTCGTTCGTGCTGGACGACGAGAGTTATTTTCCGCTGTCAAAGTCCCACATTCCCGACAATGACTGGTACTATACCAGCGACAAGGCCTCCATACCCCCGGTGTAAAGTACAAATACAAGCATAAGTTCGAGAAGAAAGTTATGCTGTATATTGCAGTCTTCGACAGAGAGATTTTAAAGCCCTGGTTTAACACATCGAGCGGACTTGTCATCAACCATTTGTTTTACGGTATTCTTCTAATTAATTGATTGTTTTTGTATCCAGAACTTTTTTAATGTGTTCGCGTTTAGTTTAAGATTAGGTTTAAGTAAATGTATCTGTAGGATTTTATGTAGTCTGTTGATACCTAAAAGATGAGGTTTTGCGCCCACTTTGTGGGCTTTCGCCTCCAATAGATAATAATAATAATAATAATAATAACCAGAAAGTTTACCAGGAAGAGTGCCTGGAGAAGGTTCTGGTTCCGTTCTTAGAGGAGCATCATTCTGATGGGAAGCACGTCTTCTGGCCGGACAAGGCATCTCCCCATTGAGCCAAGAAGACCTTGGCATACTTTGAGAAAAACAGATACTGTACGTATCCAAGAAACGGAACCCGAGCAACTTGCCCCAGTGCGATCCGATCGACGATTTTTCAGCTCTCTCAGTGCTCTGAGGTACAAGAATGATTGGCGGGCCACGGACACCAAGCAGCTGACCACGAGGATCCGGAATTGCTTCCGGAAAATGAATGTCAGTGCCGTCCAGCGCTTTTGTGAGAGTATCTCCACCAAGTGGCGCCGTACGGCTGAGCGCGGCCCCTTTGCCAACATTTATGACTTTTTTTTGACGAAACACCGTTATGTTTTTAATAAAAAATACTGTATTGCTTGATTTTTTTTTTTTGTTTTTACTATATCACTGAAGAAATTCTCATTTTTCATTGAACACGCATTAGTTCTACGTGAAAACCAAGAAATATTCTATAACATGAACTTTTCTATAGTGACTTGTTTTGTTAAATAATACCATAAATAATAACCGGTTACCTTCACTCATAATCACAATTTTTTTCAATATAATATACTTATCATGCTCATGGGTGTTATCCTTCTGAGGGTGACAATCGGGGCGGACCGCTACAAAATAAATTTAAAAAAAAGACATTCATTCGAAAGCTACTGTCATTGTGCGTCTTTTTCAGTATATGTCAGAAAGTTGAAGCGTAAACAACATAGTTTTTTGCCATTTTGAATATGTCGAATTTCGTATCAACGAGAGTGTTTTTGCGGGGAGTATCACTTCATTACTTCAATATGAAGAAAAAAAGCTACGAAAAGTCATTGCATTTTGGTGGAAGTTTATGGTGACCATGCTCCAACTGGGCGAACGTGTCAGACGTGTTTTGCACGGTTTAAAAGTGGTAATTTTGACTTGAAAGACAAAGAACGTTTCGGACCGTCAAAAAAATTGAAGAATTTGAGGCTTTACTCGATCAAGATCCGTCACAAACGCAACAAGAACTTGCAGATACACTTGGAGTAGCTCAGCAAACCATATCCGTTCGTTCGAAGGCAATTGAAAAGATCCAAAAGATAGGACATTGGGTGCCGTATGAATTGAAGCCACGAGACGTCGAACGCCGTTTTTTCACGTGCGAACAACTGCTCCAACGGCATAAAAGAAAGGTTTTTTTGATTTTTGTCCACTATTTTGATTTGTCCACTATTTTGATTTGTCCACTATTTTGAATGCTCTAATTCAACGCATCTGTGTCAAACCAGGTATTCGAATGTTTCAAAACATATAAATAAAATTCTCTTTTTCATGATTCACATGTTTTAAGAGATTATAAAATCCACCTTCAATTGGTGTCAATGCGCCCCTCATTTCAGTTATTTTTTAATCAATCACCAGATGATTCTTTGGCACGTATTCAGACCATTTCTGGATTATAACACTTACAAATATTGTAAACATCATGTTTGCACGCCATTTGTATCAAATTTACATAGCTAAACCATACAATTAACGCATTTAGGTGACCTCAATTCTGATCATGAGTTGTCCGATTCACTAATGTTGTTTTGTCCACAGGATTTCTATGGCCACCGCTTGGCGCGCTGCAGTTTGTTTAAGCTCTCCTTCGCCCATATCAGAAATAAAGATTCTCTGTGATGAGTGTGTAGAGGTGGACACTTTTGAAATGCCCAAAAAGGCAGTATTCTAAAGAAATCGATATCAATACCATACCATGATCATAATGATAAACATTAAAAAATTGAATTATCTCAACGCATCGCATAGTGTTAGCATCTAGAGACATGGGGCATTTCAACAAACCCAACCTCGTATTGATTACATGTGATTTTCATGAAGGAAAATCGATTTGCATTTACTAGTTACCTGGAAACACCTTAAATTGGGCCAACCAAGATCATTTACCCTATATTCGGGAATAATAAACTGAAGCAATAGGTCGAGGATGATAGATTGCTCAAGAAAACTATAGCAAACAGCATATAACATTTGATGTCGATTTGAACTACGCACATTTTTCCAAATAAATAAATTGGTTATACAATATCATCGCCACAAATAGAAAATACAGATTAAAAATTCGAAGCAAAAGTAACCACACTTTGTGAGACTTATCGCTGACTATAGCAAAATAATTGAAATTCATAGCGCCGGAACGCGCACGTGTTCACACCCTCTTATAAAGCACGCATTTTTATTGCTGATATTGGCTAATCGTTTATCCTGCGGCACGCAGATAAGAATTTCTCACATATTTTGGATGCTCATGAAGGGACATTCTGACATCAGGGTGCAAGAAAGTAAAAGGATGATTTCAGGGAACCAGATCAGGGAAAAGTCAACACAAAATTCCTCAAATTAATTCTAAATGACGGTTGATCCATCCTTCAGACGTGCCTAGCCACATAGTACGGGTGTTGTGTTGGGCACGTGTCAGATTGGCGGTAATAGGATAAAGATTAGTTTATTTTTATCGAATTAGTTCATGCAGAAGGCAATCGGAAGGTGTTCACTGCTCAATTGGGGTTTTCCTATCCCACGCTACAGCACGTGCATTGAGTCTCGCAGACGCGTACCCCATCATTCCATTACGTAAAGTGGATAGGTAGCAACATGAGAGGGAAATTAAAAAGACTCTTTGGAAATGAGACCTCACTATAGAGCCACGCCCACCTACAGTTCATCCGTTCATTTCAAGTAACTCACAAGTATTTCATTTTTTTGCTCATTATAAAGTAGAGCAAGAAAGACAAAGAGTTTGAAAAGATTTCGATGAAAAAAATCACACGCCTATCTCAGTGATTCTGTTCAAAGATTGACCGGAGATTAAAAAAGGTCGCCCGTTTCACGGCTATTTTCTATTGTAACTAAAATGTCTCCATAAAAGGAACAAATTTCCCTTTACGTTATGAGCACATAAAACATGCCAGGTAGTAGACATTTTATTTACTTAGGGTACTGGGGGCAATGTGTTTAGTGGGGCTAACGAGTTCACCTGCTTGTTCGGTAGTATAACTATTGATTATAGATTTTTTCCTCTATTATAGTGACTTTCAACACATTTTGGTTGGTTCATCACTTTTACTTCCATTTTTGGAAGGATGTCGGGAGTGAGAATTGAACTCGTGACCTCTAGCGTGAGAGGTATGAATGTGGACGTAGTGTTATGCGCATCGTATTGAAGGATATTGAAATTTGAAATTTAGTGAAATTTAGTTTATTCAATCTGATATCTTGGGGAAATCAGCAGTTTAGACAAATGTTCACATATTCTAGTATAGGTGAATAGCTATTTTGTTTAATCCCAGCGATTAATTCGAATAGAAATTACTTTGATGCTTGGGAGAAAATTGGTCAGTGTTGGATAACAACTTACAATGATCGGTTTACTAAAGCTGATACACTATATCACATACTGCTCTTGAAGAGCCTTTTATGGCTTTGGCCCTGGAAATAAAATATTAGGTTGGGGAAACAGTAATTCATTATTTTTGGGTGAAATTCAAAACTATTTTTGATATGCTTAAGATAGTCCGATTTGGTTCAAATGTACACCGTTTTTTTGGAAAATTTGTTGCCATTCCTAAGGTAGCTTCATGATATCTCTATCATAGAGGTCTTGGTCCTTATTAGCGAAAAACCATAGCAATAGATTTTTAAAATCTTCTTTTGATCCCAATTTCGTATCACTCAGATCATTTTCAAGGATATTTGTGGAGTTGATAAAGCAAATCAGAAAAAGAGTCGATTATGATGATCCGACGCTCAAGGCTGCGACAACGTTAAATTCCAGAAACTTGGGAATATACAAGATCTGAAGAATGAAAAAGGTAAAATAACTCCGTAAAGAAATCACAGTTTCAAAAGGCAAGGATGTGCGCGGATAAAAATTTGATGCCTAAAATTAATTGACGGACGCTCGCATTTTCGGAACTTCAATGTCTTGTTTGTAACGTTCTCACTATACCTCACTCCTCGGAAACTGTCGAGCTATTTTTTCTGAACACAGTCAGGATAAAAATAAGCTTCTAAACCGGCTCAGCAACGATGCGATGAACGCTATTTTAAGATCAAAAGATTTGATTAAACATCGTGGCGATAGCTTGAAAATTTTAATAAATGATAGTATGCAGTGTAGATTCAGAAAAACAATGTATACGCATCATCAAACCCACGAATGACTTGTAAATGTAAATGTAGTTTTTGTAGTAAATAAATGAGTATTTTTTCATGCTAATAAAACAGATTTTTCTCTATAAGAAATATTTCCGATGGTACAGAAAAAGTACAAATGAGAAAGATTTTTAACCCCCTAGTACAGATGGAAATGTGGCGACACTGAACCTGGTTGAATGAAATCGTTTGCAGTGTTGTGGATTAATTGGTTTAGATTGTAATTGTTTATTTCAATATCTCAATCATTAATTTCAATCTTCACACCTTCAATCCAGGAAAAGCAAATAAAACAATCCAATCCCACTCGTAGCTTTTAGGATCATGTCATAAACAGCGATTTGTCCGAAACAGTCATCGCGGTGGGTTTTTTCACGGTTGATACTGCTTAACTAAACAACTAACAAATGTGTAAACTTAAACCAATGTGAGGACTATATGATACTGGGCTTTTCTCTCGAAAAAAAAATTGGTAAATTGTTTTTTTTTGCACTTGGTCGTTTTTTCCTCTGAAAAGTCAATTTTTAACAAACATTTTTTTTTTGTTGAGATAATTGTGCTTCAACAAAATTTTTTACCTAGTAAATGAAGTCCGAATGAGTCAATATTTTACATAAGGTATATTATCGTGCAAATCAACAATTCGCAGCAAGTTTCAAATGAAAAATCGAGATAAATATTTTTATTCGCACCCAAAACCATACGTTTCGCCTCGTATTCCAAAGAAAAACTAAGTCCCAGAGTGTCGATTTTAGACAATTTTTTTTTCGAAATGACAGTAGATCTCGACGTCAAGCCTTTTGCATCGTTGTACTACACGATTATCTTTCTTTCGAAGAGTAAAGTATCTGAAGCATCTGACAGATTCATTCCCTGAAAACTAATTTGTTTCCGATTAATTCTTGCTTTGAAATATGAATAATAATTTTTAATGCGAAAGTCAACCAGGTAAACGTATCCCGTCCGACACTCGCCAACGCTCGGTCAAACTTGCCTGAAGGATCTTCTTCTTCTTTTTGGCTTTAAGAGGGTTTAAACTTTTCAGTTCATTCGCCTCTAAGCCTGAAGGATCGTTTCTATGCTTCAAACTAACCGGGCATTCGATGGAAAATAGGTTTGCCTGTGAGATGCAGCCGCCTCCGACCGCTGACTAGGATTGAGTCACCTCGGCGGCTTGGAGTCGCCTAGGTTTGTTGTCCTCATTAGATGGAAACTTCGCCCCAACATCGATCTCAATAAAAAAATATTAAAAAAAATAAATTCATAATAAAAATTGCGCTCCGGTGACGTTAATATGTAAGTACTGTGAAAACAATACACTTGCACGAAACAACATCTCCTAACCATCTGATTGTAAACAAATTTTACGCACTAACGCCACCGGAGCCAAAATACTATGGTATAAACAGACCAGACGTCACGCGTTACGCGGGACAGTCCCGCATTTCAACAAAATGTCCCGCGTAAGATTCCGTCCCGCGAAACGTCCCGCATTTGGCAAAAGAAACGAAAATGCCCCGCGATATCAATATATTTCAATGTCACAATTTGATCATATTGATTTTCTTAAATGGATGAACCTTAAAAAAACTTTTATTTTGCAGACTGTTCAAGAGCGCTTCTAATGCATCCAAAGATTAATACGTTGAGGTTCCATCACACCGACATTGGACTTTTTATTTAGTGAGTGTCAAATGGAAGCGACAGCAACAAAATTAGAAAATGATTTTTATAAAAGTCCCCTATTGATCCGCAGGGACCAACGTGAGTCAGACGAAAAGTTCATCTCTGGTCCCCTACCTCGGTCAGGGCTTAACGTTTTAAATAAGCCGGAAGAACTAGTGTATACTCGACATTAAGAGGCAGAGTTGTTTGATGAAGTATCGTAAATGAGGCACTGGGCGATCTTACGGAAGTTGGCCGGAACCTGTACCATGGCCGATGAAAAGATGTATGTCGGCGTGTTATTTTACCTTTTCGTGGCTTTGGTGGTCGTCTGTCTCTCTATTTTGGCCATTTTTCCCAACAGTTTTCTATCGGGCGCAGCTGGGGAATGTTGGGAAGGTTGGTGGTCTTCGCGACAATGTTTATCTCCAGCCGATCTTTTGGCATAATGGTCTGATCCCAGGTTCGGCATAAAGACCACATCACCTTCCCGACTCCGGCAAGCACTTCGTATTATATATCTCCCCGTTCACCATATGACTCGCAAGAAGAGCGACCTTCACGTCTGTCAGAGAAGGACCTTCTTCGAGAACTTGATGTGAATGATACGTTCGACGTCATCGCTTACCTGGGGAACGTAAAGTACCCGGTCCTCTGCCATTCGTTGAATTCTAGCATCAAGTTTGTCTCGTTTTTCATTATGAGTACGAAAAGAAGTTTTTCACTTCTTTCGCCGGAAAGAAGTTTTTCACCAGCACCTCAAGCTACTCTTTCTGGGTGATTGCCTGCTGTTCAGATACGGCCGGTCTCTTCTGACGCTCCCGCATAAAAATATCCATTTCGGCCAGATTCTTCTCCACCGTTTGGCCTGTTGCTTCGATCTCCCGGCTTAAGGAGCGGCAAAGATGATATTGTAAATACCAGATCGGCTATATCTGGCGGACACAAAGTGCCTCAGGATGTCCAACCCCTTCGCTGTGGGGTGATACTTGCAGTATGGAAAAATCATCAAGTTGCTTGACAGTGCTGCTGCTGCGAATCAACATCATTGAATCATTTTCGTTGTAGACTTAATAAACGTAAGATTTAACGAAATCTGTTCCTATAAATTATCTTTCGTCGCCATCCGAAATTAGTCCATTTTTTTGAATGCATACGTGAACACTAAAATCGATGAAAAATGAATTGGAATACTCGAGCATTCCATTCGGTAATTTGGAGAAAATTGTAGCATTTGAATCGTGCTTGCCAGGCGTAAATGCTCTGATTGAGCGAGTGATTTTCGGGCGTAAACAAAATCTAAACCACCGAAAAATCACAACTGAGTGCCGATACTCAGAAAGAAATAATACTGATCAGTTTAGACTCCCTAAAATATGGATTATATTCACATAACGTATATACATAACGTTTTGTTTTTTGTGTCCCGCGTTAGACCTCTGACCATCTGATCACTTTACTATAGTGTTTCCTCTGAATCACCCAATCCGTACGAGATATTTCTCTTCCGATGAAGTTTGATATCGATCAAGTTTTGCAAGTATCAGTCCTGTTCGCTAGTATTTTCAACCAAGGAAACCTATCTACAGATGCAATCTGTTCCTACTTTAACAGCTGGAACACCCTTTCCATTACTTTTTTTGTATACCGTTCCATTGACTTATGACCCTTTTTATGACTTTTTCAGTCAACCGAACTCCACGCTTACATTTCGTGGTCATGACCGGGTCCCAATCCGAATCAGGAGACATTCAGATTAAATTGAACAGCGCATGCTTCTTACGGCTCGGAATAAAACAATGAGTGAATTGAATTGTATATCTTTCGCCGCGTTGCCCGTGATGATAGTTAGAAACATGAACTTATGGGGTTTCTCAAACAAACGAATATTTGCAAGAAAAGATCGAACTTTTTCTGAAATTTTGATAGTCGATGGAGGTACCACAAGGGCTCAACTGCCAAAAAGTCACTTTTGATAAAAGTGACGTTTATGGGGTTTCTCAAACAAACGATTCAATTGTTGTCACATCTTATATTTTGAAACAAATAGTATTTTGAAACATCTGCCAAAAAAGGCAACTAAGCAGCACTGGCACCACTACTGTTCTTTGGGGAACTAAACCTACCCAACGTAAACAAAAACACGACACACTGTTTGACATTTCTCCATGCGTAGAGGTCAAATGTGAAGCAAGTCTATTCGTTGATAGCTAATCTCGAAAAAAATTTTGGGCGAAGATTTTTCAAATATTATAAATGGAATCGTGCAACAAAACAGAAATGGAAGAAATAAGCAAGCAAATCACAGATCACGATTATGAAGCAGCGGTAAATGCGCTCAACGTGCTGGACATAAGGCAAGTGAATATCTGTGTAATGAAGAGGTATGATAATATCGAATGATATATGTATTTTTTTAGCTCTAATTTCTTCACTAAATCTAAAGGAATATTCAGATCTTTCCTGATTTGCTATGAATCCAAAGACGATGAGCAGAATAAGGTAGCATTGAAGTGTTTGAATATTCTGAAGCGGTCATGTGCCTTAGGTCAATCCTACCAAAATGAAATAATCGCTATGGAACTCTTTTTATCCAAAATCAAAAGTATTCTGGATAATGAAGAAGTTCATGAAAATGTTCGGACAAGTTGCCTTCAGTTGTTGGCGAATTTATGCGTTCAAAATAAACCAAACCAAGAACTTGTCCTGAATGAGTTTAAAGAATTTCTGCTGGAGAGTATTAAGAGCAACACAATCCTTACAAATGCTGCCACGATGATTCTATACAACTCGTTTATATATAAATCATCTATTGGACTTAACGCACAGGAACTACTAGAAGTTCTTCTATCCAATGTAGAAATAAATAGATTATGCCAGAAGGAAACCACCGAATTCGTCAGTATTTTTCTCGAATACCTGATGTGTGAAAGCAATGAAATTGTCGACGGGTACGAGCGAATTAATTACACGAGTAGAATTAATTTTCTTCGGTATGTAAGCGAATATTTGCGTCAACAAGGCCCTCGGGACCGCCCATTGCAACCTGATCTTTTCAAACATCTGCTTGTTGATTTCAAAAAGAAATCTGACTGTGTACTGAAGAATGTCGACAGCTATTTGGACCAAGAGAGTACAGAGGAAGTGTTTACTCTGTTAATGCTCTTCTCGGATGCAACATGCGTCGAGCCATACGATTCCTTTCTACGGGCGGATAGTGCGTTATTTTTGAATATGGGATGTGAGTATTTCAGTATAAGTGTTCCGGAACAGCCCAAATGCGATACACAAAATAATATTGATTTAAAAAAATCATATTCAACTACAGGTCTGCTTCGTCAGCTGCAATCCCGTGGGAAAAATTGCGACGCTAATATTTTCACTCCCGTGGAAAAAATTGAAGAGATTCTCAAAGTTAAAGAAGGCACCAGCAATCTTAATATTGAACAAGACATTTCGTTTTCGCTCAAATCATCGCTAGTGAAAGGACTAGCAAACTTAGCCTACAGGAACAAAAAGAATCAAAACTTAGCACGCGAAATGGGAATCATAGCCGCAATCCTAGAGTGTACTAATTTAGATGCAAGGAATCCGCGTAAGTTCCTGCTGACGAGCAACTTCGTGACAACGTGATTTTTTTTCTTTCTTTTTATTTGTAGTAATAAAAGAATGGAGTATCCTGGCTATTCGAAACTTATGCGATGACAATTTAGAGAATCAAAAATTCATTGCATCTATAACGAAGGTCGGTGATGCAGAAAATTCGTTGGTAACCGATTTTACCAGTGGAGGAGGGACAATTCGGATCAGCGATGGTTCATCAACATCGAAAACAAAATGACAATAGTGAATAATTTATTTATTGGGTTCAATAATAAATCAGTTCAAATTACCACGCGTATCTCATGGATAGTTGACTAGAGCTGTACTTACTTAAACAAATGGCTTGGAAACTGCTCGACGAAAAATTTTGGATTTGGTTTGCTAATTTGTCTTCGTCCAAAACTACAATTTAGAAATAAGAATGGAAAAGTAGCAGAGATGTTTCTCTCGATATTACTTACTGTGTTTCGGGGATGGTTGAGAGGGTTACATTAACGACCCCGTTGGATATTTCGGTAGGTCTTATTGATCCGAAGAAATCGGTGATTGGTACTTTGAAGGGATCTTTAGGATAGAGATCTTTACGTACTCCAACAGTGGATATACATACACGTTTCGGGCAGACCGACAACTTGAAAAGAACCAAAATATGATTATTATTCACGCTTTCAATGAGAATACTGAACTTACAAATTCGCCCATTGATTTCTTGCTATTGACTTCAACTTTCTCCAAAAATTCAAGTGCATAATACGTGTACCGATCGATTATGTAAACTCCTATGGCCGGATCAACATGATGTGAAAGAGAATCCTCTCCAACCAAACTGCTAGCAACGGCCAAAATGTTGGGCGAATAGAACTTTTCATACATTGAAGCTGCTTGGCAGGTATCGATCATAAAGAACAGCTCATTGTAGCGTTGTTTTTGCCACATCTGCTCTATGGCATCTGCTAACTCTTGATTAGTGATCTCCTCAGAGTCTTGAAATTTCAAGAACCCATCGCCACCGTGTCCAGTCAAGTAAATGAGCACATTGCTCCCGGCATCGGATAACAGTCTTTTAGATCTCGCGGTACCATTCTCATTTCTCCCAGTTAACAAACGGACAAAGTTTTCCACTGTTACCTCGTACCCTCGATAATCAACCTCAACATCGGCACCATAGACATTAATATGTTGATTCGCGTTGTTGAACACCGTTGCTGGGCGTGGGTTTCTTGCATTGCAAGCCATATCATCGGCAATCATTAGTAGAATTTGACTGTCTGGAATGCCCAAACGTTTGACCGATCGATATACCGACAAAACATTGGCGATGTGCCGGTAGTTAAACCAAAAACGTGATGTATCAACCAGAACTGCCCAGTTATTGGTGTGCGAACTACTTGTGACAAATTGTTTCGGTAGCTGTTTGGGTAAACAACGTATCAGCCAATGATCTCATATCCACATGAAACTCACCTCAATCTCATTGGCACCATAATTGGCTATAAGATATGATGTTAATATTATAAAACTGATAATTCTTTGTACAAAACCCGTAACGTTGGGTTTGAGCAACATTTTGATTCGCAAACAGAATTTTGCGATATCTTTTCGGTTGACAAACACACTCTGACACTGCTCACTGAAATCAAAATCCATAATGTCATTTTCTGTTGTTGGGGAATACTCCCTTTAGGAATACCATGATTGGCACAGACATACTATGGAAAATGTGACTTCAGGTGGCCGTACACTGTTAAACCGGAGGTCAAATATTTGACATTTTTTGACAGAAAAAAATTGGTCAAAATTTAGTACAAATTTAATGTTTGACAAAAATATTGAATGGCTTCAACAGTAGCATCATATGGCGCTATAACAGTAGCTCTAGCCACCGCAATTATGATAATTTAGGAGAATAGACCAAAAAACAAAAACAGTTCCGTAACCGCAGCATATGGGTGAATGAGTAAATCAAAAAGCGCGGAACGGAGGGATTTCACGTGAATCTGCAGTGAGAGCTACAAGATGAATCTTATATAGGAACTTCGTTCGTATGGCGTCTGAATATTTCGATTATCTTCTCCGTTTGATTACATCGGTGATTAAAAAACATTATATACAAAAGCGGAAAGCGATTCCTGCCGAGGAGCAACTTGCATCGAAGTTGAGGTTTTTGCCAACTGGAGACAATTTCGTGTCGCTACAGTATCTTTTTTATATCTCATATTATTCCCGAAGTATGAGATGCTATTTTTTGTTGATATGAGTTCTTAAAAGTAAGTATTTACTTTGCTGTGAGCTCTTTTTCTCGTACTTTATTCTAACCATATATCCGGATGTTCCTAGAAGCCAACATGTATACGAATGAATTGATTCGAAACATCGAAGTTTTACTACATTAAATTTATTCAACTATTTGCATTCGTATTAATTCGTATAAACTTGAACAAAAATCCCAGTATAACTGCCACAGCTTACGGCTCCTCTAACCGCGAGCATCGCTCGACAGCCAATTTGCACAGCTCGGCGTAAGCGTTTTCCGAATGCTGGACACGATCGACAATGATGAAAGGATCACACGGCTTATAAACACCTTCTTCATCACCCAAGAACTTCTACGAATTCTGAACGACTTGCTTGACCCGCTCTCTTTTGATAGCGGCTTTGACAAGCGTATGATTCTGCAGCAAATCTTCCATTCCCATCAGATGCTCGTCATAGTGGTCGGTTAACAGCCGCTGCCGCTTTATTTCCTCCACCGAGTCCAAGATGTAAATCATTTCCTGGAAGTTCTGCTGCAACTGAATGGAGAACTCTAGTCGCGTTCTTCTAGCGCGCAGCATAGTCAGCAAGTGCGATTCGCTCCCTATCGTGGTAACGTTCAAATTCCAGCTTGTTCCACAAAAGCCTGAACACGTTCTCCGTAGGCAAAAATGTCGGTCTCGATAGCCTCATACTTGGCGACTACTTCCACTGCAGCCAGATTGAATCCGACAAATCCGACATTTGACAAATTGGTCTAAAAAACTTAGCAGAAATTTTTTTAACCCGGTGTATCCCCAAATCCCCTGTGAATGTTTCATATTGATACGTCCATCCATTTTTAGACGACCGATCAAAGTTGATTAGGGGATTGGAGGAGGATTTCATCGCAAATTTTAGTAGAAGTACTAAATGCTATGAGTACCCTAGGAACGAACGATTCGCAGCTTTCTTTCTCATGCGTTTGTACAATGAAAAATAGTCACAATGGTCGAAGAAGATCAGAATTGACACTGTCACCGCTCTCTTTGCGGCAAACCTAACCAGAATGTTCGCCTGTGAAAGAGTTGGGACGGCTCGAAAGTCAGAATGGAATAAATGAACTTCACAACTGAACATTCAGAGTGGAGATGGGAAAAACGGTTCATTTCAGTGAGCGGCTCAGAGCCGTGCGCTTAATGAAAAAAACCGGCTCATATGAGCGGCTCGATGGCTCTTTTCAAGAACTGGTTTATTCGGATATGTAAAGAATGGAAGACGTAAAAAATAAGGTTTGAAACAATAATCAGTGCAGAGCAAAGTAAAAATATTACTTTACTGAAGGTTTTCTCTGATATATTTCCACCACAATGATCTTCTTTATTTTTTATGTATAAACATTATCTTTTCAATGTTATCTGATGAAAGTCTACTACATCTTTCACTGCAAACTTGTCTTGCTTTCGGAAAAACTCGCTCACATGGTACTGAAGTCGCCGGAATACATAATATTTTAAAAAAAGATAAAGCCGCGGAGAGATTCCTTTCATTCACCAAAACTAAGGGTTGCTTAGCCTCAGCAAATGTGGTTTCGCTAAATGTTTATCTACACTAGATGTTGCAGCAGCTTTTGGATCATGTGAGGATCGAAGATTGTCAACCAATGCATGAGACTTCTCCCATACAGACGACAGCGCTTCATCACCGACGATTTGTGGTAGTTTCGTAGGTGTGCATTCTATGGATGTCATTTTCAGCATCCTTATCAACGACTGGTGTGCATAGTTGTACTCTGTTATCCCCAAAACCTTGCTGCTTGAAGCGAGGATCTAGCAGTATTTGTTAGGCTACAAATTCGTCTAACTCAAGATTTGTAGATCGCTTTACCAGCTCCGAAATCAATTCATACAGAGCTTTTTTATAATCACTAGAACTGATTTCACATGATCCATATAATATTGATCATGTCGAATTATCAATCGGGAGAATATAGCAGTTTTCGATAACGACACAGTTTTCTCCCCGTTTTATATCCCAAACGTTTTTAAAATATTTCGAATGGAATGTTTTCATGGTCAACTATATTATATTAGTCAAATCATTTCATTCAGTCAAGCCCGTTCATCTGATACCCATATGATGGGGTTTTTAGAAGAAATGTTGTCTGCCATTTCGTAACGGTCGCCCTTTTGGATTTACATTTTTCATGAATAGATGTAAAATCGGAATCCAAGAGCCATCTTGGATTTCCATTTTACATAAATAGCTGTGTCCTACTAGTCAAGTAGTTTCATTAGATACCCATATTGATAGGGGTTTTGAAAAAAAATTCATATTTCGCCATTGGGGTGGCGGCCATTTTGGATTTACATTTTTCATAAATAACTGTGATCTACTAGTCAAGCCCTTTCATTTGATACCCATATTGATGGGGTTTTGACGAAATTAGTTGTCTGCCATTTTGTAACGGCCGCCATCTTGGTTTTCCATTTTACATAAATAACTATGTTCTACTACAGGGTGGGCCATTTAAAGTGGAAGCATCTGGCAACCCCATAACTTTTGACACAGATGTCAGATTAACAAATGTCATACCGCGTTGGAAGCGTCATTTCAGTACAATTTTAACCATGGAACAATACACACCTAAACAACGCGCTGAAATTGTTCAGCTGTACATTCAAAATAACTTCTCAATTGTGTTAACTAAACGTGCGTGGAAAAATAAAAATAAAGTTAAAACATCGCCTGGAGACAACACTATACGTCGATTATATGCCGAATTTATATCGTCTGGTAGTGTTGGTAATGCCAGTCATCTGTCCAGACAACGACCAAGACGTTTCGACGAGAATATTGATGCCGTTCGAGCCAGTGTTGCAGAGACTCCATCGACATCAGGTCGCCATCGTTCGCAAGAGTTAGGCATCGCTCGAACCACTCTCCGACGCATAATTCGTGTTGATTTGAAAATGTTTCCGTATAAAATTCAAATGGCTCAACAACTTAACCCATCTGACTTACCACGTCGACTTGATTTTGCCAAATGGACCATCGAAATGGCCAAAAATGAACGTGCCTTTTGGCAAAAAAACATAATGTCTGATGAGGCGCATTTCAACTTGAATGGAGGAGTGAATAAACAAAATTGTCGGTTTTATGCTACTGAAAACCCTCAATTCATCGAAACGCAACCTCTTTACGACCAAAAAGTTACTGTGTGGTGGGGCATTCATGCCGACAAAGTCATCGGCCCGTACTTCTTTGAAAACGAAAATGAAGCAACGGTAACCGTGAATGGGAGCGTTATCGGACAATGATAACCGATTTTTTATTGCCATTTGTTCGTGAAAATGAGTTGGACAATTACTGGTTCCAACAGGACGGCGCTACATGCCATACAGCGGCTGCCACGACCAAATTATTGCGCGAAATGTTCCCCGGAAGATTAATATCGAAAAACGGCGATTATGACTGGCCACCGAGATCACCTGATTTGACGCCTCCTGACTTTTTTTTATGGGGATATTTAAAATCCAAGGTATACACTGGTAAACCAAGGACCCTGGCTGCGCTGAAAGACAATATCCGACAAGAAATTGCTGCCATATCGGCCGAAACATTGGGCAAAGTGATGGAAAATACCGAAAAAAGGGCACATTTTGCGGTCAAGGCCAGAGGCGGTCATTTACGAGATATCATAATCAAAAAGTAGTTAGAACAAATCTCCTTGGACCAAAATAAATGAATTTCAAAAAAAATAATTTAAAATTCCACTTCTTTACTTTGCTATTGCAAAAACAAATCCTTCCACTTTAAATGGCCCACCCTGTAGTCAAGCCCTTTCATTAGATACCCATATTGAGGTGGTTTTGAAAAAAATACATATTTCGCCATTTTGGGGTGGCAGCCATTTTGGATTTACATTTTTCATAAATAACTGTGATCTACTAGGCAAACCCTTTCATTTGATGATTTCATATTGATGATGGTTTGACGAAATTAGTAGTATGTCATTTTATAACGGCCACCATCTTGGATTTCCACTGTGTCCTACTAGTCATGTCCTTTCATTAGTTACTCATATTGAGTGGGTTTAAAAAAAAAACAATTTTCGCCATTTTGGGGTAGCGGCCATTTTGGATTTGCATTTCTCATAAATAACTGTATTCTACTAGTCAAGGCCTTTCATTTGATACCCATATTAATGGGTTTTTGACGAAATTAGTTGTCTGACGTACCGGCTCAAATGAGCAGCTCGTGAGCGCTCGCCCATCTCTAATTCAGAGTCCATATTTTCGTAGAGAGGAACTGAGTGAATCTGATCGCATCTCGTGTGACATTGATTGATTGCATCCTAAAAATAACGGGGAAATTTTATGAATTCTCGCATAATTTTTGAAAAGGACCTGTCTACATTGATCGATTCTCTTCATTGACTTTCTCTTTCGATAACGATCAGTTATGCCACATAGTTTGATCAACGAGATTTTCTTCTACACTCCTGATCTTCGAACACATCGGGAAATGCTTTTATCAATGAGTCTTTAACGATGGAAAATGTCGATGAAGAGAATCGATCAATGTAGATAGGTCTGTTTCTAAAGTTACGCTTGAATTCTCGCGTAACTTTTGAAAAGGTCCTATGTAACAAATGTAAACAAATCGAGTTAATGGATGCACGCTATTAGTTTTTAATCATTGAATGTATTACAAAAACAATCGTTCACGTATCTATCTTCTTCATTGTTTTGTCGCCGATACAAAAAATATCCAATGTACAGATTCGGATTTTAAGCACTCGGCTGTTACTTCGGACGCCACTTTCCTCCGACGGCCGAAACGTCCGAAGTAACAAAGCATTCAAAACAACTCGCAGTGGTGCTTCGGTCGTTTTGGAATTTGTTTCTTACAGGTGTTGTTATCGATTTCAGTGCAATTCAACGAGTGAAAACAATAATAATCAGTCTTTAGAACGAAATGCTGATATTTGGATTGTTGTTTAATAGTTAGTTTCAAATTCTTATAGTGCAACGTAACATGTCCAATGTGCAAACGCGGGCAGTCGAAACGTCCAATGTAACATTTTTCGCTCCGAGGCTTCAACCTTATTCTCAAATCACGGAACAACAGTTACGATTGGTCTTACGGAGTTATTCTTGACAGCTAGTGGTGAAAACTGTGATAAAGATCGATAGCTTTTAAAACAATTCGCGAAATAATGTTCGGGTCTTCAACTTCGTTTTTCTCGAGTTGGCGAAAATGTTACATTGGACCTTTTCAAAAGTTACGCGAGAATTCATTATTAAAAATTGGTTTGTGAAAAACAGTTTTGTCTTGTCGTCACATCTGTGGTCTGTGATAAATGTCAACAAACTTTCCTTCTCCGGATGATTCTCATACACATTTGCACCAACCAATCGATCAACACATTGATGGAATTGTGTGCGTGATATGTGTTACCAATCGCCAGTATGAGAAGCGATTGTCAAGTCAAAAAGCAAAGTTGGAGTGAAAAGATGACTGCCTCCTCGTCGGTCGTTTCTTCGTCGCGAGAAATTTTGTTCTGAAGTTGGCAAATATTCGGTGCCAAACGAGTGTAGAGGTATTCCGTGCTCTTAAACAACTGTCCGTCGCGGAGACCACCGATCGTTCAGTGCCGCAGAACGTTGTGGAAACCTGAAAACTACAAGAGATGTTCGAAGGCGACTTGCGTCCGGAGCACAATGAAGGCCAGTTTTGTCGGCTGTGCTTTAATAAATCTGATGATTTATGCCCGCTGTTTCCACCAGCCAGCATTCCGAACAAGGCTCTGCTCCACAAGATATTCGACTGTACCACCGTAACGGTAAGACTTACAGAGGGCACACTCCAGGCAGGGAACGAATGAGATGGGGTCTGATGGAACTCCAAGCGGAGAGCATTTTAATGGAAAATACACCATTCCCCAGTGTTGTTATCCACGGTATGGGTATGTGAGAGGGACAAATGTTTCGTCGGTGAGGAGAGGCCGGAAGTTTATGAGTTTTCACGAAAAGCTATTATATTTCAGCAAGAGTATGAAATGCGCTGTGGACTTTTGTATGTCTGTTTTCTAAATTATGCTTGAAACTATTTTTTTTCTTCACAAATTATTCAATATCGATTTATATCAACCGCTGTAGTAGTAGGTATGAACAAACAGTGTGTATGTATTTATGTGCAATTCATGGGAAAACTTACACTGGTAACATAAAAGTTTTATTAAAATCTTGCGCTACTAAAAAAGCAGTATAATTTTCGAAGCCGTGTTGCCATTAAAAGGGTAAGATTGAACCGCACATGAAACATTGTGCAAGTGTCAAATTTTAATAGAAGAGGAAAATTCGTTTACGGTTTTTAGCTTTGAAGTATTTTGTTATGTAGTAAATGTATATGAGTTACATAAAGTGGGATAGTAAAAAATGTTGGTTTGTCCGGTTTAGGGAGTTTTAACGCAACCAGTTAATGCAAATCGATTTTTTTTTTCATGAAAATCAAGTGTAATCAACACAAGTTTGGGTTTATTCGACATTTCCGATTCTCTAGTTGCCAATAATACCATAAAGCGTTCAAATTATCCAAATTTCTATGCTTTTTAACGATTTTCTCTTAAAACAAATTATGATCACGGTTTGTCCGGTTTAAGAAATCACCATTTTTGAATGAAGGAATTCGAATTTTTACTGTTTACTGTCATCATATTGATCCATTCATAATTTAGGCTTTCTTCAGAATATTGCCTTTTCTCGGGCATTTGAAATGGGAACAACACTCAACACAGAGAAACTTTATTTCTGCTACGCGCGAAGAACACCATAAACAAAGTGCAGCGCACCACATCACTGATATGGAACTAACTCGGTAAATAATGGGATTTTCGAAAACGTTATTTCTATGGTATATTCTTGAAGGCCTAAACATCAGAAATGTGAAGAAAATTTTTTTGATTTTTTTTTCAAATTTCTCGATTAGAATACTGTCTTAATGCATCTCGAATATCGCGTTAATCTACCGAATCATGATTTTGTCATGACTGGAAAACATAAGCTTATTCCGTCTGTTATCGCAGGATGATGCAAAATAGATCATCCTGAAGTAGTTCTTTGCAATGTTTCAATATACGTTGCAGTTTGTTCTTCGAACGCATTTTCCCATGGTCTCGATTGTGCGAGTGTGTGCGAGCTGCCTGATTTCGAGATTATTCGATACCAACGAATAAACAAGCTAGTAGCCATAATTAATGTGGATGGAGTACCAGACGAGAACCCTCGTTTTAAAAAGGTCATATATAGTTTCGATCTATAATTTTAATCAATTGAATCTTGATGCAATATTAGTTGCTACAAATTCTCCAAAATCCTCATTTTCAGCGTTACACGACGCGTAAGATTTAATTTCCGACTATGATGTAATTTTATGATGTAATAATTTCATGTTCATGAGAAATTACGTAAATACAATATAAACAAAATTAAATTATGTTTAATAATTATGATTATGTTTGAGTACTTTTCCCGGTCGTTTTTTGCCAGCAATGAGAAGTCTAATGTGAATTTAATAACGGAACAATCTATAGCCGATGTTAGTAAATCGAGTAAACAAGCTTCCTGTATTCATGTGTACTCTACGCCAACAAGCGTTCTTGAGTAGTTAGAACAAGCATCTTCGAAGGATTCTCATAATTGCTCAAAAGCCTTCGATTTTTTGGTAATATTCAATCTACCAATAGCACAAGACCTCAACAGCCCTTGCGGATAAACGTTCTCATTTTCAACACAAATTTTCAACAATCCAAATAGTGTCGATCACAGAACTGTGAGATGAGAATTATTTTTTGACTGTCAGGTCCTCCAAAAAGGGAAAAGTCGAAATCAATGGAACGTACAGGCGGTAAACGCTACCACCGAAATGAACAACACTACATCAGGATCTTCGCAAATATGACCTCCAAAAAATCAACCGACAATCGTAGAAAACAATAACGTTATCATAAAAACCTCTATTTTCATAAAACACTCCTCTTTGCTGGTTCGATCAAGATAAAAGCATGGGAAGGAAGTTCTCAACCGTCTCCGGATCGGTTGCACCAACGAAACCCAAGAAAACTTGCTTGACCGCTTAGAAATCTCCGTTAATATTACGAACGGATGAATTACTGCTCCGACTATCTCACTATTATTGTAGTGATTATTTTTCGAGCTAAAAAACAAGCATGATACTTTCCGAATTGCGCAATTCAAATGCAAATTGGCATCACTGGAGTACTCAACCATTCGGTTAGCACCGAGAAATGTATTGGATTGATTAGGAGGGTTACGAACGAGCAAGAAAGAATGAGGTGGGGGTGGAAAGGGCAGATAACTGTGTGTGAGAGGGTGTCAATGGAATAGAGGACGGGAGGCGGACCCATTCCATTCTCGTAATAAATACTTGAAAATGATTGAATATGGGTGGTGAGGGAAACGGCAGAATTCGTTGAATACAGAAAAAAAATTAATTGACTCTTAAAAGTTTTGTAGGAAATTCGTTTTTCGGTGTGTGTGCGTGAATTTTACGGAATGTTCTTTTCTTTATTTCCAGCTAAGTTTTCGGGATGATCATAATGCGAAAATATGCTCCAGCTGTATCGTCAACATCGAAGCCTTCTTCAAGTACAAAATCAAATGTGTGGAAAACGACAAATTGTTAAGAAAACGTCGAACAAACTTTTTTTCCGGGCTTGGCCTAACTGCAGAACCAGCTGCCGTGCGTCCTATTGGCGTGCTAAACAGTGTGAGGAAAACACTTGATAAACAGTTGGAACAAGAAACGGACAATAAACCAGAATCAAAAGAAAATTGTCAGGTTAAACAAGAGATCGTTGAGGAAGATGATGACGATGGATACTTTAATCCCGACCAATTCCTCGCCCAAGAAACGCAAATTGGCGAAAAGCAGCTAGATCAATCCTCATTGAATGGAAGTAATAATGAGCAGAGCAGCTTCGAAACTAGCAATGCTATTTTTGAACGGGGCTGGAAAACAACAGAGTTTTCCCCCCAACCAGGCATTTCCGGACTGAAGCCACTGAAGATCACTGACTATTCGAATTTGACCGGTAAGCGTGGACGGCCTCAGAAATTCATCACTACAGTCCCTACGGAAAGGCTTCTCGCACGACCAAGCCAATACCCCAATCCATTCCATACGTCATCTCCGATACCGCAGCCGAAAGGATTCGAAAGTGCCTACCGGCAGCATCTAAGCTTGAGCAATGGCGTGCGGATGCCAGTCTCTCAATCGGTATCCCTAGGCGCACGATTTGAACCGTACTCCACAAATGTCTTGGAGCAGACGAGGAAAGTACAAAAGTTCCTCGATGATGGACTGCGAGATCTAATCATGAACGCAGGGACGCCTAATCCAAATTTTTCCATTGTAAGTAAATTGAGCATCTAAAATGTATACTTGAGTTTATTTCGATATAGTCAAACCTGTTTTTGCGCGATTTTTTTTTGTGCGGTGTATGAAAAAGAACATGTTTGATGAATTTATCAGCCATTTTGATTTTTTTTTCTATTTTTTGTTTGTATTTCATCGCACTACATAGGTGATGTGTCATACTATTAGTTCTAAAGACATTGACAGACGGCAATCTGCTGCACTTTGTGTAAAACCTCGCGACAAACCGGACTTTCGAGGTAAAAGTTGGGTATACCAGTTCCAGGTGCCTCAACGAAGAAACTAGTGTACCCAGAGATGTCAACCTTCCTAATTTTTCAGGATTTTCCAGACTTTTTGGCACGTTCCCCGATATCCTGACAGACACTCAATTTTACCTGATTTTTCAAAAATGATCCTGATTTTCCTGATTTTTATGCTTTTTAATTTATTAGAATGAACATTATTCGTAAAAATATACAGGATTCCCTGACAATGTTGGAAATGAGAACTGTCATAATAGCATGTATGCTCACATTAAATTAGGTTCTCGTGGTGCAAACCTACCTAACCTTTTCATCAAAATGTATGATCGTTAGAAATCGACTGAATAAGCTCTTCCAGAGTGAAAATACCGAATTATTTTCACTACGCATAAAAGATTCGAGGCTTTTCGAAACAGCGCTGGATAATTTCATGAAATCAGAATATCTGACGAATTTAAGAAATAATAATGATATTAAGTTTCAGGAATAACACTATGACGAAGGAATACGTTTCAGAGAGTATTGTTACTCAAGAGAAATTTTTTGAATTCAAAGCCAACATAATGAGATTTTATACATTTGCTCGTCAAATTGACAATAGAATCTTTAATGGTGAAATTATAGTAAATATATCTATATTCGAATCTTCTTCTTCTTTCTTTGTTTTTAAGAGGCTTTAAACTTTGAAGTTCATTCGCCTCTAATATTCGAATCAAATAACACTAAAATTTTAAAAAAATAAACAATTCAATCGCTAATGATATGCTTTCCGTATTAGGTGAGTAAAGATCCATTCCAAAGTATGACGATTAGTTGGAAGAAATTATGAATATTGATTTCTCTACAATTTATTGTAGTGATGTTGTAGGTTTTTGCGAAAAATTATTGAATTGTGTTCAAGAGATTCCTGAAAAGTTCTCTCAATAGCAAAAACTTCAACTATGATCAGCATGAAAAAATACGAAGAAACTAACATCTTCTAGTTAGATTGAAGTTTTAAGCTGCGTGAAAGATTGTAGAACAAAATAATAAGAATGCAAAATCTTATTTAGGGGTAAGAAATAATGCGTGAAATTCAAACTTTTTTCAAATATGCTTCGGGTTATCCGATTTAGGAAATGGACTGTTTTTTTGTGAAATTTGTTGTTCTAAAGGTAGCTTTATAATGCCTCTGTCATAGAAGTCTTGGTCCTTGTTGGTGAAAAATCTAACAATCGATTTTTACAGTCTTCTCTTGATCCCAATTTCTTTTCACTCAGAAAGTTTTGCAATGCGAGCAAAAGATGATAATCGCTCGGTGCCAGGTCCGGACTATATGGTGGATGTATTTAAACATTTCAATCAAGCTCCCGAAATCTCTGGCGAATCATTATAGACATTCGTTGTCCTGATGAAATAAAACACCTCACTACAGCCAGCTAATGTTTCTATGGTGGTTCGACACCTACCCTCTCTCTAAGGAGGGGAGGTAGTTTGCTATACAAATGAAACACATATTTTTGCATAACTCAAGAACTAATCAAATAAATGGAGATAAATTTGACATGTGAGGGTTTTTTGGGTATGAGAAATGATGGTTAGACACCCCTTTCTCCTCTGGCATAAAAATATTACACATATTTCAACTAACCAAATTCCAACCAAACATGACAACTGAAAATTTTCGGAAACGACATTTTCTGAAATTTAAAATATATTTGTTATTTTTACCAACCAAAATATTCTCTAGAAATCATTCATATGACAGAACAACGTTTGCCGGGTCAGCTGGTGTAGAATAAAATTGAATACAGTGCAACCCCGATGATCCGTGGTGGCGAATGGTGAATTATTCACCACAGCGAGTTCCATAATAAATCCATAGACCTTCTCGGAATTTCTCAGAGAGTGATAAGCTCATGCACATTTGTTTTGGTCATTGCTTTCACAATATTTAACCCCTGGTGTACACGACCATGTAGATGGATAGTTCAATGATATCTGTATTGATACAACATAGTTTTCATGCTAAAATATATATTTTTTGTGTTTGTACTTCATTGCTAGCCCTTTATTGAGTTATCCGCGATTTTCGTTATTCGCGGTTATCTTGCACGATTATTCCGCGAATAATCGAGGTTCTATTGTATATGTAAGTCTGCCTATAAACATCATAATCTTGTCATCGACACGAACTTTCCGGACCAGTATGAGCCATCCTGTTTTTTCCTGATTTTTATTTTCATTCTTCCTGATTTTTGAGATTTATTGTTGGCAACCCTCAAGATTCCATCTTAGTTTTCGTAATCACCAATGCGAACGACAACCTTTTAGTAATGGTGGGGAACACGCATATGACATCAAGATCTAGGGAGCTATTAATGCTATTGGCAAATGAGCTATCGAACGTAGTTTCAAAATTTACAACGGGGCTGCGTTCGGGAGTCAAAATCTACAACGAACGCATCCTCCGCCGTTGAACGTTGAAAATATTGTGGTGGTCGACTGCAACCCGAATTTCATGCACCATGTCGATGAAGAACTGTGCCACCGTTCAATTATTTTAAAGCATTACCAAACCTCGCCGGAGTAACAACCAAATCCGAATCGGAGACGACCAGCAGCGGCTTAGAGGACGGGATTGTGGTTGCCTCTAAAATGCCGGCCACTTCTGCCGAGAAGACCTGGCAGATGTCCGCCACTTTTTTTTGCTGGAAATCAGTCTGTTATTACCGTCGCTTACCCCAAATCCAACTCCTGATGGGCCTTTTGAGCCGTCCGTATACCTGATTTCGTGGAGGCGGTATTTTTCTGCTATGATGGCCTTGAAATGTTCTGGCAGACCGACTGAGCTTACCCCGGCTCGGAAGTTGTTCCTGATACCGTTCTCCATGAGAGTCGTTGGGAACCTCCAATCGTTCGCCCCAAACCAGGATTGTTTTGCCACCGGGGGAAGGTTGGAATGCACCACCCGCTGCAGGATCGTGTTGCTAAGGGCGGTCAGGTGGGTCTCCCCCTTACCGCTGGTTTTCGACAAAAAACTGACAGTCCTAGATACGATAGCCAAGTCGATGATTAGGTCGAAAGGGGGTTCCCCAATTTCAGCGCAGACAGAGGCAGCTGTTTTTGGAGATAAAGTGGATTTGACCGGTCGGGAGGATGTAGGAGTATTTATCAAGGAGGAGTGGCTGGAATGAGTGACTTGTGTTACCCCGGATGTTTCAACACTTTTTGTTTGTGGCAATGATGACCTGGCTTTAGATATTTCTTTCATTGACGCGGCCATGTTCGCGATGGTATGGTCTTTTTCGCCTATTTTTTTTACCAGGTCATTTAGCCTTCGATCCGGGGCTGCCTCCTTGTTTGGTGTGTGGTCAGGAGCTCGGTCATCTCTGACAGCTTGGGCATACCTTACTGGCCGACCATTTTCTGCCTCAAAGATCAATCTTGCCATTTTATAGTCGACGTCCCGGTCTACTTTAATCTTTTGGATTGTATTCTCCTTTCGGTATTCCGGACAGGAACGGGATGCAAGGTTGTGGTCTGCGGATTTGCATCGGCTGCAGAACGAAGGCTGCTGACATTTGGGACTTTCAGCCGGGATCACATGGTTAACGGAACAATTTCCACAGGTTGGCGTGTTTTGTCTGCACCTTGTTTTTGTGGGTGCGACGGGTAATACGGCCTTGTTCTGACTCGAAGATATCCGAAATAAATAAATTCAGGTGTACATGTGCCATTTCAGGTCAGGATTAACACAGGGATGTTTTATACCGTGTCTGGACCGGTCCGCCGCTTGAGTCTTCTAGCCGCTGTCACTTTTTGATCTTTGAGGTAGTCCACAATGTCCTCCTCCGACATATTTGTTGTCTGTGCGCAGCTGACCACACACTTGGTACTGTTCAAGTGTTTATGGTAGGTGACCTTAACGTTTGTTCCATCTGAAAGTTGTGTCAATTGTAACAGAGCCTCCGCTTTTTTTTATTTCTAACTTTAAGAGCATAAGCCGCACCATTGCTCTCAGGTAAGGCACCCTCTATTTCGCCAACACAGTTCTCAACAGACTTGCGAATGAGAAAGGGAGCGGGGGGAGGTCTTTATCTTTACCGTCATCGCCTACACCAGTAATACGCAATATGATAAGCTCACCGTGTTCACCAGTCGGATCCATATATCTTGGTAGTAATGCCCCCGAATAACTGCCTCCAATCTTGCGGTGGTTTCCACCATGGCGGCGGCCCAACGGCTACTTAAACTCTGGCAGACACCATTAGATGTTTTCGTTAGCGCGCACTACGGGGGAAGCCTGACCCCTACCCTACGACCGGTACGGCTTCTATGACCACAAAGAGCAATAAAATTGTTTATTTTACACAATTAAAAAATAATACAATTTATCCACAAAACAAGTTAACACAAACGAAACGTCCAAAAACTTGTGTGCGGCACTGTAACCGCACCGGCGCTAGATACACAACAGACGTAAATAGTGATCCCCGATTTTTGAAATTAATCGTTCATCCACTAATCGAATACTTTTAAGCAGTTTCTTATTCGATACGATTAATCGATCCAAATAATCGATTAATCGATTAATCGTCACACTGAGAGAAATAATTAGTTAGACTAATATTTTTCATTTATTAGAAAGCCATCTGGAATCAAAAAAGTGTTCATTACGCCTGAAAATCAATTATTATTTTTTACGCTCCCCTAAACTCGTAAACGAAGCTCATCTCGCATCGACGACATTGAACTTCTTTTAGGAGTTTAGGAGAGCGTCAAAGATAATTATTGATTTTCAGGATAAAACTGCAGTGGCTGTACGGTTTTTTTGCTCTGGGTTTGAATCGATTAATCGATGTAAATTATTCGTTCGCTTCGATTATTGGTTGTGCAGTATTCGTTCGATTAATAATCGATTTCTGTAGGAAGTATTCGATTAATCGATTAATCGAACGATTATCGGGGATCACTAGACGTAAACAATTGTTCACAATGCCACCGGTACAAACGACATTCGCGGCGAATAAATGGACAATACGGACACAAATAACGACGGTAAAATCACTTCTACGGCCTGCGTGGTGCCCCGTGAGGTTTACACGTACAATGAAATACAACGATAAACAATATAAACGTAAACAACGATTATTCGCAGCGGGAGAAAAAAACAATGTCTACTCGCTTGCGATATAACATGCCACTGCACAGTCGAAGCTCTCTATATCTACAAATCTCTTTATAACGACATGTACAAAGATCCCTTAAAAATCGTATTGAAATTCTTTCCTTTTTTGCGACATTTCTTTATAGCGACCATTCCCTGTAGCGACAGATTACCGCTCATACTTATCATTCTCTTTTGCGACAAATTTTCAATGCCACTCCATTCACAGTGCTATAATAATTAGCAGAATTGAACTTAGTATATGACTATGAACGAAAATAGTCTAAGTTATGTTTTGTGAAGATTAGTTATCTGTTCACGCACAACTAATATAAATTTTCGGATATTTTACAGAGAAAAATTTAAATTGGAACATGGTACTTAACCTGGACACATATTCAGATGCGATTCGACTGTCGGTACATTTAGATTTTTTTTTCTGCTGCTGTTGAGCAATTCAAATCCGATGCTTTACCGCTATTAATGACTATAGCCCACAAGACATTTTCAGTATGAATGAAACGGGTTTGTTTTTCAAATTCTTACTCAATAAGCCAATACTCAATACTTCAAAAGCGATAAATGTCACGGGGGCAAACATTCCAAAGAGCTAATCATAGTTGATGTGGCAATAATATGGACGGATCGGATAAGTTGGAAAGTCTGGTCATTGGTGAGAGTGTCAAACAAAAATGCGTGGATGGTGAGCGCGATGTTTGAAGCATGGATTTTGAAACTGGATGAAAGAATGGTGACTGAAGAAAGACGTATCATTTTGTTTATTGATAATTGTCCTAGCCATCCAAATAACAAAAATTAACCAACAAAAATTGAGAAATTGCTGCAATCCTCCGTGTATTCGTGTATTCGGGCCTGAGGGCCTGATTCTCGAATACACTTCACGGTGGAAACGAAACAAACGGCACGCCATTGAACTACGTTTTACGAGTTAATGAAGTGTCGAAGATAATGATGAGTTTTCAGGCAGAATGAGCACTTTTCAAATGAAAAATGAAAATTAACTTCTTCGTATCAAACTGGTATTCAATGTGAGTGGAAAACTTTGTTTTCTTCATGTGATATAATAATCTCACACAAAAATTTCATCTGAAGATAATTTGATATTATAATGATAAATTTAGTGGGAAACTAATCTCGCATCCAGATGTCGACACCGTACCGTTGTCATCGCGAATGCGTTTCATACCGTTTCCACCGTGAAGTGTATTCGTAGTGTATTCGAGAATCAGGCCCTGATTCTCGAATACACTTCACGGTGGAAACGGAAAGAAACGTATCCGCGATGACAACGGTACGGTATCGACATCTGGGGCCTGATTCTCGAATACACTACGAATACACTTCACGGTGGAAACGGTATGAAACGCATTCGCGATGACAACGGTCCGGTGTCGACATCTGGATGCGAGATTAGTTTCCCACTAAATTTATCAATATAATATCATATTATCTCCAGATGAAATTTTTGTGTGAGATTATTATATCACATGAAGAAAACAAATTTTTCCACTCACATTGAATACCAGTTTGATACGAAGAAGATAATTTTCATTAATGATTTTTTATTTGGAAAATGCTCTTTCTGCCTGAAAACTCATCGTTATCTTCGACACTTCACTAACTCGTAAAACGTAGTTCAATGGCGTGCTGTTTATTTTGTTTCCACCGTGAAATGTATTCGAGAATCAGAGCCATTGGGCCTGATTCTCGAATACACTACGAATACACTTCACGGTGGAAACGGTATGAAACGCATTCGCGATGACAACAGTACGGTGTCGACATCTGGATGCGGGATTAGTTTCCCACTAAATTTATCATTATAAAATCAAATTATCTTCAGATGAAATTTTTGTATGAGATTATTATACCACATGAAGAAAACATGAAGTTTTCCACTCACATTAAACACCAGTTTGATACGAAGAAGTTAATTTTCGATAATGATTTTTTATTTGAAAAGTGCTCATTCTGCCTGAAAACTCATCATTATCTTCGACACTTCACTAACTCGTAAACGTAGTTCAATGGCGTGCCGTTTATTTCGTTTCCACCGTGAAGTGTATTCGAGAATCAGGCCCATTATTTTTATGTGAAAATTGTTTTTTTTTATGTAAACGCTGCGTAGATGTTTATTTCCTTCATACACACATGCGATTTTTCCCATTTTCGTATTCTCAAATAAAGAACCGAATATTCGGCTATCCATCGAAGCTTGATGGATATTCAGTATCCAGCCAAACTACTATCCGTTTCAGCACTACTAATAGTTATTCTTAACACAACTAAAGGAATCGACAGTCAAAAAAGATTATGAGGTTTAAAAATCCAAATAGAAATCAAAACTATGAATGAATACTCAAACTTTTCTTTTATTTTTTTTTCAACAGGACGGCGGTTATACTAATTTTAAAGTTGTCAAGGCACGCTGCAATTCGTATAATCTCATCTTCGAAGCGAATCGTTTCCTGCGGCGCAACAAATCCTGCAGTGGCTTGCCCAAATGGTACTGGGCATGTAGTATTAACGGGTGTCCAGTCAAAATCTGCAGCTATAAAGGACGCCTCTATAAAACTAATGACAAAATCAATCACATTCATCCTCCCACCGAAAAGGACGACTCGCAGCACGAGGTAATTTTGCCACACCAAATGCAGGAGCTGTTGACACAGAGCCCACAACAGCAGCCGCAGGTGGCATCCACTGGGCAAATCCAACCCCAGCCAGAGCAGCTCACAAGAAAAACTGTTGATGATTCTTCGGCATCTGTAGCGGAAGGAAATTCTTCCAGTCCCTCTTTGGATGAAGAATCAATAGAGGAAACAGGAGCATACACGACCTTGAAGGAAGAAGATGGTTCACAGAGTCTACTCTATAAAGAGCACAAATTTAAACTGCTAAAAATAGAAAACGATGGTATCAAGATTTGGAAATGTACTGTCTCCAAAGAGGATGATGGACTGTGCAGTGATATTATACGCCAATTAACCGATGGAAGGATTAAGGTACAAAGAAGAGTTAAGAAGGAAGATTTAAGCGAAGATGAAGATACGGCTAATGACGATGAGGCTGAAGGAGGGAGACGAAAAAGTCGTCCTCCAAAAGTGGCGGTCTATGACAATTATCATTACAAGTATTGTCATGCTAGACCCGAGGGTACCTTATATTGGAGATGTGTTATGAAACAAGACAACAACTGCTTAGCTTCGTTGCACACGAAGTCAACATTTGAATTCCTTAATTTCAATGATCAAGCACATAATCACGATCCGCCGGATCCATTGGTGCAGTTGGAGAACGCAATAATATGCATGATTACACCTTCGCAGAAACCTCCAACAACGCCTCCCATGGGCTCAACGGACTTTCAACTTGTTAAAAGTGGCCAAAAGAGGGAATTTCTTATTTATCAAGGGTATCGCTACTACTTCCAGTATGAATCCAAAAACGGCAAACGCTCCTACAGATGTACAATGTTTCGTAATTGTCCTGCAGGTGCGTTCCTGATGCCGGACAACACTATTGCAGAGGCTAAAAACTTCGTCCACACTCATCCTCCGACGGAGAATTTGGAAAAGTATGTCACAAAAGACAGTCTGATAACGAGTCCTATAAAGAATGCCGACGGTCAACCAGCTAGGCAACAAAGAACCGTAGCTGAGAGCGGTCAATTTCCGATGCTGAACGAGTCGGTTGTAAGCGCAAGCAGCAATGAAGAAGTCGCTCGTGCAAATGGTTATAAAATCATAAAAAATTATAAAAACAAAGAGATTCTTATTTACACCGGATGGCGATACTTCGTGGATTACAAGAAGAAAAATGGTGGCCAAGTATGGCGCTGTTCCTCTCATAGGCTTTGTCGTGGTGCCGTACATCTATTCCCGGACGGTTCGATCAACTTTGCCAAGCTGGTTGACCATAACCATATGCCTCCTAGACGAAGTTTCAGCAGCTCACTGGATTCTAGTGGGATGAGGCCAAATGACAACCCAAATAACGTATACACGAGTGGTGTATTGCCTGATGTGTCGTCAACTGCATACACTCCACCGTACCATCGATATATAACACACCACGGGCATCGATTTCGCTTTGCGACACGTAAACGCGAAGGCACCATTTATTGGCGCTGTGCAATGAGGCTAGATACCAAGTGTCCCGTTTCCTTCCACACGAAAGAGGACACTTATGAGTTGGTGAGCATGAGAAATCATGAACACAATCACGAAATACCCGCTGTTTGGCCGGAAGTTGCCGGAGGTCAGATCACCGAGGAACTTCCCACGGTTAAAATGCCTCAGGAGGAAATTGGAACATCGGACTATATTTTAACAAAAAACTCAAAGGGTCGAGATGTGATCCTCTACCAGAACAGTCGGTTCTATTTGGACTACTCAAGGAAGGACGGCAAAATCGTCTTCCGATGTTCTTCTGTGGCAGGTTAGTTGGATACAGTAGAGCAATTCTAGGCCAAATTGGTCGGTCGCTGACCGGACGCTCTCCGATTTTTTTTTTCTTCGAAACCTTGTACATATGCTGGTAACTACCCGAAATCACAACTTTCATTATTTTTTTTAGTTCGTTTATTTTTACAGACAAGTTTCAAGGAACCGAATTCTTGATAACATTTCAATTACTATATACAAACAGTTTTCTCAACTCTATAGTTGGTAAAGGAGAAAACCTATTACTCGCGGTCGGCTCGAGTTTAGAAGGGTGACATATTTTTTCAGAAAAAGAATGGGATATAAGGAGATTGTAACAATGTTGATGAACACACTCAATTCTTAAATCTATTCGTATATTTACTGTGTATTTACATTTCAACTTATTCTACTGCTTAGCAAGAGGATTAATTGTGTCGTCTAGTTGCAACACCGGTCAACTTCTCAGATACGAGAAATTGTTTTTTTTTCGGTTTTCTAGACCTTAGATACATTATTCCACTTATTGAACAGCCGCCGATCCAGATCACTGCAGGGGCTGCTTCCTCTTTTTCGGTTCCTTTAGGCACTTCACCCCGAAACTCATTAAAGAGCAAAAAAAACTCGAAGGGGATAAAAAAACTTCGAAACAATGCTTGTAACAAAGAAGCCAAAAACCACATCCAGCTCCGGCAAGCAATTGACGAGGAATGAAAATTTCATTATCATATGACCAATTTTTATTCTGCCTGGTTCTTTAAGGGCGTATGCAGAAACATTGATTTCAAGGTGTCTGATCAAAATATTATGTACGGCAAAGTTTAAAAATTATTAAACTATTTAGAAAAAAATACCTTTTAAATACACCGTTAAAAAATCTTATACAAAAATTGAATTCAATGTTAAAAATCTCAATATCTCAAAAGACCATCCCATCGGTGTTTTTACATATATTTTAATTAGAAAAATCTCTCAATTCATCAAATTTTGTCATTTAGTAGTGCGATGTCGGACTCCTAAAAATAGAGATATGATTTTTTAAATTATTTAATTTCAATACTTTATATGATTGTGAAAATAGTGGTTTCGGGTAGTTGTCAGCATTTGTACACAGTTTCAAAAAAAATCCTAGCGGGTCGCGTCAAAATCTGCCGTTTTCCGGTTAATTTGGCGTTGTTTGCTTGGTAAGAAAATGAAATGTGAGTTTATTTTTTTTTGCCTCTTCAATTTCAGGTTGTCGCGCCACCGTTTTCCTTCTACCAAACAAAACCCTGCTCGTTAGCCGTGATCTAGTGCACACTCATGGGACGACGTCAATAATGGGCGGATTGATGAATCACTCTCTCTCAATGATGGACCAGGACGGAGACAACAAATCGGACGATGAGATTCAAATTGTACCGCCTCCTGATCCTTTGAGCATTGACGGGAACAATTCGATCGATCCCGCTTCCTCATCGTCATCCTTACAGTTGCCTAAATTTATCGTTCATCATGGATACCATTATAAATTCGTTTCGAAGAATGTCGAAGATCGTACGGCATTTTGGCGCTGTTCAAACTACGAAGCCAAAATGAACTGTCAGGCATCCATCTTTACTACTCTGGCCGGAGAGGTGATACGAACCAACAATATGATGCACAACCACAAGGCAGAGGACTACAACAGTGCTTCGGCGAACAATAGTCTGGCCAAACGGAAAGCACTCATCGGTTCGCGTGATTACAAAATTGTGAAAAACTGGAAAAATCGCGATGTGCTTGTGTTCCAGCAGTGTCGGTATTTCCTGCATTATGTGCGAAAAGATGGGAGAAAAGTGTGGCGATGTTCGGCAATCCGAAGTTGTCATGCCGCGGTTTACTTGGGAGCAGACGGTCGGGTTGATCAGGTCAAAGGTGAGCATGTGCACGATATAAGACAGGAAGGGGAACCAAGGAGGAGACGAGCGAGGAGATCTCGTCTAGAGATTATGGAGCACGATGGACACAGCGGAAATGGAAATGGAAACGGGAACGGGAACGGGAACATTCATCCTGGAAATGGAAACGAATGGATCGATTACAGTGACTACGGAATGCAGATGAACAGCAGTAGTAATGACAACAATTCCTTGTGGGATAACTTTAACCCACATCAGATGGCTGCGGGAATAGTTGGTGATAGTGGAGAAAATTTTGATTTTAGTTATCATTCTGTGTTTGGTAATCAACCTAGTTTTGGGGGAGATTTTGGATTGCTCGGGGATGGAACAGATGCGACCGGTTTGGAAGATGATGATGAGGGTCTTCCATTGGAACCGGATGTTAGCTTCCACGAAAACGAGAATTATGAAGCAGTGGTACAGATGGAAGATAATGAGTAATTATTATTTTATTTTTTATTAGTAATTATTACTATTTTTAAATGAGAAAATATTTAACCTTTTTTAGCAAAATAGAGTTAGGTTATAAGCGTGTCGCCACGCGAGCATACCTGAGAAAAAGTTGTTTATTTCGGCGAAAATTTTCCTATTAATTAGTACTGTTGAAAACATACAAATTTATGTTCAGAGAAAGCGAAAGTATTCATTTTAGGAATGTCCCTTGTTAAGACAGTTTATAAACCATTGTGAGATACGCGAGAATAAAGTGAAGTAACTTCCTTTAGTTTATCATTCATTGCAACGCAAGTGCATATAACCAGCAAACAAAGATAACAATATCTCATTTCTTATATGGCAGAGAAAGAGAGCTAGAAAATAATATTCCTATAAATGACTTTAGTTAAATATTCGACTCATATATTATTTTTTTCAAAAAAAAAAACAAAACGTAAATGAACTAACACACACACACACACCCACACACGGAAAAAGATGAATCGCAATTTTACATGGCCCATTTGCACATTTAAATACTACATTATTCATATGATGCAAATATATTAATGAAATTATATATGATATTTATTATTATTTATTTCATAGAATTTTATGATACATAATATCACATCAATAAATATGGCTCACATAGCGGCAGTGGCGTAGCGTGGCCGGGTGACACCCGGGGCGGTTTGTTACCCCTCCAACAATACTTAGTTTTCGTTTTCGAATGAAAAATCAAATTTATATTTATTACAATATTAGATATAACGAATAAGAAATCATTCACACAGTTCAGCTTGAAGCGATCGGACGCTTTGTGCTATTGTGCTCGCGTTTCGGTAACAGCTATTGTTATTGGCTGGTGTTTTTTCCTCAACCAAGTGTGCTTCTTCCATCGCGTGTTAATTGTGGGAACAGTGAAGTGCGCTCAACAATTCCCACCAACTGGAGTGAATAGCTTCTCACAGCAGATACTGGTGAAGGTCTATAGAGAGACACTTTTGATCGCCGAATCATCGCCATTTCCACCGCCGACGTAGGTGCGCTCGCTCACCAATACACCTACAGCAGTGTAATAATAGACGCCAACACGTGATCAACTGGACGGTGCAGAACGAGTCGAATATTATCTGCGCGGGGTGCGCATTTAGGTGAATACGCATAAAAATACATTTAGAGAAAATATATATAAATATTATATTTTATTTTATTTTTTTCTTGAAATAGTATATTTTTTTATTTTATTATTGTGAAATATTTAAAAAAAAATAGAATTTAAGTGCCATTTATAATGGCAGAAGGTGGGGGGTCTCCGAATATGGAGATCTCAGACAATGAAACCAATGAATCCCCCCCATCAGGTAAAAAAGGGAAAACACTTAAACGTGTTCCTAAATCGCAAGATGTTTCTTCTGGGGACGAATCAGCTCATGCTAATAAGCCCCCTCATAAAAAAATCGCAAATCTCTCCTCTCCACCTCTTGACGCTCCCACCCTACCTTCGACTTCGGGTTCCCTTTCTGTTATCCCCGCTACCACTCAATCCTTACCTTCGCCTACTCCCCATGTTGTCTCCCTTCCCACTCAATCCTTGTCCTCGTCTTCCCCCTCTGTTACCTCGTCTTCCCCCTCTGTTACGTCCTCCCCCCGTGTCAAGGTTTATCCAGAAGATGCATCTGGAACTGGCCCATGGGTTGTTTTCTTTCGGCCCAAACCAAATGGAAAAGCTTTGAAAGTCATGCAGATCGCGAAAGATCTGGCAAGGTATACCTCCGTGTCGGAAATTTCGAAGGTTAGACCAAACAAATTGCGAGTTGTCGTGACTGATCGAAAGGACGCAAACAAGATTGTTGTCGACCAGCATTTTACAATTGAGTATCGGGTTTACATTCCCTCTCACGTAGTTGAAATTGAGGATGTGATAACCGAAACGGGTCTGACGTGCGAATACATTACGAGTGAAGGTACTGGCCGTTTTAAGAAACTGCCCTCGATGACTGTTAAGATCTTGGGTTGCCGCCAGCTCGGAACAGTCTCCCATGAAGGGGGTGAAACCAAATTTACGCCGTCCGACTCGTTTCGAGTCACCTTCGCTGGTTCAGCTCTCCCGGACTACGTGATGGTAGAGAAATTGAGGTTAGCCGTGCGACTTTTTATTCCGAAGCCAATGATTTGTCAAAAGTGCAAGTCAGTTGGTCATACGGCTGCTTATTGTGCCAATAAAGAACGCTGTGCCACTTGCGGAGAGCAACATGTGGGCGAAGCCTGCAGTGCGACGGTAAAAAAGTGTCCATATTGCGGGGGAACCCCACACGTGCTCTCAGCTTGTGAAGCATACAAGAGTCGCTGGGAGAAACAGAAGCGCTCTTTGAGGGAACGCTCTAAACGCACTTTTGCGGAAATTTTGAAGGGCGCTTCTCCACTGGCTCAACAACAACAACCAATCAACACACATAATGTTTACGCCACGTTGCCAGTTGACGAAATGGAAGCGGATACAGCTAACGGGGGCACGCCGCCTATTTCTCAAGGGAATCCCCGGCGCAAAAATGTGACCACTCCCAACGTTCAAGGACAAGTCCCTCCGGTGATACCCCCAGTTAGTTTGCCTAAAAAAACGAGTGCAGCGGACAAGCAAAATCAGGTTCCTCCTGGCTTCCGTGGGAATGGTTCACCTTCGAACGACCCAGCATTCGAGGGAACATCAAAAACCCCAAATGTCCCTGTTTTTCCGTCAAGTTCAACTTCCCAATCGGGATTCATAAAGTTGTCCGACCTTGTGGATCAAATTTTCACGTGTTTCAATGTTTCCGACTCCATCAGAACCATTGTCACCGCAATGCTTCCAGTATTAAAGACAATTTTGCAGCAATTGATGCAAACATGGCCCCTCCTTGCAATGATTATCTCTCTTGATGTCTAATTTAAATAGAGAGGTCGGAGATATCACTGTTTTACAGTGGAATTGTCGTAGTCTTATCCCTAAATTGGATACATTCAAATTTTTAATTCATAAGTTCAATTGTGATGTTTTTGCTCTGTCCGAAACTTGGCTTTCTTCGCAAGATGATCTCTCTTTCCACGATTTTAATATTATACGCTTGGACCGATATGACAGATACGGAGGGGTGCTATTGGGGATCAATAAGTGCCACTCATTTTTCCGAATTGATCTTCCACCTATTGGTGGGATCGAAGCTGTTGCTTGTCATGCAAACATCAGAGGCAAAGACCTCTGTATTGTCAGCTTGTATTGGCCTCCGAGAGCTGCGGTTAGCCGCAAGCAACTTGCTGACACGTGCTCACTCTTTCCTTAGCCACGGTTGATCTTGGGAGACTTCAATTCTCACGGAACCGCCTGGGGGGAACAGTACGATGACAACCGTTCATCGTTGATATATGACCTTTGTAACAGCTTCAATATGACCATTTTGAATACTGGGGAAACAACACGTGTACCTAAACCACCTGCTAAGCCAAGTGCTCTTGACCTCTCGCTTTGCTCGAACTCACTATCGTTAGATTGCAAGTGGAATGTAATACAGGATCCCAACGGTAGTGATCACTTGCCAATCAAAATTTCCATCACCACTGGGTCGAATTCTTCTGAATCTATAAATATGGCATATGACCTCACAAGACACATTGACTGGAAAAAATATGCGGACGCGATTGCTCTAGCCATCAATTCCAGAGATGGTTTACCTCCATTGGAGGAGTATAACTTCCTTTCTCGTTTGATCTATGACAGCGCAGTTCGCGCTCAAACGAAACCCATCCCAGGTTCCACCATTTGCCGAAGACCTCCCAATCTATGGTGGGATAGCCAATGTTCCAAGCTTTATATAGAAAAATCGAATGCATTCAAAGCTTTTCGGAAACGTGGAACTCCTGAAAATTTTCAAACGTATTTAGCCCTTGAGAATCAGTTCAAAAATTTGATCAAAGGGAAAAAACGTGCTTATTGGCGAAATTTCGTGGGAGGTTTGTCACGAGAAACGTCAATGAAAAAATTATGGAAAGTGGCTCGAAACATGAGAAATCGCTCTTCAACGAATGAAAGCGAAGAATATTCACATCGATGGATTTTTTATTTTGCACGGAAGGTTTGTCCCGATTCCGCTCCCGTGCAGAAAATTGTTCGAGATATACCACAAGATAGGTGCGATCTTGATTCCGAGTTTTCGATGGTAGAATTCTCTCTTACTCTCCTTTCATGTAACAATTCTGCTCCGGGATCGAATAGAATTAAGTTCAACTTGCTGAAAAACCTCCCTGATGTGGCGAAACATCGCTTGTTGAATTTATTCAATCGGTTTCTGGAACATAATATTGTTCCAGATGATTGGAGACAAGTACGAGTTATAGCTATTCAAAAACCCGGAAAACCCGCGTCCGACTTCAATTCGTACCGCATAATAGCAATGCTGTCTTGTATACGGAAATTGTTGGAGAAAATGATCTTGTTTCGCCTTGATCGATGGGTTGAAACGAATGGTCTACTCTCAGATACACAATATGGGTTCCGCAGGGGCAAGGGGACGAATGATTGTCTTGCGTTGCTTTCTTCAGAAATTCAAATGACTTACGCCGAAAAAAAACAAATGGCTTCAGTATTCTTGGACATAAAGGGACATTACACTCTCGGGGACTGCCGCCTCTATTGAATAATATGTTATATAACTTGCTTTGTGAGAAACATTTGAACTTTTCTCATGGAGATTCGACAGTAAGCCGGGTCTCCTACATGGGACTCCCCCAGGGCTCATGTTTAAGCCCCCTTTTGTACAACTTCTATGTAAGCGACATTGACAATTGTCTTACACAAAATTGCAGCCTAAGACAACTTGCAGATGATGGAGTGTTGTCTGTCGTAGGATCAAACGAATCCGACCTGCAAGAACCCTTACAAGATACTTTGAACAATTTTTCAACCTGGGCCATTGGGCTAGGGATCGAATTCTCCACGGAGAAAACAGAGATGGTGGTTTTTTCTAGGAAGCATAGACCAGCAAAACCAAAGCTTCAACTTTTGGGTAAACCGATCACTCATGCTATGTCATTCAAGTATCTTGGGGTCTGGTTCGACTCCAAATGTACTTGGGGGGCCCATATTAGGTATCTGAGTAAAAAATGCCAACAAAGAATAAACTTTCTCCGTACAATTACCGGCACATGGTGGAGAGCCCACCCCGAAGATCTTATAATGTTGTATCGAACAACTATTCTCTCAGTGATGGAGTATGGAAGTTTCTATTTTCAATCAGCTGCCAAAACACACCTCATTAAACTCGAGCGAATTCAGTATCTTTGTCTCCGTATTGCGTTGGGATGTATGCCCTCAACGCATACCATGATTCTCAAGGTTTTGGCAGGCCTACTCCCACTAAAAGATCGCTTCAATTTATTATCTCTTCGGTTCCTCATCCGGTGTAAGGTTATGAACCCATTGGTGATCGGAAATTTTGAGCAACTGATCGAGCTTAATTTTCACTCTGGATTCATGAGTTCATATCATGAATTCATCTCCATGCAGGTTGTTCCTTCTTCGTATATTCCCAACCGTGTTTGTTTTCCTGACTACATCAATTCCTCTGTACATTTTGATCTGTTCATGAAGGAGAAAATCCATGGAATTCCAGATTATCTTCTATCGGGGATCGTTCCTACGATCTTTAATGCAAAGTATGGGCGTATCAATTGCGATAATATGTACTTTACTGATGGGTCCTCTATGAATGAGTCCACAGAATTTGGAGTGTTCAACGTATTTTTTAGCACCTCACACAGTCTTCAGTATCCTTGCTCAGTGTATATTGCTGAATTGGCAGCAATACACTGGGCGCTGGACAGCGTCGCCTCATGACCTGTTGAACACTATTACATTGTAACGGATAGTCTGAGCTCTGTCGAAGCTATCCGTTCAGTGAGACCGGAAAAGCACTCGCCGTACTTCCTTGAGAGAATACGAGAAATTTTGAGTGCTTTAACCAGACGCTGTTATGTCATTACCTGACTCATTAGCAAAGGTAGGTGCAATTGAAGGCGAGATTTATCAGCGTCAAATCGCCTTCAATGAATTTTATTCTTTAGTCCGTAAAAATACCATCGCTAATTGGCAACGCAAATGGAACGAAGATGAATTGGGCCGGTGGTTCCACTCAATTATCCCTAAGGTTAGCTTCAAACCATGGTTCAAAAGTCTGGACTTGAGTCGAGACTTTATTCGCACCTTCTCCCGACTCATGTCCAACCACTGTTCGTTAGACGCGCTACTCTTTCGTATTAATCTGGCCGACAGCAATCTTTGTGTTTGTGGCCACGGTTACCACGACATCGAGCACGTTGTTTGGTCGTGCGAGTTGTATCTTGTCGCCAGATCGAATTTAGAAAACTCCCTCAGTGCTAGAGGAAGACAGCCCAATGTGCCGGTGAGAGATGTGTTGGCTCGGTTAGACCTTGATTACATGTCCCAAATCTATATTTTCCTTAAAGCTATCGATATTCGTGTGTGATTATCCTTATATCCTTATATCCTTTGCGTGCAATTGGTCCCCTTGCTACAAACAGTAGAATAAGTTGAAATGTAAATACACAATAGATATACGAATAGATTTAAGAATTGAGTGTGTGAGATTATCATTATTGTAACAATTTCCTTATATCCCATCCTTTTCCTGAACAAATATGTCACCCTACTAAACTCGAGTAGACCGCGAGTAATCGGTTTTCTACCTTACTTACCTTAGATTTAGAAAATGTTTATGTATAGTAATAAAAATATAATTAAGAATTCGGCTCCTTTAAACTTATGTAACTGAGCCTGTAAAAATAAACGAATTTAATAAAAAAAAGAAAAAGAGATCACAGAACCTTCACGCGATGATGACCGGGACTGACAGTTACAAAGTAAAAAAATAAATAAAATATGGTTTATTTTGGATATCGAAATCTTATCAAATAAATATCTTAGGCCTTAGGCCTTAGGAGCTTAGGCCGACACTGACATTGAACAAGAGCTTCCCGTTAAGCGCACTTTCGCTCTCTTGTTGCGGGCTCGATGAATGCGCAGCATTAACGGTATGGGGCTTAACTTGTTACACATATCTGCTCCATCGTTGACCACAATTTTTTAATTAATTTCAACTCTGATAAGCCTCTTCATAAGATGCCACAGAAACATACACGGTTGGAAACAGTTTCGAACTCTCTGTAAGATTTGGTAGCGATTCTTGGAAGCCCTAATTCATGATGAACTGTAACACATCTAAAGCAAATTCATTAATGACATCATTAGGAATAATTTCCGCGGTCTTCAAATGTCTACGAAGCCTTGATATCTCTAGCAAAAGCTGGTTTTCCGAAACTTCATATTTGCCAGATTGTCAGATCGACTTTTTCAGTTCACTGTCAGGTACTCATAACATATGTCGAGCTTGAACTGCTATAAAAATTTCGACCGTTATTGTAATTTCCGATGAAAATGTCCAATGCATTCTAATATTCCCTCTTCCATCGTTGGCCCGGGTCCGGAAGGTCTTTCGCCTGGTTCATTTTATCTTATCTAGCTATCTAGAAGTACTTATCTTAGGAATTCTCCTTTCAGTAGCAAATATTCAATCAATAGATTTAATAAAATCTTCTTAATGGCCATTTCGACTTGATTGTTCCTTTCAACAGTGAAAAAAAAAACCAGCGCATTGAGTCTGATCACAACGTTACTCAGAGTTGGTCCTTTGGTTTGCAAACATTCTGCGCTGGCGATCGTGCGAAGAAGCTTCCATGATATATTACGCTTTGAAAACAGCAGAAAAATATCTAGTTCTCCGGGAAGACGAGCCGTGCATTCAATTAAATGACAATGTTAGCTGATCAACTGGATGAATAAATTTTGATATCCTATCTGCGTCGTAAAATTTATGATTTCATGATTTCCCAGTATATAAAATGATTAGGCTAAATAGAACTCGTGAAAACCAGAAAAAACAAACGATTCGGATTTTATTTATCGTGATTCGTTATTTAACATCTGGAATTCTGGATCGTAAGGGCATCATTTCGACATACACATCCGCACGATGAAAAAAATTAAAAATTGTGACACGCAACTGAGCTCATGAAAAACTCAAGCATAATTTAAGAGAAAGAGAGAGAAAAGAATAAATGCACTTAGCTTTGTAGAATCCATCTTCACTGCCGTAAAGCTGATTCTCATTCTCCGCTCTCCGCTCCTGCTCCGATTTTCGCTCGGAAAACTGCTTCGCACTATACACACATACAATCTAGCACTTCGGTGCATTAAATTTGAAAATTTAAACAAAGGTCAACAAACGAACGGATCCAGGTTTTGCGTTTCAGTGATCTGTTTCTAAAGCATTCATTTCTTTCTTCAAACTCACAAAGCTGAAAATACACTTTCAAACGAGCGCTTCAAACTTTTCACAAAATCACAGTCCTTTTATTGGCATCACACTACCGACGCTTCTGGGAAAAAAAGGAAAAAGGATCGGAGCGACCAAACACCACGTCTGTACTCGTTGACTGCTCTCGCCAGTCTCCACTTAGTTCATCCGGTAGAGATATATTAACGCTCAAAACTTTGTACTCCGAATGTAACTCCCCCGTTCTCGAGACTTTGAATTTACACCCCAGTACAGAAATGAACGTGTAGTATGACGAAATAATGAACATATAAAAACCAAGAAAGATTCTATTTTTTTTTGGCAGACTTATCTCACTTCTTAACTAGGCGAACCTAGCCAGAATTTTCACCTGCCCCCGGGCTTCTGAATGCCAAAGGGGGACTAGGCTCTGCGAAATGCACGTATCTGCATGCTCGTGCTGTTTCAGTCCTGACCGAGAAATTGTCGGACAATCGCGCAGGTGCTAAGGATGACCGACTTTTGGATGCCGGCCAATTCCTTCTCCATGTTCAACACCTTTAGCGCTTCCAGTAGTGTCTTCGGGATAATTCCAGTTCCAGAGAGAACGACTGGAACAATTCTTGGGACCTCCCTTAGCCCCCACAGTTCCTTGAGCTCCACGGCCAATGGTCGGTACTTGCAGATTTTGCGACCGTGGGTCTCCTCCAGATTCTGGTTCAGTGGAATAGCGACATCGATGATGGTGACTTTGCGGTCGCTCATGTCGTAAACCATTATATATGGACGGTTGTGGTGGATCGAGAGGTCGGTCAGAACAGTGCGATCCCAGTACAGCTTGAAACGGTCATTTTCCAGGACAGGTGCAGGCAGGTACCGGTAGTTTGGTACGTTGTCTTCCAGTAGAGCACATTGGAGCGCCAGTTGTCGATGAACAATACGGGCCTCGTTGTTGTGGCGCTCGGTGTAGGCTGCGTTGGCCAAAACGGGACAGCCTCCCATAATGTGCTCTATGTTTTCACCTGGTTGATGGCACATCCGGCAAATGTCATCAACGTCTTGATGCCAGACGTACCGCCTGCAGTTTCTCGTCGGCATTATCCTGTCCAGGATGGCTATCATGTCGGCTTCTACTACTGAAGAGAGTTCACCACACGTTAACCACAGATTAGATGCGGCCTTGTCGACGTGTGGCCGGTCCAGTTGATGGGGGTGGGTACCATGCACGTAGCACCTTGTTGAAGCACTCAGCTATCTTTGGATGTGCGACGGTTAGCTTCTTGTGCCAGAAGTTCTGAACACCATCGGGGCCCGGTGCTGCCCAGTTCTTCAGGTACCGCGAGGCTTCGCGGACATCGTTTTCTTCGACGATGATAGCTGGCATCTCTCCAATTTCACCACAACTCTTCTCCTCCCGTCTTAACCACATTTGCCCGTCGCGATGTTGTACTGGGGTCTCCCAAATACCAGCCCAGAAGTTCGTCACATCGCTAATATCTGGCAAACCTTCGCGGTAGTCGGGCTTCTCGTCGCTAATGTGGTCGTAGAACGCCTTTTCGTTATCTCTGAACATCCGATTTTGTTCCTGGCGCTTTGTAGAGTCAGAGTAACGTTTCAGCCGTTTAGTTAGGACGCTCAATTGCTGTACCAGTGTGTCGAGTTTTTCCGTCAGCTGGTGAGCTCCCAGCTGGCGAAGTTCAGTAGGCCGCACGATCACAGCAACTTGGCGACATAATTTCGCCGATCTGCTGCCTCTTTTGTACGCCATCAGTCTTCCAATTGCGGCGCGCTTGTTTAGGATCCGTTGCTCCAATCTCCTTCGCCATGGAGGCTCACGCCTTTCACGGAGATGTTGGAGCAGTTCGCCTCTTGGCCTAATACGGTATCCTAAACTTTTGGCGGTCGCCACAACAGCACAGTAAACTTTCAGTTGCAGCTCCTCCATGTTCTCAGCATAAACCAAGTGCAGCGGAAGAACGTGCTCGTTCATGAGCTTTACTGCACTTGTCAGCCTGCGGGAATGCTGCAACTTCGGGATCCTGGGGCGCGACAATGGGTCTGTGTCGCGGAACTGTGAGATCGCCTCGTCGTAGTGGAAGACCAGATCGCGTAGTAGTTATTGATCTGGATGTGGGTCTTCCGGCTCAGGGGGTTGTTGTACTGTGGCCTCCACTGGTGCTGATTCGCGTGCCCCACTCGCGAATGAATTGCTCAGCCGTACAGAACTTCGTCTCGACACATCGCTTGCTCTATTGTTCCTGGAGCTTATTTCTCTCTGCACCTGCTGCTTGATCTCGTCGATTTGCGTTTGGGAGAGCATGTTGTTGCGTACTATCGCTCTACGCCTCGCGTTCATCGCTTTCTGATCAAGCCTCCCGACGAACTCTGGATACGCTTCCTCGAACATTGTTAGTATTCGAGGGCGACCGCTCATGTCCGTCTCCAAAGCAGTGCAGATGTAATAGGCGCGGATCACGAATTCGTTCATTTCGTGTGTCCACATGATCCGGCGCCTAGTGGTACCCACGAGTGTGGACGACTGCCGTCTGGCAGTCACAACACGCCTCGTAGGCGCAGCGTTTCTTGGGTGATGTCGATGGCTGCTGTTTCCGTGTGGCGGTAGCTCTTCGGGTTGAACCCGGCTGGTGGCCCGCTCTTGCACCTCGCCCTCCAGCCGCTGGCCGCTCGCTCTTACGCCCGTTCCAGGACCAGCTCCAGTTCGGGGACCCTCCTCGGGCGATCGCATTGTAAGTATTCTTCGTGAACGTAGCTCCATTTTCTGAGTGTATCTCCTTTGCCCGGGAGACAGCGGGTTGGCAAGGCCTCCATGACCCGGGAGGCCTTCCCCGGGAGAGATATAGCCCGATTTAAAAATGTCGTCATATGATCTTCGTGGAGGCGTGAGATAGGAACATTTGAGACCAACGGGCAGGCTCCTACCCTAGTGTTGATCCCCATTTGAGAACCTTTTTTTTTTTTTCTTTCGGCGAACATGGTAGTTTGTATGCCTCAGGATAGCAACCGTAGCTGCTTGTGTTGTGTTTTGTGTATTGTTGTATTGTTTTTTTTTCATCCGCTTTAGCCATTGCTGCCGCACGGGGCCTACTCGAGATGAGCGAGTGTAAGGCGTGTGACGGCAAAATAATGATTAGCGATGATCCTGTCGCTTGTGTAGGTAAGTGCGGTGTTCGATTCCATCGGCGCTGTACTTCACTTACAAAGGAAACAGCGAAACTGATTGCAGATAATGCGAATATTCAGTTTGTATGTGACGAATGTTTGTCGAACCAGAAATGTGGCGTGCGAGATGATGGTTTAGATGTTGTGGGATTGCAAAGAGAGATGGAAAAGGTCTCGCTTTCTCTCACTAGCATTCAAGAAAACATCATCGAGCAAATAAACATTGCGATTGAGAAGGAAAGGGATAAGCTTGTTAAATCTTTCGACGAGCTTTCCAAAGAGAAGCTTGCAAGCTTGGAAACCAGTGTTGCCAAAAAGTTTGAAAATATAAAAAGTTTATTCTCTGAAAAAAATTATGTAGATAGGGACACAGCTGTTATGAACAGGAAGCGACATGTTAGTCCAAGCACAATTAGTGCCAATTTGGACACACAGAGTAAAAAAATTATGTTGATGAATAACAATAATGATTTCATGCAAAAAGGTAATTTGAAAGAAAAGGTGATGCTGAATAATAATAGCAAGAACATTGTAAGTTATGCGAATGTCGTTGCTCGTAAGGCTCGTCCGGTGATTGTGGTGAAAGCAGTTGAGTCTAATAAAAAGAGTGAAGAAACAAGAAAAATTTTAAAAACTAAATTAGATCCCAAAATACACAAAATAGCCAATTTCAAGAACGGGAAAGATGGCTCGATTATTGTTGAATGTGCGGAAGGGGATAATGTAGAAAATGTAAAACAAAGAATTGAAAGCAATCTTGGAGAGAGGTTTAATACGTTTATACCAAAACCAATCAAACCAAAATTGAAAATTATTGGGATGAGTGATCAATATTGGTTTTTATCGATAATTTAAAAAGTCAGAATGATAACATTTCTATCACTGAAAGTTGTTGCGAAGTATGAAAATCCACGCTTGAAATATAATAAATATAACACGATTATTGAAGTTGATCATGACACTTATGGCCACCTGATGACTGCTGGTAAAGTAAGTGTTGGGTGGGATAAATGTAATGTGATTGAAGCCTTTAATGTTCTGCGATGTTTCAAATGTGGAGATTTTGGACATAAGAGCACCGACTGCAAAAAAGAACAAACATGTTCAAGATGTAATGGAAAACATAAAACATCTGAGTGTTCATCAACAGAATGGAAATGTATAAATTGCTTGAAAGTTAAAAAGGAACAAAAAATGAATTTGGATGAAAATCATCCAACTTATAGTACACAGTGTCCTGTGTATCGGAGATTGCTGGAGAAGAAAAAAAGCAACATTTTTCAAACTAAATAGCAATTTCGGAAAACTACATGTGAAAGTAAGTTGGCAATAATCTATTTGAATATAGCTGGGCTTTGTACAAATTACGCAGAAATGCGATTACTTGTAGAAAACGTGCGTCCTCAGACGGTTCTCGAAGCTACTAGAATTTCTAAACATAGTAGAACTCTGATTGATCACGTCCTTTCAAATTTTGCTACTGTTCATTCTTCGACCGAGGCCAAATTTAAAATAACTGACCATGAGACAATTTTTGTTTACATTGAGAATGGACAGCATGACAGTGATGGAAATAAAGTAAAGATCAAATGTTGGAAACGATATTCTAAAGAATCCATGTCTCAGCTTGTGTCGGCAAGCCTGGATTTTGTGGCAATGACTGGACATCTGAATGATAAAGTAGCTGTTCTAACTAATATTTTGAGAGAGTGTACGAATAAATTAGTAGTTGAAAAACATATTGATTTGAGCAATTCGAACAGCTGGTACTCTTTGGATCTGATGCGCCTCAAACGCAAAAGAGACAAAAAGTACAAAAAGTTTTTGAGAACTAATTCAGAAAACCATTGGAACATGTACACCTTAGCGCGGAACATATATTCACGGGCCTTGAAAAAGACTAGATGTGAATATATACAGAGGAAAATCGATGAACATCAAAATAATAGTAAAGGACTATGGAGAATATTAAAAACATTATTAAATTCGAAAAATAGTATACCGCGTTCCATAGTTTTCGGAGGGTCAGAAGAACAGTCAGACCAAATTATTGCAGATAAATTTAACAGTTATTTCGTTAATAGTGTTCTGCTGATCAACCAAAGTATTGCGTTGGTCAGAGAACCTGACGAAATAATACAGCCGAATACTATCAATAGCAGACTATTTGCTCCATTTGTTTTTCACCTATCACTTTTGTTGAATTGAAAGGTATCTGTTTTTCATTGCAAAAATCGGCTGGTACCGATAATGTCAACGCGAAAGTGCTTCAAGATTGCTTTCACATCATTGGACACGATCTGCTGGACCTGCTAAATGGCTCTTTACGAACTGGGCACGTGCCAAAGGTTTGGAAGGAATCCCTTGTGATTCCAATTCCCAAAGTTAATGGGACGGATAAAGCCGAAGAGTACCGCCCTATTAACATGCTGCACATATTAGAGAAACTGTTAGAACTTGTTGTGAAAGGTCAGCTGATACATTTTATAGATAACTAGTTAACCCGGCAAACTTCGTTGCGCCCATTTACTTGATTAATTCTCGAGTAATGCAGAAATTTGTGTTTTATTTGTATGGCAGCCACCCCTAAGAGAGGGGGGAGCGGTATCTAACCACCATAGAAACATTCATTGCACCCTAAAGTTTCCATATGCCTAATTTGGTTTAATTTGCTTGATTAATTCTCGGGTAATGCAAAAATTTGTGTTTCATTTGTACGGCAGCCCCCTCTAAGAGAGGGGGAAGGAGTATCTTAACACCATAGAAACATTTATTGCATCCTAAAACCTCCACATGCCAAATTTGGTTTCATTTGCTTGATTAATTCTCGAGTAATGCAGAAATTTGTGTTTCATTTGTATGGCAGCCCCCCCTTTGAGTGGGGGAAGGACTGTCTAACCATCATAGAAACATTTATTGCACCCTAAAACTTTCACATGCCAACTTTGGTTTCGTTTGATTGATTAATTTCCGAGTAATTAAAAAAATTGTGTTTCATTTGTATGGCAGCCCCCTCTAAGAGAGGGGAAGGAGTATCTTATCACCATAGAAACATTTATTGCATCCTAAAACCTCCACATGCCAAAGTTGGTTTCATTTGCTTGATTAATTCTCGAGTAATGCAGAAATTTGTGTTTCATTTGAAGAAAATGTGTATTTCACACGTAAAATCTGTTTTGTAAACAGGTTTTATATTTTTTTTCCTAAAACATTCATTTATGTTTTCAATTGATAAAAATTAATAAAATTTATTTACAGGTTAAACTACCATGTTCGTACTGATGATGATGATTTTTTTTTGTTTTGTTTATGTATATTGTAAAAAAAAAGTAATAAGTGTTGTCTACGAGAGTTTGAGCCTCGCGCGCGTTTGGTCGGCCTGGACTATGTTAATGGAACACTGGCAGAACACTGATACATAATGAAATTTTTATGTGGGTCTGAAGTGGAAACTGGAATGGGGATAGCTCATTCAGAATTGTCGTAAACTATCTTATCATTAGATGGTTATATCGAGTATTTGTGAATGTGGCAGATCTCTATCATGTTCTAAGTAGACACTTTTAGATATTGGGTTCTCTTCCCAATCTGTCAAGGATCTTCCCGGGTTGGAAATTTTCTTGACATGCCTTAAAAAAACTTTGGGTCTGAAGTTGGGATTATCATTATGATAATGTCGATAAGGATAGGACCATTGTTTTTCTTTTAAAGTTTTTGCCTATTTATGATGGTCGATTAATAGAAATTCATGCCTGCAACAGAGTCAGTTCGCTGTTTTGTTTTATAATACTGATATCTTAATTTGGTTAAATATAAATATTATCTATTAGATAAATCGGCCAGTTCAAACCTTTGTAGGGGTATGAGGTGGGTCATCATCATCATATTAAGGCTACGATGGATGGAATACAATGATTCGTGCGAATATCGGGTGGATTATCTGATTCATTTGAGTCCCGCAGGGGGCTTCGACAAGGTGACGGTTTCTCTTGCCCACTGTTCAACATTGAGCTAGAGGGTATCACGAGCGGTGATTAACTTGCGTGGTACGATTTTCAATAGTGACTGGATCTTCATCTGCTTCGCTGATGATGTAGACATTGTCGGCAGAACATTTGAGATGGTAGCTAAACATTACACCAGGCTTAAGCACGAAGCAGAAAGAGTTGGACTGAGAATCAATGCGTCTGAAACCAAATACATGCTGGCTTCCGGATCCGAACCCGACAGGACTTTATTAAGTTACCCGTAGGACCATCCTCAGAGATGAACAGCGATTGAATGAAACCTAGGGCAAATTACGACATTCCATACAATGTAATCGAACCTTCTCGTTCAGTATAATGGGTCGAAAATGAGAATCAGAACAGATGCCGAAGTGTATGGTCCCAGAACAAAAATCTCGTGGCTATGGGAAACTAGCCAACAGTTAAACAATGTCCACGTGGACAGCCAGGTGGAGGGGTATAATCAATGTCCACGCAGGGTGTAGTATGATTTCAAATCCCATTTCCAAATCTCATTTCAAATCCCATATTTCATAGGCCATATATCATTCCATAACCCATTTTTTAAATCCATCCCCAAAACCCATCCTCATAAGCAGTTGATTGTTTCTTAATAAATGACTCATGCGTAGTCACTTCGATTTACAATTCCCATGAAACATTCCTCAAGCACAACTGCATTATTTAGTTAATTGCTTTTCCCCACATTCATTCATAGAAACAAGCCAACGTGCGCTGACGATATGAATGTACTCTTACATCATATCGCGCGCAGCTAAAGGCAATAAACCAGTAGCCAAAACAAACCTAGTTCTATTCTGATGAAATACGCGACCATATACAAAGTCGTCGTGACACTTTACGATTTCCCATGAAATCGATATGCGCGCTTACGAGTGCAGTAAGCATTATTATTTCTTGACCCCATTCACATCGAACACTGCATTCGATTGATTGGCTATTCCCCTTTGAAATCAACTTGGCTCCTCCCAGTGAAACTCTACACAAATTGTTGTAACTACTAGCTTAGGACTTTAGTAACCAGTGTTAAGGGAGTTCTAGAGACTCACGCCACGCGATAGGTCGTGTTGAGTTTTCTTCAGATAATTTAATATAAAGAGTATCGTGTCTTTGGTAAAAAAAAAAAGAGAAATAAAGTGTATAGAAGTTATTTGATGTTGACCGTGTTTGTGAACTAAAAACAGTTGATGACAACCGTGAGTTGAGCATGGGTAGAAAAACATTTGATGGCGACCGTGTTTTAAAAAGAATTCATGCAATCTTCGGATGCGAGTGCGATATGATAGTGCTCGACACGTAAAACGAGCCACAGGAAAAGCGATCCGATGTAACAGCTCTAGATGTGCGACGGTATTTGAATTCATCGGAAAATCGGCGGAATTCCAGGAGATCCAGTGCAATATTATTGAGGATGAAAGTGAGCAAGAGTACTGCGGTGCAAGAGTGAAATGAAGTTCGCTGATAAGAATTAGTAATCGAAATTCTTGGTGTGGCTGAGTGAAACAAAGCAAGAAAAAGTGTGTGCAAAACCAACCAGCCGTATCACAACAATGTACTAAACTGTGATAGTAAATGTGAACCCAAAAATTGGAGTGAACAAAGCATGGACGTTACTGATTATCACTTCAGAACTTTTTTATCGCAGTGCGAAACGGTGCCAGAGAAAAAAAAAAAGCAGCTAACTGAGTAGTGAGAGAAACAGTGCCAGAAGAAAGACTAACTGTATCGCAGTGCGAAAGGGCCATGTAAAAAAAAAAAAAAAAAAAAAAAAAGTCAGATAACGGACTGTAACAACAATTACCGAAGTGTCCAGTGAACAACGACCTGTGCAATGAACATGGAAAAAAGCTGCCTAAGAGTTGGCTCGCAAGTGCTCCTTGGAAGGCGAGACCACTGCCAGCAGTAAGGAACTGGCAGGCGGGTAGATAGAAAACCAAAAGAGGCGCAGAAGAAAATTCCCGGCGAAGGCCATCAACTAGCAGCAGCAGCGTGAGCAGCAAACAGATGAGCAGCAAATCAACCTAGACGGTGGTCCAAAGGAAGTTTTCAAGTAAATGATTAAATCTGTTTTTTTTATCGATTACGTCTGTAGATTATATACGATGAAAGTTCACTTCAGAAATTTTTTTTTAATCAAAATGATATGATGAAACAAGAGTGAGTTATTTGAAAAAAAAAAAGAAGACTAAATAAATGAAATGCAAGTAGATATTATACAATTAAATAATTTTTATCATTCAAATATCATCAAAGAATTAATGAAATAAATTAATGAAATAAATTAATGAATCACGAATGTAACACGAATAATAATGAAACTTTAAGGAATTCGAATATGAACTAACATGGGATTGTTTAGCTCTAAAAAGGTAACGAATACTGGAGATCCACAGGTCACAGTTCTAAATTACCTTGAGCAGCATTCTCGATTCCATGAAACTAATGAAGTTATATTGTGTGTGATTTTAATCATCACACTATTGCTTGCATTAAACAAAGTTTACAAACTGTATAAAAATTGTACGCGGACAGAAGCTTTGAGAGCCGCTCGAACTATCGCTGGTCTACAGGAGATAGCATAAAAACACATATGCGTATATACATTTTTTTTTTCTCTTCCTCTCTCCTCCTATTTAAAAATAAATTTAATCTTTTTCTCATCAATAATTAAATACAAATAACATACAAAATGATTTCGGAAGTCGAGCTCAAAGAATTTCTAGAATTCCTAGATGAAGTAGGAAAAGGTAAAGGAACGGGACCATTTGCTCCATTACAAACGAGCGAAGTATTCAATTCTTGGGAAGAATTGTTAACTCGAATACGTGAATTGCCTGGAGATGATCCAATTACCTGGATAGATTATGAAACTGGCAAGAGATTACACCAACAAAATGAGAAGTAGGGTGTACAAATTAAACGAACAAGTTCTCTTCAATGGATCGACTTAGAGAAATCGAATTCCATTTAAAGAAAGAATTTCAAAACCTAACCAAAAATAAACTTCGACCTAGGACCTTACAAAATATTGAAATAAAAAGACAGCAAATACAAGAAAACTTGGAGGAATATAGAATAGTTTTAAAAACATTCGAATTCAGAATCAATGCATCTAAGTGGAATGAAGAAGTAGAAACCTACGGAGCATTGAAGGTAATATACCAAAAGTGTATAAAATTACTTGACAATTCTCAAGTTATACAACGAGAATATGACAGTGAGCCGGAAACAAGCGAAAAACCTCCTGGCTTACTCCAATATTTGAAACCAGACACTGAAGACTCATTGTTAAGAGTGCGCAGTGAAATAAATCTGGTCAAGAGAAAATTTAAGCTCAAAATACTAGCAAAAATTGTAGTTTGGTATCTAAGAGCAAACAACAAAAAGATAATGGCGTTAAGTATTAAGACAGCTGCTGAACTAGCAACACTTATACCCACCTATGATGGAAGTCCAGGTGGAGTAAAATCCTTTATTGATGCAGTTAATCTGACTAGTACAATAGTACCAGATGTAAATAAAGCTGCAGCGATTCAAGTAATATTGACAAAGTTGAGTGGAAAAGCAAGAAACTTATTTTCCACAACTCCCATCGAATACGACGAGATCACAACCAAGATAAAGTCAAATTGTGAAGAAAAAGGAAATTCAGATTTAGCATTAGCTAATTTGAAAAATTTAAAATTGAAAAACGCCAATGAAATCGAGAATTTTATTAAACAACTCGATGTTTTAGCAGACAAATTGAAAGACACTTATATTAGAGAACAAATTCCTGACAATGTAGCGAGGAAAATGTCTCAAAAGGCAGCAATCCAAACACTTATCGACGAGACATCAAATAAAGAAACGAAAATGATGTTAAGAATTGGAAAATTTGATAATCTCCAAGAAGCCATCAATGTCATGGTGGAGAACGAGAAGACGGGAAATAGAGACACAAATGCAGTAGTACTGCATTCGATAAAAAACAGGCAACCAAACAATTCTGGACAGAATAATAACAAGTACTTAAACCACAATATTAACCATAGAAATTCAATGATGACCGATCGATTCAACCAGAGAAATTATTCTCAATGCGGATATCAGAATAGATACCCAAATAACAACAGAAATTTCAATCGGAATTGGCAACAATATCCCATTAACAGAAATTTCAACCAAGGGTCACAACAATATCCTACTCAAAGAAATTTCTACCAGAATAACAATAGAAATCCTAACGGAACTTACAATAGAAATAACATTCCAGCTAGGATGTACGCTGTAAATCATCAAAATATTCCTCGACGGAACGCACATACTAACAATAATCAATTTTATCCACAAATTGAATCGGATAATAATTGCCAAGCTTTGGTACCATTCAATAACAACAATACAGTACCTAACCCCAACAATCAAACGACGCAATCAGGAAATTACAATTCTGATTATTTTTTAGTCAACCAGTAACAATTGAACGCAGATGTCGACTAACTGGACAATTGTTACGGTCAGACTCACCGATTTTGACAATAAATTTAAATGCATCAAACTTTATTCAGGTCAAAGTGCACATGACTGGAAATAAAGTATGCAACCTAATCATTGACACCGGTGCAGATATTTCGTTGTTTAAAGCACGAAATATTCTCCCAACTCAACCTGTAAATAGTAACAATAAAATTAAATTAACCGGAATTACGGAAAACAGTGTAGAAACTTTAGGTATAACAAATACAGCTATGTGTTTTAATAATACTTTAACTTTAAATCATGATTTTCATCTAGTTACCGCAGACCTACCAATACAAGCAGACGGTATACTAGGAAGGGATTTTTTAATAAATTATAAGTGTTTAATAGACTATGAATATTGGCTACTTACCTTTAATATAGCTAATGTACAGATTTCAATACCAATAGAAGATAATTTAAAAGAAGGCTTCATGTTACCAAGCCGTAGTGAAGTAGTTAGAAGGATACCATATTTAAATATTATAGAAGATATGGTAGTTCATTCGGAAGAAATTTATCCAGGAGTTTTCTGTGGAAATACTATAATTTCACCAGCAAAACCCTATGTAAAATTTGTAAATACCACAAACAAACCTTTGTATATACACTATTCAGAATTTAAACCTACATTAAGTATTTTAAATAATTATACAATACTTAATAGTAATAACAAAAATAATAAGAGATTCGATGAAATTTTTAAAATCATAGATACAGAAAAAATCCCCATATATGCTAAAGACAAGTTTAAAAATTTAATTGCTAGATATCAAGATATATTTTGTCTCCCAGAGGAGGATGTGACTAGAAAGAATTTCTATTCACAGAATATTGTTCTTAACGACAAAGTACCTGTATATATTCCTAATTACAAGACGATTCATGCTCAACATAATGAAATAAATAGACAAGTGAATAAAATGTTAGAGAGTAATATAATCGAACCCTCGGTTTCACCATATAATTCACCAATTCTTCTTGTACCAAAAAAATCTTGTGACAATGACAAGAAATGGCGTTTAGTTGTCGATTTCAGACAACTGAACAAGAAAATTTTAGCAGACAAATTTCCTCTACCAAGAATTGATGATATTTTAGACCAACTTGGAAGAGCAAAATATTTTTCAACTTTAGATCTCATGTCAGGTTTTCATCAAATACCTTTGGACAATGAGTCTAGAAAATTTACAGCATTTTCAACACAAAATGGACATTATCAGTTTACGAGATTACCGTTTGGATTAAATATAAGCCCAAACAGTTTTCAACGCATGATGACCATTGCAATGGCTGGTTTAACTCCAGAAATATCCTTTATTTATATTGACGATATTATCGTCACGGGATGTTCAGTTAATCATCATATTTCAAATTTGACTCAAGTTTTTGAACGATTAAGATTTTATAATTTGAAACTTAATGCTCAGAAATGCAAATTTTTTAGCACTGAAGTTACCTTTCTAGGTCATAAAATAACAGAGCATGGCATGTTACCAGATGATTCTAAATTTTCAGTAATTCAAAATTACCCAATCCCAAAAAATGCAGATGAAGTCAGAAGATTCGTTGCATTTTGTAATTATTATCGAAAATTTGTACCAAATTTTGCATTGATTGCAAATCCACTTAACCAACTTCTAAAAAAGGATTCAAAATTCAGATGGACAGATAATTGCCAAAACGCATTCAACATATTACGAAATTCATTAATGTCACCTAGATTACTCCAATATCCAGATTTTACGAAGCAATTTATATTAACAACAGATGCTTCAGACATTGGCTGTGGAACTGTATTGTCACAACAAACACTAAACGGAAATTTACCAATAGCATTTGCAAGTAAAACTTTTACACCTGGCGAGAAAAATAAACCAGTTATTCTGAAGGAATTAACAGCCATACATTGGGCTATTAATTATTTCAAACCTTACCTATACGGTAGAAAATTTTTAGTACAAACAGACCATAGACCATTAGTTTATCTGTTCGGAATGAAAAATCCAACATCAAAATTAACCAGAATGCGTCTTGATTTAGAAGAATATGATTTTTCAATTGAATATATATCAGGAAAATCGAATGTAGGAGCAGATGCTTTGTCGAGAATAATAACAACTTCTGACGAACTAAAAAATTTAAACATATTAGGAGTAAGCACGAGAGCAATGACTCGTAACATAAAAAATGATGACAGAATAGTAACATCAACAGATAAAGAGATTTCTGTACCAAGAGAACTTGATCACTTCTCTACGTACATGACAAATAATCCATCAGAAACCAACAAATTAATTAAACTTGAAACAAAAGTTGACAAAAATGAAATAAAATTTATATTAAAGAAAAACAATAAAATTATTGCGCAAGTGCATTGCATTCGATTGATTGGCTATTCCCCTTTGAAATCAACTTGGCTCCTCCCAGTGAAACTCTACACAAATTGTTGTAACTACTAGCTTAGGACTTTAGTAACCAGTGTTAAGGGAGTTCTAGAGACTCACGCCACGCGATAGGTCGTGTTGAGTTTTCTTCAGATAATTTAATATAAAGAGTATCGTGTCTTTGGTAAAAAAAAAAATGAGAAATAAAGTGTATAGAAGTTATTTGATGTTGACCGTGTTTGTGAACTAAAAACAGTTGATGACAACCGTGAGTTGAGCATGGGTAGAAAAACATTTGAGGGGGGTATTCATAACGGTACATTTTCTGTCCACGTGGTTTGTGGACAGCCTCTTAATTATTCATTATTCATTTGTCTATACATTTCCTGTATTTTCCACAGACTATAAAAAAAATATATAGTTATCATTAGACACAGTTTTCGTTTAAATATGTTTTCGTAACTTTCGTAAGATAGTAACTAATAGTACTTGGTTGCCAATTTTCCGAATATGTAGTTGTAGTTTTTCAAGTATCCACAAACAATGTATTGGAAGAAATAAGGTAGCTAGTGTGAAATACAGTATTTTATGTTATGTGGACAGAATAATGCACTGGGTTAAATATTACCAGGGAGCATCATGGTACCTGGTTTGAAAAAGTTTTTCACACATGAAATATGAAAAAAAATGTGCGCATGTTACTTAACAACGGAAGTAGCGGCGCTCATATAAAACCGAAGTTGAGTTCATTTTTTGTACTGTAAAAAAAGGGATGTATATATCATTGATCAATTCTTTTTGTTCTAAATGAGAAAAGTATACGTCTTAAGCACATTTATTCGTGTTCAAAGTGCATCAGACGACTTCAAATGATTGTGTGTTGTTTCTCCTAGAACCACTACCGATTCGTCAGCTAGCTGATAAATCATCGCCTGACATACCTTCGATACGGTACATCTCCAAACAATCCATCCATTTGTTTTTCTGTAGTAGAAGCTGTATCTGTCGCCTTGATATATGAGTACATTTCGCTTGTTGGCGTTCTTTATTATTTTATAGTTGAATGTGCCCGAAGGATTCGGATAAACTTCCTCTACGTTGGCCGATATATCGCTCAAGCTTTGTCCCCTATTTATCGAACGTTCACGTTTCGACTGTATTTTATCCTTTGAATGTACGCTATCTGCTAGTTTGAAAATCCGTCCATCGATACATAGATAGATGGAAACGGTACAACTCCGATGAGAATTACATTTCCATATGCGACATCCGTCTTTACGGCTGTGTGAATATGTGTACCTATCACCGCCATATAAAAGCACATCACCACCAGTTCTATTCTTTATTATTTCGTACGGTTCGTTCAAATATACGTTATCTACTTCTCGAAAAGCATGAATGAGAACTGTTTTTGGTTCTTTGTTCTCGAAAGGCTCTGGTGGATGGTTGTGTTGTGGCAGAATGCTACCAAGTATTTGACCGTTGGCTTTCGTACCGATAGTTCCTTTACATTCTTTTAACTTTCGCCAGCAACAGCTCCACGTTATGGAGTCAAATTTGGGTCGCGAAGACAACAGTTGATATGCGTACCCTTCATAGAGTAAAACTTTTCTAAATCGTTTCTTTTTTTCATGCAACTTTTGGTGTTGGTTGATGCTTTCGTTAGTTGGTGATTTTCCCTGGATTTTCCCATGACCATTGCTTCTTTGTAAGCTAAGCGAGCAAGAATTATCTTCATCGTTGTATGTTTTCTTGAAAGCCATGGCCAATCCTGAATTAGATTGCCGCGAATCTTCACCTTCAATTCTTTCAATACTATTTTGATAATTGTTTTCTAATGGATCATCAACGATTTCGTCCAGTTGCTTGAACGATTTTTGATCGTCACCTAAAGGCGAACATATTCTTGAGATAATCCTACGCTTTCGTGGATACTTAAGTTTTTTATCGTTTCTCAAACACTGCAACCGATATTCACAAAAATCGTTCACTTTCTGGATACATTCCTGACAAACTTGGGCGGTTGAATCTTCGTTGAATGTAATCTGCAATCGAATTGGATTACGAAATTATTTCGCCCGGAATGCGAAGAGTAATCTACTGATTTTTAAATCCGAAGTATTCATATATGTACCAACTAACTTTTGTAGATGGATTAAGTTACATATCAAAAGGGCTACATTTTAAACAACGCATCATTAGTAGTATCTATATATAATTACCCTTAAAGTCGTACATTCGAGGATCATCCACAGCAGATCCCGGTTTGGAGCCTTATTTTCCGGAAATAACTTCGTCATATTGTCTGTGTGACCGCAACATAAACGGCAAATATTATCTTGCGAAGCTGAAGCTTTGTGGAGATGACTGGAAATGTATTGTTTATGAAAAATTGCACAACATAACACACCTCACTAATTACCTGTCTATTACGCTACTCATTTGTATTTTTGTATTACAGGCTTCAGCCTTCGATATTCGCACAAATTTGATTATGTTATGATCCAAGGCGCGTAGAAGTATAGACCCGTCTTGGTTATGATCATTATTCGTAAATATGTAAAGATAAACAAACTGGGGGGTCACGCAAAGTTTTGTTTCGCTGGATGTAATATTTCGATGCTTTTTAATTCAATTCATTTGGCCACACTGTACCACTAAGGGTGCTCATACACTGTTTGACCAAAGCCAAATATTTGACTCTTTTTGACAGATAAAATTTGGTCAACGTGTACTGATCAAATATATTCTACACAAAACACGACAAGCAAATATCCAATTATTGGATGCCTAAAATATTTTTTCAGTCTGTTCTTCGATCCATGTCGGTACATGGTTAGGTTACCTTGAATATTTCAGTTGATTTTTTCCATGTTCGGTGTTTGATATTGTTTACTACTGTTGAAAATTGAAGAGTGGCAAACAAAATAGTGTTTGTACAAATATCAAATCAAACCTTATCTGTCAAAAATATCAAATATTTGACCTCCGGGCAAACAGTGTACGGCCACCTTAACGTAATATAATTATTCCACCCAAGTTGTATATAATATAGATGATGGTTGTTTACCTCACATGATAATACATGATAATAGAAAAACAGATTGTTGATAACCATACACAAGTGTTTTGTAATTTGTTCACGAAATAAACTATAAATCTATCGTCGTTACCCAAAAAATGCGTACACATTATTTACAAACGATGTACTATATGATTGCTCTTGAGAACCCACAAAACTTATTTACTAAAATACGCGGCGGCGGAATTTGTTTTGGTGACGCAATAATAGCGAATTCGTTTTTGTTGAGTTTCAACCCCAGTTACAACATAACTGCTGTCGAAAAGTTTCAAACTATTTCGCACTAGGTTCGACCCGAAAGCTGTTGGGTTCACACTGAAATGTTTCACAGGTTCGCACTCGGGTTCACCAATACAACTATACTGAACCGTGAAGTTCCGAGTATTGTTTTGGAAAATCTAAAAATATAAAAATGACTAAAAATATGACTATGAAAATGGAAAGCCTGCTGCTTTTGCTTTTGTGTTATTGGAATCGTAATCCAAATCGGGTTCTGATTCATATATTCGCGTAAACCGCATTAAGCTTCGTGTGGCTTTCATTGAGAGGCAAAATAATTATGGATTTTCAGGTGGAATAAACATGCTTTTAAAATAAAAATCATGAATAAAAATTTACTTTTAGGTATCAAATATGTATTCTATGTGATGAAATAAGAGTGTTTTTTTTCTCGAAATTGCAAAACCATATTAAACCTAAACTGTGTCTGATGATGATTTTATATTATAATGGAAATTATATGTGGAACAAACTGAAAATGTATCGATAAATGGTTAAGTAAGTGTCAGAACTTCATGTGTTAGGTAAACAAACAACATGAAGCAGAAATTGTTATCCAAACTATTATAATTTTACACTGCACTTGGTCCTTCTGATCTGATAGATAATATTTTACCTCCCAAGCATTAATATCGCCACCAGACGTCATTTCAAATACAAACAAATTAGACCCGAAAACGTTTTTTTTTATTACTGAGTCAGTTTGGAACGCAGTTTCAAAACCGAGTTCACTATAAGTTAACTGATAGAATAATTTACATCCGATATCGTAATTTATTATTAACTCAACATATCAGTAAATTATCACATCCTTATTAACGAATCTACATTAGATTTACAACCAGATGGCCAGCAAACATTAAATCGTATAACAAGCGTATATACAGCATCATACAACCCATATTTAGGGTGGCATATGATGCACCTAACTGGCATATACATGCAAAATGGGAGGCGATATATATACATGACAATTGGATGAATACACGTGAAGTAATGAAGTTAAAATTTTCATTCAAATTTTAACAATGTAAATCTGCTTTCGGACCCGCTGATCTGGTTGAGATAAATTTGCCTCCACCTCCTCACCAGACGTCGTCACTTTACATACGGCATCGCGGATCTTGATATGTCACATTCCCAATATGATGTAAAATGTCCTCAATTACGATATAATATGATTTACTGTTGAACAATTTTCCACAGTATGTAGTACAATTTTTCTCAGAACTTCATGGGTTCGATGATTACGTTCATGCGACTCACTAGCTGCATCAGTCTGTGATGCATATATGATTTCGTTTAGATTGATTTTACGATAGCGTCTATCATGAAACCGACGATTGCTATACCGAATTACGACTTAATCTGTAGTGATAGATAAAATCGAGGCTTTTGCATTTTATATGATTTTAGATAAACACAATGTATACCCAGTAAACATTAAATCGAATAAAATGCCACAATTGAAGCCGATGTAAATACATCCAAGCCACATTTGGGTGATATATGATGCGTATAACAAAAAAGTAGAGGCGATATACGAATATGGCATATTCTATTTGTATATAAAGCCGTACTTTGGTGCGTCAAGGTCATGCACGGTGTTCATGTCTTCATCCGGAGAAAAACGTTAGTATACTCAGGTTGTTCTCCTGAATGCGATCGAAGCTTGCAGCGTGCAGAGGTGGTGAAGCTGAGTTGTACACCGACTGGGAGAAGCTCGCAAACAGATTAGCGTCATCGCCTGGAGAACTGACAGTGATTCCGTTGAACTCCATTGTATCCGGGATGCGATTGCATAAGCGATGGGATTTCACATACTCCCAAAATGCCGATGGATTTTGCTAAGGATTTACATGAGTTTGTTGAATGTATTCTGCGTACTTGGATCTCAATAGTGCGTTGTAGTTCGTTTTCATTAATCTGATACTATTCCTATCGTCCGTTAATCTTTTGCTATTCTATAACGTTTGCGCGCCTTCCGCAGTATGTTCGTAAGTTGCGCAAACCGTCGGAATTGGCTTTACGACACGTCGTTGGACGAGAATTTGTGCGTAGAGGATCTCATACAATTTGCCGTGCACGATTTTAGGGGTGCATAATGAACCGAATTTATATGAAGGAATTGGATAAATATGATTTCTGACGGAGGTGGGGGTGCAAATCGACTCTTCTGCCTCGGATTCGACGCAGATTCTTCCCTGTGTGCAAATGTTTCTACTTTTCTGGCGGAAGCTGGGGTGCAAATAAACTCTTCCGCCCCGGGTGCAAAAAATTCACTCGACGCCACTGCGTTCAGCTATAAGAACGCACCTCCGCGTAGTATGGCTTTACCTCCATCCAGAAGGTAAAGCAATACAATAGAGGACAGTACATTGTTCAACGAGTAAAAGTTGCACAACCTGAAATTTAATACAGGTGGAAAAGACACATCGTCACAAACGTTGGCAGAACTATAGAGGGCGTCTAGGTTTGAGACGAGGGGCCTATGATGATCATCGGCTGTCAATAACGGACCCGGAGAATCAAGAAGATTCGCAATGTCCGGTTCACTAATGAACGCCAAAACGAGGAATCTGTCATTAGAATTTGAAAGCAAATTCACTTGAGTTAATCAAGTCAGTATCGGTGAGTATTCGTATCCAACTATGTAAAACTATATTCTGAAAAAAAATAAGAGCACAAATTGTTCTCGGACAATTGAACAAAAAAGAGATCGTTCCTATGAACTTCCTGAGTTATCGATTCAAATAAACTAAACTAAGTACAGTAAGCTACCTCTAATTCGACATCTAGCTAATTGGACAGACCTGTAGTGAATAATTGACCACTTTCGCTTCTAATTGGACTTTTTTTTCGTGAACATCGTGTTTTGAACCCAAATTATGACTCCAGATTGAGAGTCATCACCAAACGTCGACATCGTCATCGCGAATGTTCAATTACAGGTCACAATCGCCTCTAATGCGACACTGAGTGGTGCCCCGAGTACTAACGCATTAGCGTCACCGGTGCCGAAATTCAATTGATAGCAGTTTTTTTGTTCACACGTGCACTCATTTATCTTTTGTATTGTTGTTGCCTTGTTATTTGCAGTGTTCTATTATTTTATAGTGTTACGAAAGTGCAGATTTGCGGTAATTACGCATGAACGCCACCGGAGCGCAATTTTCATTATGAATTTACTTTTTTGTAATGGAATTTATTCTAGGGTCAATGTAATGATGACGAAGTCTCCATCTATCGCGGATAAGAAACCGAGGCGGCCCCAAGCCGCCGGGGTCACGCAATCCGAGTGGACCGCCGACCCACCGTCGGAGGTGGTGGTCTCTCGCAAGGAAACCTGTGTTCCACCGATTGCCCGGTTTGTTTGAAACAAAGGAGAGGATCCTTCAGTTTGGCCCGACCGACCGTTAGTGAGTACATTACGTTTTCCCGGTTAATTTTTGCTTTGAAATATGAGTGACGCTCCAGTGGCTTTCATTCGTAAATACCGCAAATCCCAAATACACATTTTCGTAGTATTAAAAAATTACAAAACAGTGCAAACAACAATACAAAAAATAACCGTGCGAACAATAAAATTGCTATCTATTGAATTTCGGCTCCGGAGACGCTAATGTGTAAGTACCGTGCCTCAGTATGCTGAGTTAGAGGTAGCTTACTGTACTTAGTTTCGTTTATTTGAAATGATAACTCAAGGAAATGATGGAATGAAATGATAACACAGTTCATTGTTCATCGTAACCAGGTCGTTCCGAACTATGTATATAGTTCATACGAACTGTTGTCCAGTAAAAAAGAACGACGGTTCGTTCACTCTTTTCGCTGAACTAGTTTTTCTAAACAGTTCTTGAACGGCTTGCCCATCTCTAAACCATATGTCCGAATAGATTTACAGGTGCTTGTGATCGACAATCACACTCTGGTTTCAAGTAAATAATTCCTCTTTTCTTTTTTGTGTTACTGCTCAAACAGACCTCGCCTCTAAACTTACTGTCGTAATTGTCCCACCTTACTTGTTTATACAGATCTTGACGTACCTGTTTAATAATTCAGCACAGAGACATTCAGCAATGATGCGAAAATTGTATTTCCAAATGTTCTTATTAGTTGTTCTACGTGATTCTATTTTGGTAAACGGAACAGCAGCATAAGAAATATGACAGCAACATAACAATGTTGTTTATTCGGTTTATTCTAGTAGTGTGACGATCCTAATTTAGAAGTAAATCACCAATACATGACTTTTGTTTGTTTATCCTATGATTGAGAGAGCGAAAGAGAAAATCAGTGAGCAAAAGAAGGCAGGGACGCGATTTGATCCATGGCATTCTCTCTCTGTTGTGTAGTGTATCAGAAATGGTATTTGGATTCCCTGTGAAAATTACCGAAAACTGTCGAAGAAAGTGATCAAAGTAGTCAAATGTTGTTTAATTGGTGAAATAAAATATTCCAGATTGCTTTTCACGAAGAAGCGATAGAGTTTTAGCAGTGATTAATGGTCTAAGACTGAATTTAAGGGTGGTTGAAGTTTCTCAGTGTTGTTCAGGATATTGAACGCCTGTCTATTTTGTTCTGTATCTTGTTCTTCGTGCACACATGCTCAGCAGCAGGTACGAGGCGATGGTCGACGCAGGCTGCCAATGATTCGGTTGTCGCTGTTCGACATTACCGTACTCAGCGTCAGAGTGAATGGACTATGTATTACCTGAGTTACGCTGCAGTAGTGCGAAAACAGAGGTTTCTTCAAAAACGAACCTGGTGGACGTTGCAGGTCTTACTCGTATGTGGTAGTTTTGTCTTCTCTTCCGTGTGTGTTTCTGCTGTATGATTTCTGTTCACGTTCCGCCGCAGATGTTGTGTAGTGCGAGATTTTGAACGATCAAGACAACAAAATGGATACTGCTCAAGTGGGTGAAGAAAGTGTCGCAGTATACGACCAAACG